>NC_042620.1:218637688-218958137 GCF_901001135.1 Rhinatrema bivittatum
GGGTAATAGAAGGACCAGGAAACACTCGTTATAACAGTTAATCTATCATCACACCAGGATTCTCTTGCAAAATGGAAACAGACATGGAGATAGATTTTTGAAAAAACAAAAAACAAAACATGTTCTAATCTTTCTGCAAGGTAAAATAATCGCTCAGAGACCAAAGGCAGATTTACAAAAGATTCAAAAACTAAAATTTGAACAATTACAGCCTAACAGAGCACAACTTACTGTATAGCTTGCTAACCAAAGTACCTTATAAAAGTAATTAATAAAAAAGTCCGCTTCCTAGAAATGAGAAGTTCACTAACAGAGCCTGCAAAGTGATGCACATGGAGAAAAGTAACCCACGCTGTAGTTACACAATGTTAGGTTCCGTATCAGGATTTACCACCCAGGAAAAGGATCTGGGCATCATCATGGACAATACTTTGAAATCCTGGCTCAGTGGGTGGCGGCGGTCAGAAAAAGCAAAACAGAATCCTAGGAATTACTAGGAAAAGAATGGAAAATAAAATTGAGAATGTCATAATACTTCTGTATCATTTCATGGTGAGACCACACCTAGAGTATTGCATGCAAGTCTGGTCACCGCATCTCAAAAAAATACATAGTCAAACTGGAAGAGAGACAGAGAAGGGAAACCAAAATGATAAAGGGGGTGGAATAGCTCTCCTATGAGGAAAGCCTAAAGAGGATAGGGATATTCAACTTGAAGAAGAGATGGTTGGAGGAGGGGGTATAACAGAGGTCTTATGAAATCATGAGTGGAATAGAAAGGGAAAATGTAAATCGGTTTTTTACTTTTTCAAATAATACAAAAACTAGGAGACACACTCCATTGAGTTAGTAGGTAGCACATTTAAAACAAATCGAGAAAATTATTTTTTCCTCATTGCACAATTAAGCTCTGGAATTCATTGCTGGAGGAAAAGGCAAGGGCAGCTAGCATAGATGGGTTTTAAAAAAAAGTTTGGACAAGTTCATAGAGGAGAAATCCATAAATAGTTATTAACTAGATATACTTGGACAAAGTCACTCTTTATCCCTGGGTGTTAGCATCATGGATTCTATCTATTGTTTGGGATCCTGCCGGGTACTTGCGACCTGATACTGGGCTTGATGGAACCTGTCTGACCCAGTATGGCAATTTTTATGTTCTTATGGCATTATTTCAGTTCCCTAAGCTTATTACTAAAATAAAGTATTATTTCATAGGACTACACTTTTAGAATGGGTGATTTTTTATTCTGAAAAGAGTAGATTTGTAGTGCGACTGCTTCAATCAGAGTTTCTCTAAAGGTGGCTGGGTAGCAGTCGTGCCAGACTGATTTGCATGCATCCATGCTGGTCACAGTTTAAAACTGACCCAAGGACAGTTTCGGCTCTTCCCCTTTTTCTTGTTAAATGAGAATGCAGGTAGAACAAATTACCAGCATGCTCTATCCTTGCCCATAACTCAAAGGCAACAGTTATCAAATGCAAAAAGCTTGTGTTATTGAGAGCTTTCTAGCTAATTAAACATCTTCCATTTACTAAGTCTGTGGTTTAAAAGAAATACTTTCAGCCAACAGAAAAAATGAAGGTTTACATTTTGTTTTTTTATTTCTGTTTTCCAGGATTTGAAAAAGCAATGTAGTTAAATTCTTCAAAACAATGGTGCATGTAAATATAGAATTTTCCAATTTGAGTTTTTTGCTCCTTCGTGTATATGAGCTATCAGTTATCTTTTGTGCCCCGTATAATGATGCTGGATAGTGGCAAGATCCTGCCACTGTGCACATATACCAACAAATGGAGGAAGACAAGACATTGTTAGAAATCGTTTCAGGTACCTTCATGGAAGACTTCCACAGTATTTTAGTTTCCAGCACGTAACAGGCTCTCTCTCTCTCTCTCTCTCCACACCTGTAGCATTAACAACATTTATGAATAATTTTAAGTCACAGGTCTAAGAGATGCAGAAACATCTGAAAAATCAAAAGGTCTATTGCTCAGCCCCCCTCTCGTAAAACACAAATAAGACAATCACCTTACTGAAAGTGCTAAGATTGTTATGCATTGCAAAATTAAACACAGACAATAAAAATATTTAAAGTATGCAAAGGAAAATAGTAATTAGCTGCCCAGTCATTATTATGCAATTCTAAAATGTGCCCAATTTTCCATAAAACCGTAAGAGGAAAAGAAAGAGCTGAATCAAATATTTTTGCTTCGAATAAATTAAGCATGATACATTGTTGACAAGTTTCTTCTTCTACGTATAGGCTTGTATATATCACGTGACTCCTTCTTTGACAAACGTAGCTCACCTAGTTTCTATCTCAAAGACATGGTTCACTAGTGTCCACCCCTGCTGCTTCAACCCTATCCATTTCCTTTTGAAACAGGTAGAGTGAAAAAGAAAAGAAGGAACAGCGCAGGGAAAGTGGGTGCCTGCTCTCCCTCTCTGTCCCCAGGCTACTGTGGAGCACAGAATTCCCCTCCTGCGCAGCTACACAGAATTTGGCAGGCTCCGTCATGCTGCGAGTGGGACGGCCTCTGTTTGCGGCGAGGATGAAGCAGGCTCTGATGAGAGTGAATCTGTGTGTGTAAGTGTGCGAGCCGGGCAGGCGGGGGTGAGAGGGAGCCTGTGTGAGGGTGTATCTATGTGTAAGAAAGAGAGTCTGTGAAGGGATGTGTGTGTGTACGCATTTGAGTGTGTGAGAGAGCCTATGTAGGGGGGGGGGGGTGAGTGAGAGAGAGACATAAATAGCTTGTGTGAGGGTATATGCGTGAGAGAGAAAGGGAGCCTGTGTGGGTGTATGTGCAAGTCAGAGAGGGAGTCTATATGAGGGGTGGGTGGGTGTGTGTGTGAGAGAGTGAGACTGTATGAGGTGTGTGTGTGCGAGAGAGAGCGCCTCTATGAAGGGGTGTATATGTGCACTAGAGAGAGGCAGCCTGTTTGAGAAGCAGTACTGAGAGAGGGGTCAAACTCTGGGAGTGGAGATAAAATGGAGGGGATTGAGCTTAAAGGGGGAGGGGAGAGAGTGGCAGCTGGAGTAGTTGTGGTCTGAGAGGGCAAAGTGAAAGGAGACTGGCCAAGGAAGTAGGGAGAGATGGTGGAAGAGAAACTCTTACAGTGAACTAAGGAAATTCTGCTCAAAATATTTGAAACTCTGCATCTTTAAGTAATACATTTTTTCTGTATTATATTTTAAATGAATTAAAGACGGACATGTATATTGTGTCATTTTGACTAATATAAAAATATTTTAAGAAATTTAAGTTTTTGTGTGTCAGAATTTGAAATTTGTTTGTGCAGAATTCCCCAAGAGTACATCCTTCAGAACTCATGACTGCAGCAGTCAGGTCCCACCAGTCATGGATCCTGGAGGGGTCTACACTGTAGTGTAGTGGATACCAGGGCAGGTATCCCATAGAGGAAGAAACAAAAGCCTGGGGGTGCTTGATATACAGATCAGCCCTGCTCAGGGGCAAATATGTTTAGACATGGATTAATGAAGTTAGCTAAAATAGCAGGAAAGCCCAGGGCTTCATACAGCCTTCATACAGAAATGTTTCTTCCCACAATGGGTAAATACCTAAAAGAAGAAACAAAAAATGAAGCAAGCATATCTTTATACTTTAATAATTTAGCAAACTCTATGTTGCCCACTGCTCAGAGCATCTTATGAAAGTGCGATTTTAGAAATATAAAATAAATCTTCAGGCTTTTTAAAGTTGGGGTTTTTTTAAACCCTTCCAGTATTGACAATTTAACTTCCAAAAATAAAAAGGTTTCCTAGTTTGGAAATGTTACACTTCACACATACATGGAACTGTTTGAGGTCCAGAAGTCAAGACAAAACTAAAACCGTGAGCCGCACTGGCAAAGAAACCTGAAGGAGTTCTTCTCGGGAAGGAGGGTAAATCCGATCCTCAGCCTCAAGAGAGCATCAGCAGCAGTCTCCCTGCTCCAGCTCGCCCCCCTGCCCTACAGAGCGCAAAAGCGGCAACAAGTGATGCCAACGTGCCCGTTTCTTTTATCCTGAGACAAGAGCCCAAACAAAGTTCCCCCTCCCCTCCTAGGGGCCATCTGCTGCCTCCGACCCCTCCTCTGCCTGAAGTTTAGCCTTCAACCACGGAGCTGCCAACTTCCCCTCCAAACAAAAGCCTAGCCCGGAGCTCATGCCTCGGTGTGGGGCCAAACAGAGCTCCAACCAGAAAGAAGTCGGGCACGCTGCCCAGGAGGAACAGCCTCGTGTCCCTCCCCCCAGGTTGCTTTTACTGTACAGGAAACAAAAATGGCCGAGAAGGATTATAACTGGCTAAGAAATTCCAAATGACCCAAGAGAGCCGCGCGGATGGGGAGACAGGCAGGCTGCCGCTCACTGCGCATGGGTCGTGCCGCCGCAGGCTGAGCTCGTGCTGAGAGATCTGCTCGGTGGATAGGCGAGCGGCAGAATTTCCCATGCATTCCCCAAATCCAAGCGGGGATTGGGGGAGGGGGAGGAGAGAGTCATCTTAGAGCTCCCCCTCTCCTCCTCCTCCGTGCGGAGAAAAGGTGGGAGGATAATAAGAATAATCGCAGAGTTAAGAGCCGATCGCACAGAAGGGGGTGGAAGAGGGCGAAAGCGCCTGCTGCAAAGGCCACCCCGTGTCCCTGGCTCTAGTCGCCGCGGCCGCAGCAGCGCTCTGGCCCGGAATTCCCAGGCCGCGGAGGCCACGGACCCGGGGAAGGAGCCGAGTCCGGCCGGATCTGCGGGCTCAGGGGTCGGTGGCGCCCCCCCGCCCCCGCCGAGTGGAGCAGTAGGAGCAACGGGTTAGGGGTATCCCGGCGTACCTTACCTTCTTCCCCGCCGAAATCACGGGGACGCTCCGGATTCAGCAGATTTTTCCTCGGTCTCGGCGTCAAGACAATGAAATCAGCACGTCCTATCATCAATTCTAATCATGATTGTGACGTCACGGCAGACAGCGACCAATGGGGGCGCGAGATCAGCCGTGACATTCCCTGGCTCAGCAGAACGGGCGCAGGTAGTGATCGCCTGCAGGGCACGCCCACTGCCGGCCCGAGCCCGATCCCCGGTGCGCGCGGCGCTTCCATCCCGGGTAGCTACCGTACACAGGCCTGCAGCTCTAGTCCCTAGTAAGTAAGCAAGCAAGCGTGAGCGGAAGATGCGCCCGGCTGTTTGTTTTTGTTTTGAGAAAGCTTTACTGATTCCTACCGCTTTCTCCTCACCCGCTGCTGGATGACCCGAATAGATTTTAGGGAAAAACACTACTTTTTTTTTTTAAATATCTATTTCTCTGCAACTGTAAAAACTACGAATCAAGTTTTGGTGATAATTTAGGGTCGATTTTTAATGTATATAGGAAGCGGTCCGTGATGTCTCTAAAGCTCAAGTCTACCTATTACAGCACCTTTATTTATTGGTCACTAATAATGTGATAACCTACAAAGGCTCCAGGATATTTTTTTATGAACTTTAGTTTGAGAAGATTTAAAAAAATGGTCACCAAAGAAACATTTATTTATTTAGTTGTGTTTGTTTCAATAAAAGTTTTTGCACAGTATACTTTGCTTTCTTGGCTGCAGTAAGCCATCTTATAGATGTAAGATGTAGAATTGTGTAACATATTCATATTGTGCGTGTTTGCAATCGGGACCTGTAACATTTGGAAGGATAATTTTACAAAATCAACATAGTAACAAGGAAATGTGTGAACACTTCATGAGACCCAATTTCATTCTTTGGTACAGAGATTTGCATATGGTAAGCAGTACTAGCCAATGGCTAGACAACTTTCAAAGTGCATGTCAACTAATGGCAGGGCAGCTTTAAAGAATTTTTAAGGACATCATAATGTTGCCAGATTTCCATGAAACTTCTATTTCTATTTTTATGCTTGCCAACATATGGAAGGTTATATAAAGGCCTGATGGGGGAAGTAGGTTGTTTTTAGTTTTTTTATATTTTTTATATATATATTATATATTTTTATATATAACATAGTCTGGGTAAAACAAATAAGCATGGGTGTAGCTTGCTTATTGCGGCGGTTACTACCCCTACTACCCCTAACTAATCAAGCTAGATATTTCACTTGGATGCAGCTCCATCACTGCTCTCTACATTAATGGTGGGGGTGGAAGGGAAATAGAACCAAGAGCTAAGAGAAACAGATAAGTATGAGAGAAAAAATGTGTGAAGCTTGCTGGGCAGACTGGATGGGCCGTTTGGTCGTCTTCTGCTGTCGTTTCTATGATTTATCCTCTGCTTTTGATTTGATGGATCACTGTTTTAAGTGAGAAGTGTTATGGGATGGGCATTCAAGGAAAGACTTTGCAATGGATTGGGTTATTTTTGAAGAGAAAAACTTATCAGGTGTTGACAAAGGGAGTTTTATCACCAGCGTAAAGTTTGATTGTGGTTCCTCCCTTTCCCCTATGGTATTTAATATATTTCTGCAGCTCCTGGGACTTCAGTCTTAAGCACTTTGTTATAAAATTGGACTCTTAAGGATTGAACTAAAAAAAAAAGCTTCTGCAGTCACTTACTAAGTTACTTTTTAAAATTTTAGTTTTGATTTATTTAGTGTTTATTTCAGTTGTTTTGTTTGAACCAAATTACAATTAAGTTAACCTCTCCACCCCCTAAGAAAAAGAAATGCCCCCCCCAGGACCCTGGACCATGTCACATTTACTGGTTCAGTTGGATCTTTAGTATAGAAAGGGTGATATCCAGTTGCTCCTACACTGCCAGTTCCCTGTCCAGAAATTGTGTAGACTGTTTTACTTTATGACCAGTACCATTTGCTCTGTGGCTGTAAAAGAAAATGGTGCCGGCCTCAGGATGGCTGTCGCCATTTTTTAAATTGGAGCCGGTGGGGCAGGAGTGACTGGAGTCCATCCATGCCCCTTTTTCTATTGGAGACCCCCCACAGAAAAAAGTAAGCATGCTCGTGGGGGACTGGAGGGGGAGGGGAGACTTGGGGGAAAGCAGTGGAAGGGGCAAGATTTTGCCTAGTGAGGCTCTTTTCATTGACCTTCTGAAACAGCAGGAGTAGAGAAAAGGGGGTTGTTGCTTTTTCATTTTGTTTAAAAACGAATGTGTATCTCTGGCAACAACTGGAAAAGACTATAATGAGACATAGCATCTTCTGGAAATGTAATGTAAGAAATTTCAACCCCAGTACTAGGAAGATCATTTGCAGGCTGTGGAAGCCCATCCTACCCGCAGCCAAAGAAGATGTACTCCTTCATCTCTCCTTCACCTCTTAACACAAAAAAGAGGAGCCACAGGCAGCGCAGGGACACGAGCGCGTGACGCCGGTCCCTCAGTTTTACCCCCCTCTCTGCAAACTTCCCGTCTGAGCGTTGCAGGTACCAGAAGCGAGCAACCTAACAATGTCCTTGGGTCTTGCCTGGTGCCTCAATAACTAATACAGACTAAGCGAGGGGAGGAAGGAACACGAGGGGACTGGAAGGGAAGATGTGTGGGTGTGAGAAGGAAGTGTTTTCTTCCGCTACCTGGGCATTTGTCTTTGTGTGACCTAACTCTTAAGCTGCTGAAATCCGGAAAAGAAAAACTGAAATTCAGGCAGGGATGAATAGTGTAAATGAGGGTGTAAGAAACTTTCTGCATTCCTCAGTCTTTTTTTTTTCCCCCCCCTTCTTAGTACATGTCGTAAAATTAGGGCACTCTGATAGCCTTTCCTAAACCAGTGATTCTCAGTGAGGGACACAAAGAAGTCAGGTTTTTAGGATATCTACAATAAATATTGCATACTTTTATATAGGACCTGATTTACTAAGCTTTTTCTCCGTAGACACACAATGGAAAAAGCCTTGGCAAAGCAAGCCAATAGCCTGACAGCAAGACTCATTTGCATAGCTTGGTTACTCTGAAAATCAGTTCTGTTTGCAGCCCTCAAGCACTGAATTTGTGGACTTCTTCCCTAAATGATGCCATCTGAAGCTGCCGCCCTGGTAAAAATCTTTTGCAAGGACTCGCACGCTCCCTCGTGTGGTTTAAGTTGCATGTCCCAGCGCGGGAGGGAGCAGCTTCATTAGAGCAGTGGTTCCCAACCCTGGGGTTCTGCGAGCAGGGAGCCTTGTCAAAATGCACCTGCTGAGGAAAAAGAGCAGGCTGACCTGTCCTGAGGAGATCTCGCTGCCTATGCCAAGAGGGAGAGGGGGGAGCACAGTCTCAAGCAGCCCAAACCCATGCAGAGAAGAGGAGGGGAAGAACGGAACCCAAATCAGAGGGGTGAGAGAGAATGGGGCTGATCGCTGCCATGAGGAGCCTGAACCAGCACGAAGAGGAGGCAAGGAAAGGGGGGGCAGCTGAAGACCAGCACAAGGAGCTTGAAGTCACACACAAAGGGGGAGGGGGAAGCGTGATGCCCCCAGCGTCTAAATTTGCTGCTACTGCACATGAGGAGGCAAGCGGGGGTCGTAACCCTGAGGAGTTCTGCCTTGCTAGGCCAACACTGAGGGAGAAGTGCTGCACCGAGTACAGGGTGGGGGGAGGGGGGAAGGAGGTAGTGACCATTTGGGAGCCAGTACACTGTGATGGTGGAGTAAAACAAGCACTCGAGGACCCAGGGGGAGTGGAAGGCAGGGGGAGAACACTTGGGAAGGTGCTATGAGTGGGGGAGGGGGATGACGGGAGGGAAGGAATGGAGGAGGGAGAGAGCTTGGAAAAGGGCTGCAAGCAGGAGAGAATGCACTCTGGAAGGGGTCAGGAGGGAGAAGTCCAGAGAAGAGGTCACAGGAGAGAGTGATGAAGGGTGTAAGGCACTTGGGGAAGGGATCAAGGGTGGAAAGCAAGCAGCAGGACAGGAGGGTGGATACTCGGGGAGGGGATGTGGGAAAAGTACAGGAAGAAGAAGACTGGGAAAGGTGGCAGAGGGGAAGGTATTCAGGAAGGGGCCATAGGTGGGTGGAGGCAGAACAGGAAAGAAAGCCCTCGGGAAGGGTTCAGGTGGTGAGGTTAGGTGGGAGAGGACCAAGAAGGAGCTGCAGTGGGGAAAAGGCAAGGGAAAAGGCACTTAGGAAGGGGTCAAGGGTGTGGGGAAGCAGGGCAGGAAAGAAGGCATTCAGAAAGGGGCCATGAGGAGAGGAGCAGTGAAAGGGACCACAGGGGTGTATAGTAGGAGGGAAGACGCTTTGGAAGGAATCACGGGGAAAGGGCAAGACGGAGAAATGACTACCAGGGATGGTGGGGATGAAGGGGTTGGGAGGGACAGACCATCACCAAAGGTCAGTTTTAAAATTTCTGCAAATAAAGTCTGTGGGTACTAAAGGGCTTGCGGTGCCACCGGCCCCTGAATACTCCATGGGGGGGGGGGGGGGGGGGGGGGGGGAGGGGAGCGGGAGTGAGACTGGTGTGGACAGGATGGAGATCCTATAACTTTTGGATGCTGAAAAGATTACAAGCCCCTGCCATATAGGATATGAAGGAGTCGATATCTGAAAGATATACATTTTGGATGTATGGTTATTTCTTTTGCAATATGTGTGGATCATCATCTAATCGGGTTTTTATTTCAGGAGCTGTGAGAGAGTTCCACCTCATCCGCTGTGAGAGGGAATGTCCTTAACGGTGTGGTGGCAGTGTACTGTAAGCAGGAAAAATATTACAGTTGAGCATTTTCTGCATCACTTCACGGACAGGGCCTGGTAGCAGGAGTGACAGAAGTATTTCCCTGTTCCATTACCGTTGGTTTAGGAAAGGAAGGGTTTGAGATACATTACACAAAGATGAAATGTATTGCCAATGACTTTCAGTGTAGGAGAGGAGGCTTGTATAAAAGGATTTTTGGCTAGTCTCAAATGAAATGGATTTAATTGTTTCATAATGTATCAGATGTTTCCCCATGCATATAGTCTTATGTTAGGTTTTTCTATTTTCTTCTCTTAAGGATGGAGCAATGGACCGCGTCAGTGAGTGTCTATATCAGATGTAGAGCCTGTTATGTCTTAACGTGTATAGCCATAATACAAATGGGTTTTCAATTTGTTCCTGATATGTGTGGCTTAGTATGTATAGACTGTTTTTCTTATGTATGGTAAATTTGTGACTTGTTCCGAGCTTGGAAAAACCTGGAGCAGAGTATAGAGATCTCAATGGATCTCTACCAGAAGGAATGTTCCAACTAACAATGGGGGGGACGGGGACAGAATGTTTTTATTCTGGAGTTGTAGCTCCCCCATATGGGAGATGGAAAATGGAACACTCCCCTGTTATGTAAACCCCAGCTGCCATTGTACTGGGTGGAATCTTTGAGATGAGTCTTCCAGGGGCAGCATGTCCAAAGCTGCCCCCCTGGTTCTATTTGTTTATAAAGAGGAAAGCATCTGCGGTTTCCAGGGTTGAGACTTGGTTCAGATAGGATCCTTTGCTCATTTAAGGACCATGTTTTAGAAACTTTCTTTTCTCTTGAGGAGAGAATTTTTCCACCCTTCTTATCTCATATATTTGGTTTTTCCAATGTATGCAGGTTTTTATTTTTGCCTTTACAGAAGTTAAAGACTGAAGTTTTTGTTTCATTCCAAAGGAGGGGGTACCTTTCAATGAGAGGACCAAAGGATCATCACCATTCAGAGGAGGGATGACACAGGAGTCATCCAAGGGGAGAAGAAGAGAATTGAGGAAGAAGGAGATTTTGTGGATCTATAATGAGGTTCATTTTTATCTCATAAGAACATAAATTGCCATACTGGGTCAGACCGAGGGTCCATCGAGCCCAGCATCCTGTTTCCAACAATGGCCAATCCAGGTTACAAGTACCTGGCAAGTACCCAAACAATAAATAGATCCTGTGCTACTAATGCCACTAATATCAGTGGCTATTTCCTAAGTCAACTTGATTAATAGCAGTTTATGGACTTCTCCAAGAACATATCCAAATCTTTTTTTAAAACTAGCTACGCTAACTGCCCTAACTACATCCTCTGGCAACGAATTCCAGAGCTTAATAGTGCGTTGAGTGAGATAATTTTCTCCAATTTGTTTTAAATGTGCTTCTTCATAACATCATGGAATGTCTCCTAGTTCTTCTATTATCTGAAAGAGTAAACAACCGAGTTACCTTTACTCATTCTAAGAACATAAGATATGCCATACTGGGTCCATGAAGCCCAGTATCCTGTCTCTAACAGTGGCCAATCCAAGACACAAGTACATGGCAAGTACCCAAACATTAAATAGAACCCATGCTACTAATGCTGGCAACGAGCAGTGGCTGTTCCCCATTGATTAATAACAATTTATAGACTTCTCATCCAAGAACGTATCCCAACCTTTTTTAAACCCTGCTATACTGACTGCCCTAACTACATCCTCTGGCAAAGAGTTCCAGATCTTATTTATGCGTTGAGGGAGAGAAGTTTCTCTGATTTGTTTTAAATGTGCTACTTGCTAACTTCATGTAGTGCCCCTTATCTGAAAGTAAATTACCGTTTTACCTTTACTCATTCAAGTTCTTTGAATATTTTGTAGACCTCTATCATATCCCTCCTCAGTCGTCTCTTCTCCAAGCTGAACAGTCCTAAATTCTAGCCTTTCCTCATAGGGGAGCTATTCCATTCTCTTAATCATTTTGGTCACCCTTTTCTGTACCTTCTCCAGTGCAACTATATCTTCTTTGAGTTGCAGCGACCAGAATTGTACACAGTCAGTATTCAAGGTGCAGTCTCACCATGGAGCAATACAGAAGCATTCTGACATTCTTTGTTTTATTCACCATTTCCTTCCTAATAATTTCCAACATTCTGTTAGCTTTTTCCTTTGAGAAAACTGACCATTTAATTCTACTCTGTTTTCTGTCTTTTGACCAGTCTGTAATCCATGGAAGGTCATCGCCTGCCATCCCATGACTTTACAATTTTCTTAGAAGCCTCTCATGAGGGACTTTGTCAAATGCCTTCTGAAAATCGAAATACACCACATCTACCGGTTCACCTTTAGCCACATGTTTATTAACTCCCTTCAAAAAATGTAGCAGATTTGTGAGGCAAGATTTCCCTTTGATAAATCCATGTTGGCTGTGTCCCATTAAACCATGTTTATCTATGTGTTCCGTGATTTTGTTCTTTAGAATAGTTACTTTCCACTGTTTTTCTCAGCACTGAAATCATATTCACCGGTCTGTAGTTTCCTGGATCGCCCCTGGAGCCTTTTTTAAATATCAGGGTTACATTGGCCACCCTCCAGTCTTCAGGTACAATGGATGATTTTAATGATAGGTTACAAATTTTTACTCAAAGGAGATAACAGGAGAAGACAAGTAACACAGGTGTCTAATAAAGAGAAGAAGGATGAAGAACTACTGGAGTGGAGAATTGGAACTATGTTGTAAGTAACATATAAAATGGAGTAGAGACTATACTTGCCAACCATATGGGCGAGAAGTTCACCCAACCACCCTAAACTATAGAACTGACAAATACGAATGGAATTGGCTTTATTACCTAAACTGCTGTAATGGAAGTTAAAGTCGCAAGTCTATTAGGAACTGAGAATGTAACGTCAAATTGTGAATGAGAACTGTAAAGAACTTTCATCATTTTCACCATTCCTCAACAAAAGTTATAGTGGAAACCATATCAGCTTCCAGCGCGATTGTTGCTGCTTTCTACACTGAAGTAATCATCAATGCTGTATACAAGAATTTTACAGGAGGAGCAGAGTAAATGCTATGCACAGGGCCTAGAAGATTATTCTTCCCCACCCCCAGCTCAGGGAAGCATGGGCACTCGGATGAATCAACACTTGGGAAGATTTAACCTGTCTTGAGGTTAAATACTGACCCTCTTGGGCCCAGAAGCAAGTTGCTTCCCAACTCCCCCTCCCCCCCGTTTGGAGAACCACTGGAATTGTAGTGAGTTTGTTTCGCTAAAGCAGTGCCCAAAGGTGTGCCCCTCTATCTAGGGAAGACCTGACAAAATGGGTTAAATATCTATTTACTGAAAGCTGCAGAGCTAAGAATCCACAAACTTACCCTCGTAAAACTCTCTCTCTCTCCAGGCTGTGTGCCTGTATAACAGATGGCAGCTGCCTGAGCTATGCATTTAGAGGGCTAGAGGCGTGTTTAGTGGGAAGCCAAGGTTAAGAAAAGTCAAACTCGTGTTACGTGTTTCTTTTGTGGTGCATGTGTATATTTGTAATAGTTTCAGAATAAAAATGTAATGGGCCAGTTTTTAGAATAATATATTTGCTTTTTTAGAAGGGTTTTCTTTTTTTTTTTTTTCTTTGTGCCCCAAGCCCTATGGTGGAATGCTACATAATGTCATCATAGAAAGGCAGCCCGATATTTCCCCATGGTCTACTAATGAGGGGTTACGTTAGAGAACACAGCTTTGGGCTCACGTGCTGAGCCTGAACTGGGCACGTTTTTGCTATCTAAATTAATCTGAGTTAAAGAAAAGTATTTCTTGCTGGTCAGAGAAGGGGGGAGAGTATACGAAAGATATTGTTCTTATCATTATGTATGGTTTTTTTGTTCATTGCCCAGGCCTTTTTATGTTGGGTGAGCCACAAATTCAATAAACGTAAATGTAATACCAGGAGGCCTAGTAAGGATCCAAGCATTCCAGCTGTACAACAGGAGGAGTCAGCAGAATACAATAATAGAACACACACTAATCAAGAATAAACATAACTCCTCTTTCAGTGACTGAAAAGGGACACAGTTTTATTTAAACTTAACAAAAAAATTTTTAAACCATAACTTATCATCAGCTACCCCATAGAGCTGCACTGTCAATATAAAGCAACGGAGGAAAAAAAGAACGTTATTTATTTCGATTGTGTGTCGTTTCTAAAATGACAGAAATAAAATAAAAAAATTAAATAGAAAAACGAAAGGAAAGATTTTCCATGTGCACCCCTGCTAACCCACTGGCAAACAGAGTGGAGTGTGGATGAGAAATTAACTTGTACATTCTAACTGATCAGTGCTCTATAGTAAGCCGACTGTCCAGGATCATATTGCACTGTGGGTGAGGCTCAGAAGAACCTGTGGCCATGCCTGCCCCATGCTGTGTTGTGCTGCCTCACCTTCCCAGGGTCTTCCCCAGTATGAGGAAACAATTTCACAACATCAACCTTAACTATCACACCCCTCACAACTATTAGTGGCCCGGGCACTAAAGTAATAGTGGGCACAGTCAGCTTAGGTGCCTAAGTGACTAAGATCAACACATAACCACCTTGTTGTGCCAGTGAGGTGCCACCACAGGAAGGACCAGTAAAGCCTTACTTGGTTCCAGCTTGCCCCAATCTTTAGGTGTCAGTGTTTCGATGGGCATATTTATTTATTTATTTAAACATCTTTATAGTTCGAAGATCTGAAAGTCTTGTTCTCGGTGAGGCATAGCATAGTGGAAGAGTAGCCTAGACCATTGCTATTTTTCATCAAATTGTAGGGCCTGGGGCCTGGAGCCTAGGGGGTGCTGTGGGCTCCATTAGCCCACCAGTGATTCTAAGGTATGATGGGGGGGCCTGAGGGGTGGGCTAGAGTGGGGATAGTTTTGAGGCTGGGGTGGTTGGAGGTCAAGGGCACAACTTTTTCAATGGGGTGGAGTTGGGAAGGGAGGAGAGAGATGTTCACCATATGATTTACAAAAAAAAAAAAGTGTATATATATATTTGGCATTAGGACCACCTCGAGAGGTGACGGGGGTGATGGTTGGGAAAGGGGGTCTCAAGATGCCCATGGTTTTGGGACCCTAAGGAGAAAGGAGATTCCTTCTGGCTGTTTGGACTCTATAAGATGCCCAGGAGCATCGGATGCATGTTAATGTCCCAAAGCTTCCAGGGAAAGTTAGCTACAACTCCTGAGTTATAGCTACAGTAACTTTCGGGATTCAGCTTGACATTATTCAGGCAAACAAGGTTATTCTTTTTAACCCCCTGATAGAGCACATAAAATATTGAGCAGCTTGGACACCATTGGACTGCTAAGTATCAGGCTCTCAGGTTTGAAGATTCAGTCATTTGGGTTATGCAGATGGTGAATGAGGCCCATGCTAGAGGCAGTGGGGTAGGTTGCTCCTCTTGGGCTGGACAGGGAGATCCCTTCTTGGATCTCCCATCTATGAATCTTGGTCCTTCTATATGTCTCTGGATCCTCATTGATGGTCATTCAAGGTGTGTGACTAATCACTAGGGATGTACAGCCTCTAAAATTGTTTGATTTTCTTTCTTTCATTTTGTTTTTTTCCCCATAATTATCATTTAGTTTAATGATTTTTTTTGTTTCTGTCCCTTACAAAAATGAAATAGATATTCAAAATTTAAAACCTCAAGAAAACAAATGAAAAAGGGTCCTCCCCAGGCCCTCATGTACTCCTCACCCTCCCCAAAACATCTCAAGGCCTTGAATCAATGCAGCCCCCACTTACCCATCTGTGAGGGTCTATTGTTCCAGAGAGCAGGAGGGATGCCCATTCACCTGCTCCTAGGTCCTCAAATTTCAATGCTGCCAGTCATCCCCGAGTGGCACAATATTGTGATATAACATGGCATATTCTCAGAGCTAGCTGGTGCCATTTTCTATACGGAGTGGCAGAAACATAAAACAGACATGAACTTCCAATTCTGCAAAGAGCATGCAAAGAAGTATAGAGCAGAAGTATAGATGAAAAAGGTTTACACCTCCTAACAGCTTGAACTCTATATGAACCATCCAAGTAAACAGTTTGAACTAGTTAAGTTATAAAAACCTATTTCTCAGACCACTTTTATATTCACAGGGGCCACAAAGCAGATCACTTCACCAAATTCTTTATGGATAAGATCCTAGTGATATGTTCCTCCTTTGACAACTTTTCCTCCTTCACACCTTCCTTATCCACATCCTCTCTATCCACAGGAACATCTCAACTACTTCTAGCCAACACCAACCTAGCTGACTTTAGAACCATCGCCCCTAAAGAGGTGGAAAATATCCTCCAGAAAATTAACCAGGCCCTCAGTCCACTCAACCCAATTCCTCGAGTTCATTTGCAGCCTTAAGCAAGGACTAGCCCCATGACTTTCCAATATAATCAATAGCATCCTATCCCAATGCTTTCTTCCTGACATGCTTAAGGAAACAGCAATTAAACCAATCCTGAAGAAGCCAAACTCTGACCTCAAAATAATTGATAACTACTGTCCAGTCTCCAGCATCCAAACTAGTTGAAAAGGTAGTCTACTTCCAACTACTTGACTTCCTCGAAGACAGAAACATCTTCCACCTCCACCTCCACCAGTCTGATTTCAGGAAAGGCCACAGCACTGAATCTGTCCTACTTGACTTAACCAATGGAATCCATCTAAACAGAGAGCAAGGTGATGACTCCATCTTAGTATTTCTGGACTTTTATGCTGCCCTCAACACAATTGATCACAACTTTTTGATTCAGCACCTAGAGAATATCTGCAACAAAAGTAATGCCCTTAGGTGCTTTAGACTTTTATGTCCAACTTTTTATGTCCATGCCTAAAAAAACTGGTATGTGGAGTACCTCCGGATTCTTTCACTAATTCTTTTCAACATCTACATCCATCCTATCTGCGATCTGATTCTGCCCTTCAACATTGAATGTCACCTGTATGCGGATGATATCCAACTTTGCGTTAAATGTAGGTCTGACCAGTCCTCTCCCATCGCCAATCTCAATAACTATATGACAGCAGTGGCCCAATGGCTCAATGACTATAAACTCAAACTTAACCCCTCCAAATCTGAACTCCTCTGGTTAAGTTGATGATGTCACCCCCTACAGTCCATTCTCTCCCTATCAGGCACCCTTCTTCAACTCAGAGACTCGTACGAAACCTAGGGGTCGAACTTGATCATTACCTCACTATGGAAGCCCACATTTCTGAAGTAGTGAGCGCCTCCTTTATGTACTTCCGCCAGATCTGGCAACTATGTTGCTACTCAAGTCAGCACAACCTTGCATCAGTTATCCATGCACTCATCATTAGTCATTAGATTGTAACTCTCTTCTGAACAGTATCTCTCCAAGATCTGCTTGAAATGACTACAATGTGCAAAGCATGGCAGCCAGAAGCCTGGAATGGACCAAACCATCAGACCACATAACACCCATCATCTACAGACTACACTAGCTACTATTGAAACCAGGATTAAATTAAAAACCTTCTGCTTCATCTTCAACTATGTGATCAAAAAGGGCCTGGAGTATCTCTCTGTTCTCCTGCACCCCAGCTAGAGAACTCCAATCTTCACAAAAGGCCCTTCTTTCCTCCCCACCCCCTGACTTCTGCAAAATTGAACTGCACTAGACTATTTATTTATTTACTTTCAGCTGCTACGCTCCCAAAATCTGGAGTGAGGTTTCTTTACCCATCCACCAGGTACAAGCTACCTCACTTTCTGGAAAAAAGCCCCAAACCATGACTATTCAACCAGGCCAGCTTATTAGGAATATTAAAGTTTTTCCCACTCTTAGTCCTTATGCCATACCTTGAATATGGTTAACATTGAATGCCAATCATGTTATAATTCTTAATTTTTGTAATGCTCTTTGAGTCCAAATGGCAAAAGCAGATTAACATTCGAAAGTAAATAAATAAATACATCTCCCACCAAACTTGACCTAAGTTATATACCCTCCTAGACCACTCCTCTATAGAATCATCTTACCAGCTCCCGTAAAGGGAAACCCACAGTGGAACCTCTTAACAATTGTATCTGGAATATTCCCATTAACCAGCATATAACATACAGTAGGTCAACACTTTACTTTGAAATCGACAGCTCAGTGTGCTGCAGCAGTCAAAAAAGCAAACAGAATGTTAAGAATTATTAGGAAGGGAATGGTTAATAAAACGGAAAATGTCATAATGCCTCTGTATCGCTCCATGGTGAGACTGCACCTTGAATATTGTGTACAATTCTGGTCGCTGCATCTCAAAAAAGATATAGTTGCGATGGAGAAGGTACAGAGAAGGGCAACCAAAATGATAAAGGGGATGGAACAGCTCCCCTATGAGAAAAGGTTGAAGAAGTTAGGGCTGTTCAGCTTGGAGAAGAGACGGCTGAGGGGGGATATGATAGAGATCTTTAAGATCATGAGAGGCCTTGAATGAGTAGATGTGAATCGGTTATTTACACTTTCGGGTAATAGAAGGACTAGGGGGCATTCCATGAAATTAGCAAGTAGCACATTTAAGACTTATTGGAGAAAATTCTTTTTCACTCAGCGCACAATTAAGCTCTGGAATTTGTTGCCAGAGGATATGGTTAGTGCAGTTAGTGTAGCTGGGTTCAAAAAAGGTTTGGATAAGTTCTTAGAAGAGAAGTCAATTATCTGCTATTAATCAAGTTTACTTAGAGAATAGCCATTGCTATTAATTGCAGCAGTAGCATGGGATCTTCTTGGTGTTTGGGTACTTGCCAGGTTCTTGTGGCCTGGTTTGGCCTCTGTTGGAAATAGGATGCTGGGTTTGATGGACCCTTGGTCTGACCCAGCATGGCACTTTCTTATGTTCACTGTTTCTTATGTCATGCAATGGTGCTTCACTGATACTGCAGCCCATACTATTTTCCTCTTACAAATCTCCCAAAAGAGACTCCATAGGGTTCCTCCACCCAAAGTCTCTCCAAATACCTAATCTCCAGATGTGGCCCCAATTTGGGAGTCCCGTCATATTTTATTTCCATGAAATTGCATAGTCATTGAAAGCAGCTCATTAACATTTGCGATACTGGAATTAAAAATACCGTACATTAGTAAATGCCTTAATGCAGTAATACACAGTAAATACCAAACACAGCTTAGCAAATATACCTCTGAGAATGTAAGCCCTCTAGGGATAGGGAAATACCTACAGTATATGAATATAAACCACTTTGAAATGTTGAAAGGCAGAATATAAATCAAATAAATACACAAATAATAAAAATATAAGCATAATAGTACACACAGTCAAACATAAAAGTACAATGATCAAATTCTCAATTGGTTACAAAAAAACTAATATACTGTAAATATGTCCAATCTAGCATCTGATTGATGCTGTCGATGTGCCCTAAATAGATCTGTACATAATTTATTTTTGTGTACTATTATTTATTTATTTAAGCATTTTATATACCGTCATTCCAGAAGAAGATCACAACGGTTTACAAAATCGACATTCATATTATAGGTCCACCAGATATTTAAAACATATTAACCCTAGGGTTAATATAGTAAATTGTGCTACATAATTTCCATTTCAGTAGTCTTTATACCTTAGTCAGAGTTGTTTCACTCATTCCTTGTCGTTCATTCTTCTAGCATTTACTATGTTTTCTTAATATTGTAGTTCTCTGAGTATTGATATATTATGTTGTATGCATTTTTGAAGAGCCAGTTTTTCAGCTCATATTTGAACCTCTTTCTTTCAGTTATCAGACCAATGTCTCTGGTAGAGAATTCCACAGTTTGGACCTGCTATTGAAAACATTCTGTCTCTTATTTGTGTTAGGTGTATATTTTGTGTTGTGGGCACAGTTAATAGACCTTTATTTTATTTATTTATTTATTTAACAGTTTTATATACCGACCTTCATGGTAAATAACCATATCAGATCGGTTTACAATAAACAAGAATATAACTGGGGTCGCAATTCAAGTAAACGAAAGGTAAACAATAGGTAGAAATGAGTCAAAGTTACAATCAACAGGGTAAGAGAACTTGGAAGCTTGCAGGAAGCTGGAAGGAAGACAAGGCAGGAATTAAATAAATACAAAGTGATAACATATGAATGTTACTGTATCGAGCTGTATCAGCTCGATACAGTAACATTCATTTGAAGATTTCTCGTCTGTAACGAGCTCGCTGCGCACAATTCGGACGCGTAAGGCAAACCAGCGATACAGTCTCCAGTTTCGCGCGTCCGTAGCGCTTCTTAAAACAGACGCGTAACCCTTCCCCACCCGGCATGTAAATGAACAAATTAGCTGGATAATGAAGGAATTAGCTATTCCCCTCCGATACCGTAACGCGTGCTCAGGTTATCTCATTAGTAATGCACTGTTTTGCCGCGGCCGTAACGTCTTAGTTTACCGCCTCCCCCTAGTAGGAGTTAGGACTGTGAGTCTAGTAACAAATCCATCGACACCGCTTAAGACACTCAAAAACAATAAAACACAATAAAAAAAAAAAAGCGATACAGAGATGATCGAGAAAATGTAATGATGTGGGACACATAAAACCTGTCAGAAAAAAAAATAAAAATTTTTAAATACCTGTCGGAGGGCCGCGTGGGTCCAGGCGGCGGCGGGAGCCGGGTGGTCGCGTGTTAAATCTAGGCCGCGGGCGGGTGGGCGCCTGTTCCAGGCGGCAGCGGCAGCGGCGGCGGGGGGACACGAGTTAGTTCGAGACGGTCGGTGGGCGGCGGGTGGTCACGTGTTAAATCTAGGCCGGGTCCGCACAGGCGCGCATTCATTCACTGCCGGTGGGGCCCCCACCGGCAGTGAATGAATGCGCGCCTGTGCGGACCCGGCCTAGATTTAACACGTGACCACCCGCCGCCCACCGACCGTCTCGAACTAACGCGTGTCCCCCCGCCGCCGCTGCCGCCTGGAACAGGCGCCCACCCGCCCGCGGCCTAGATTTAACACGCGGCCCTCCGACAGGTATTTAAAAATTATTTTTTTTGAACACTCAGGTTTTTACAAATTTTGGTATTTTTTTTTTCACTTCATGGTGCCTGTCATTTCAAATGACATTTGAAATGACAGGTACCAGCGCACCCTGGTTACTGTATAGGCGCTGTATTAAGCGCCTATACAGTAAAATGGGTTACGCGGGCATAACCCTTCCCTACCGCTTTAAAGCCGCGGCATGCATTTGCATGCGATTAGAGGAGAGTATCGGGGAGTTAGTGAAGAGAACTGTGCGTGCGGGGAGGAAGGGTGCGCCTGACACTGCCGCACTGTTATTACCGCGGCCTTACAGGATCGACCCAATAGTGCGTACGGGTTAAAGCATAATGGTGCCTTAATCTGGAAGAGTCAGAGTCCATTTGTGAGAATAAACACCATGACGGGTGAAGGACAACTAGTGCTTGTTTGGTGGGTCGGCGAAGGCTTGGTGAAAGAGCCAGGTTTTAAGTCATTTTCTAAAAGTTAACAGGCAAGGCTCTACTCTGAGGCTTGATGGGATGCTATTCCAAATAGATGGGCCAGCTATTGAAAAAGCTCTGTCCTTTGTCATCGAGAGGCGTGAGGCTTTAGTAGGAGGGAATTTCAGAGTGCCTTTGAGAGTATCTCTGGTTGGTCTGTTAGAGGAGTAGAGTTTGAGTGGGATTTCCAGGTCGAGTTGAAGATGATGATGGATAGCTTTATGAATTACTGTGATTGATTTGTATAGAATTCTGAAATTAACTGGTAACCAGTGTAGGTTCCTGAGGATGGGAGAGATGTGTTCGCTGCGTCTGGTACTGGTCAGCAATCTCGCAGCCGCATTTTGTAACATCTGCAGTGGTTTGGTAGTGGATTTGGGGAGGCCTAGGAAAAGGGCACTGCAGTAGTCTATTTTGGCGAACAGTAGCGCTTGGAGGACTGTCCTGAAGTCGTGGAAGAATAAGAGTGGTTTAAGACGTTTCAGAATCTGTAATCTGAAGAAACAGTCTTTGGATGTAGTGTTGACCATTTTCTTAAGGTTTAGTCGATTGTCTAGTATTACCCCAAGGTCTCTAACCTGCTTGCAGGTAATGTGAGGGCTGTGTGGTGATGGTGGGGAGATATTGATTTCGTTTGAGGAGATATGGAGCAGCTCTGTCTTAGAGGCGTTGAGAACCAGGTTTAGGCTGTTAAGTAGGTTAGTGATGGATAGAAGGCAGTTGTTCCAATGGGTGAGCGCTTTTGAGATTGATTCTGTTATTGGGATTAGAATCTGTACGTCGTCTGCGTACAGATAATGAATTAGGTTGAGGTCTGTTAACAGTTGGCAGAGGGGGAGGAGGTAAATATTAAAGAGGGTAGGAGATAGGGAGGAACCCTGAGGTACGCCAAGAGTTGATTTGTTTATGGGTGACTCTTTATTGTTGATTTTAACTTTGAAAGTCCTATTGCTGAGGAAGGACTTGAACCAGTTGTGGGCAGATCCGGAGATGCCGATGTCTGTTAGGCGATCCAGCAGGATGGTATGGTTGACGGTGTCAAAAGCCGCTGAGATGTCTAACAGGATTAACAGAAAGGAGTGTCCTTTGTCTAACCCCATGATAATATGGTCAGTGAGTGAAATGAGAAGGGTCTCCGTGTTGCGTGATTTACGAAAACCATATTGCGATGGGTATAGGATCTTGTGGTCTTCGAGATATTCAGAAAGTTGGGTGTTTACCAGTTTCTCCGTTAGTTTGGCAACGAATGGGAGGTTCGAGATGGGTCTGAAATTAGCTAAAACATTCAGATCTAAGTTGTGTTTCTTGAGGAGGGGCTTGAGTGAGGCGGTTTTTAGACTGTCTGGGTAGCTTCTATGCGTTAGAAGACTGTTTATGATACTGGTCAGAGGTCCTGAGATCGCATTTGGGATGAGAAGCAGGAGTCTCGATGGGATGTTATCGGCCGGATGGCTTGATGGTTTCTGCCTTTTTAAAAGGGATTCAATCTCTTTGGTGGAGATTGACTCAAAACTGTCGAATTTAGGTCTAGTGAGAGACTGGGGATTCTCACGTGACTTGGGAGGTGTAGTATTTGAGGGCAGGAGGGCGAGAGTATTTAAAATCTTCTGTTGAAAGAATGAAGCGAGTTCATTAGCCTTGTAAAGAGCATGTTCATCTGGGATAGGTGATAGATTTTGTGATCTTAGTGTTCGCTGTGGTGTATATGGTTGGAGATTCCATCTATTAAGCAGGGGTTTCTTTCGCTGATGATGTTAAAAATTATTGTTAGTACTTTATAATGGATTCTGGCCTGTACTGGGAGCCAGTGCAAAACTATCTGTGAGGGAGTGATGTGGTCAAATTTCCTTGCCCCTAACAGAGGCCTTGCAGATGCATTTTGTAGTAACTGTAGTTGTTTTAGAAGTCTTGAAGAAAGACCCAGTAATAGGGAGTTACAGTAATCCAAATTTGAGAAAATTAGTGTTTGCAAAACAGTGCAGAAGTCCTTGAATGTTAGTAATGGTTTCAACCAATGTAATATTCACAGCTTGGAGTATCCTATTTTAATTACTTTGTTTATGTGCTTTTTCATTGTAATATTCTCATCAATATGTATTCCTAGATCTCGTACTTTTCATAGGGTGTAATCTGAAAATTGCCCAGGTCTATGGGTGGCGGCTTAACTATAGCCATACGATTTCCGTTTTATTTGTGTTTAGTGTTAGTTTAAGCTGTGTCAGTTCTTACTGTGTAGCCTTCCTGTACGTTGACAGTGTTGATGTTGTATTTTCAATTGATTTGGTGAGTGGAATCTAGAACTGTATGTCATCTGCATATAAGAAGAAGTTTGATTCCTAGTTTTGTTAGTAGTGTACACAACAGAAACATTTAAATGTTGAAAAGTGTTGCTGATATTACTGAATCCTGGGGGACACCTGTATCGACAGGAAAAATGTCAGATATGTGGTTGCCCCATTTGACTTGGAATGTCTGGTCGGTTAGGAAGGAAGAGAATCATTTGAGAACACTTCCTTCTTTTCCAATTTTTCTCATCTGGTCCATGGTGTCACAACCTGTTTTTAGGCCTTTTAGAACCAGGGAATATAATTCATCATTGTCAGACTCTATACTACAGGGGTTTATTAAAAATATGATTAGGGTTTCTGTTGAACAGTCTTTTCTGAGTCCGAATTGGTTTGAATATAGAATATCATTGTCTTCTAGGTAGCTTTCCAATTGAGATAATACTGTTTTTTCTAGGACTTTTGCGACAAAAGGTAAGTTGGATATTGGTCTATAATTTTCCCAATCATCCGTTCTGCCATTTTTATTGTTTAGGATTGGTTTGATCACAGCTTATTTCATTCTATAAGGGACCAAGCCTTCTGAGAGTGAATGGTTGACTATGGTTGCAATTGTTGGAGTGATTGTGTTGTGTACTATTTTCAGGGAACTTGCTGGGATTGGGTCAAGTGGATGGGTAGTTGGCTTAATTTTGGTGATGATTTAATTTATTTCCATTTTATGTACTATGTCGAATGTGTTCCATTTAGGCTGCCCAAGTTTTTCTTCAGATTCTTTAGTTGGCAAGCAAATGGGAAATTGTGTTTTTAGCTTATTTATTTTATCTAAGGGTGAGGTGGCATATTCATTGTAGGCATTCATTGAGAAGTTGTATTTTTGTGTATTTATTTATTTATAGGCTTTTATATACCGAAGTTTAGCTAGCCGCCTTCACTCCGGTTTACATTTAAAACAACTCGTTACAATTGAGAACACATTTTGGATAAACATTTAACTGGCTTGCAACAGGGGGAAGAATGGGTTGGTATAACCATATAACTGGATTAACACAGGGGGGGAGCAAGTTAAAACAGTTTAAGCAAAGCGGGAATAATTATCGGCAGGATATTCAACAGGGATGGGAGATCGCCAGTGATGCAATGAATTATTTATTCGTCAGGTTACTTGGAGGAGGATGGATCCTTGATTAAGTGTTTTACAGTTTCAAAGTGTAGTTTGGAGTTGAATATTAACCTGTGAATCTGCTTTGTATAGTATTCTTTTTTTGATTTGTTTGTGGAATTTGCTAGAAGAGATCTGTATTTTTCTAAGGATTCTGTAGATGGGCATTTTCGCCATTGTTTCTCAGGTTTTCTCAGTGTTTGGTTCCTCTTAGTTCTTCGTTGTACCATGGATTCTTATGTTTAGGGATATTCTGTTCATTTTGGACCATTTTTTGTCTGTATAGGGTTGCAATATCATTGACAGTTTTTTCCCAGGAGTCAAAGGCTGAGGACGTATTAGTTTGTTTAAAATTAATTTGCTTGTTTTTTATTGATTCTTAAAGTACATCTGGTTTTATCTTTTTTCTGAAGGTTAAGGTTTGGTTAATATTGAAGTTTGTTTGCTTTGTGTTGAGGAGGGTTATGTTTGCTTTTATTAGTTGGTGATGAGACCAGGGTAATATTTTGTGGGAGGTATTGATTAGACAATTATTGTAGTTGACAAATATTAGATCTAGTATATGTCTTGCTTTATGAGTGGGGTTGTTTACAAACTGTGACCATCCCATTGCTTCCATTGTATCTAAAAAGGTTTTGTATGCTGTGGTTTTTGGTATTTTATCAACATGTAGGTTAAAGTCACCTACAACTATTATGGAGTCAGGTGATGGAAATGCTTTGCTGAATAATTCAACTAAAGATGAACAGTCTTTTTGAAGTATTCCAGGGGGGCAATAGATTAATCCTATGTTAAGTTGTGGTGCTTTTAGTATGGCCACTTCGTAGGGTGGGTTGATCTGTACTTTGAAGGTTTAAGTTTAAGATCTTTTTTTTTTTTTTTTTTTTACAGATTATTAGTAGACCCCCCCACCGTTACGCTTTTGTCTGGGGAAGTGAAAGACATCATAGTTGGGTTGATCAATTTGATATAAGAGGACATTATCTTTGTCGTTCAACCAGGTTTCTGAAATGCAGAAGATAGTAGGATTTAATTCATCTAACAGATCATTTATCGGTGGGATTCTTTTTTTTGACAATGACTGAACATTCATTCGTAGAAGTGTAAACATTAAGCAGGATGAGATTACAGTAGAGTTGTAAACATTAAGTGTAAACATTAAGCAGGATGAGATTACAGTAGAGTTGATATTCATTGTGGGGAGGGTCTCCCTTGTATTCCTTATTTGCTTCTTTTTTTGTGTTTTCCTTCTTAGTTCACCACGTATGCCCTGACCAAGTATGGGCTCAATGGTATGCATATGCTCCCTTGTTAGGGTGGCCTCAGTGAACTGTGCGGAAACTACCAAATGTCACCAGGGCTTAGGTTTCGATTACTTAATGCATATTCAGCAGAGGAGAAGACAGCTTGTGCCTATGTGTAGGTTTGAGACATGTTAGCCTTCCTTTATTGTTTTAACAACTGGCATAGATCAATGATAGGGAACAGAAGTTTCAGGCATTTGGAGGTTAGTTAGAAAATAATTGGTTAATCTATTGGATGTCCAGGAAGCATGGTTATCTAAGCATAAGGCTGCTAAAAGTTACTGTGGAAAGAGAATCTCAGGCTAGTACATCAGGCACGCACAAAGGGGAATGCTCCTTTGTGGTGCTCCTTGCGGGCACCAAGGGCACGTGCCTCCGGTGTTGCCACTGCTCTTTTGCCTCCTCGGTGGTGGGTGGGATGAGGTGGTCCAGAGGGCGAGCGCAGTCCCTCTGGTGCCAGCTTCCTCAGTTGGGAGGGGGCGTCCCTCCGTTTGGTGCTAGGTTCTTCTGAGGCCTCATCTGTGCCTCGCAGTTCCCTCCTCCAGAGGGAGAAACACTGTGGAAGCGAGAGCCGGTGTTTATGGCTCTGCGCCGGTCGAGCTGGTTCCTTTGCCATTGCCACTGCTCTTTTACCTCCTCAGCTGCGGTGGGCAGGATAGGGGCAGTACTGAGGGTGGGCGAAGGCCCTCTGGCGCCAGCTTCCTCAGTTGGCAGGGGGAGGGGGGGCGTCCTACCATTGGTGCTGGGTTCTTCTGAGGCCTCACCTGTGCTTCGCCGTTCCCTCTCTAGAGGGAGAAACGTTGCAGAGGCGAGAGCCGGTGTTTGGCTCTGCACCAGTTGGGCTGGTTCCTCCGGCATTGCTGCTGTTCTTTTGCCTCCTCGGCGGCAATGCCGGAGGAACCTCCAATGTTTTAACAAACTTACAAACTTCTTTATTTAACTTTTTCCTGCTTCTGTCTATACCCTTCATGCATTTGTCACCTCTCCATGGGGACCTAACTGAAACTGCATCCAGCCATATTACTTTACAAACATTAGATCTTATGTTCATTCTAATGATTACATTTATGCCCTTTACAGATCTCATTGTTCCTCAGGAGTATAACTGAAATGTCTGGCTTTTGACTGCTTCCTAGCCTGTTGTAATTGTCAGGGCAGTCGCTGGACAAAATGGCACCCCAGACCAGGGTTGCTTTTGGTGGATCTTCTTCCCTTTTGAGCTTCCATGCTCACAGATTCACAGACAGTGAGTAGCACCCCTAGACTTGGCACCCCTTGCGACAACCCTAATAATAGATCAAGTATCATCTGGTGCCACCTCATTCCCTTTCTTCCCATCTAATGAAAGGATGCTTTGTAATGTGGAAGCCCCATCTGTACTGCTTGGTTTGTCAACTGCTCTTTTCTGCTCAGAGTATAAATGAGTGACCAGAGATATAAACTCTTTTTGTTGCTGCTGTTGTTGTTGCCTCTCTATTAATTCAAATGCAATCCTTGTTTTGGAAATAGAATTTGAACCTGCTGAATTCAACCTCCCAGTTTCAATTCGCCCATCTGTCAAGTCTTAGATGCCAGCCAAAGCTGGCTCCTCCCCTACAGTACCCAGACATTTGTTTCGATAATTAATATCCTATTAAATTTAAAACGCAATAGCCTGCTGCTATTTCCGTGTTTAAGAAATATTTCCCTTCCCTCAGGCCTGATCTGACTGAAGGACTCAACAGCTCCCCCTGGCATAGAGAAGGTAATTTGGCTCTTAATAAGTGCATCCATCTGCTAACTTCCTGCTGGTCTGTTTCTGATTTCTTTAGAAGAGTCTTTATCTGCTGTTGGCCTACATGTACCTTATCTGCTGCTAGGCTGGAATCAGAAGGCACATGCTCCATTCTGGCCCCTAATTCATTGACCCAGAAAAAAATTAACAAGAATGTCATCTTTTAAGAGTTTAACTTTGTAATCAGCCCACGCTGTACACAGCGGAGCTCTGATCACTACATGTAATATGCTGGGCATGATTCTCTCTTATTCTCCTCCCTAAGTCCTTTCTATTTGTCGGTAATGACCTCTTAAATCCTTACTTCCCTCTAATTTAGCAAAGAGGTTGATGCCAGCCAAATATGAGCCAGTTTTTGCCTTTGAAGCACTCTCCTCTAAAGAAACTAAAAATTGGTTACACAGTATTATTGTATGTGTAATAGGGATGTGCAGACAAAAAGTTTGCGTTCATAAGTTGATAAGTTGAAGGTGAGGGTCCATTTCGTTCAATATGGACATATGGAGAATCCCATAAGTTGAGGGTCTGTCCATACGTTCACCGGTTCCCTAAATAAAAATTTAAACCCCTCACCCTCCTTAATCTCCCCCCAAGACTTACCAAAACTCCCTGGTGGTCCAGCGGGGAGTCAGGAAGCCATCGCTGTTTTCCTTTGCGAGGAGCACGTGACGTTGGCGTCACGTCGGAGTGACGCGGACGTCACGTGTTTCTCCGCGCCTCCGCTCTGGGACCCCCGTCGGACCCAACCGGAACTTTTGGCCAGCGTGCCTCTCGTCTGTTCTTCAAGGGCCAGCCAGGTGTGGCCCCTGCTGGCTCCTCCCTGGGCGTTGTCTACCTCAGCTCTACAAAGGGATTCAACGTTCAGTCTCTTTGCCTTCGCAAGGCGTTGGTCACTCCTGAGATCCTCGTTCCAGGAGCTGCCTTGTGTTCCAGCCTTCTGCAAGGTCCAGTGTTCCATGTCTCCAGTTGTTCCAGTCCTGATGTCTCCAGTTGTTTCAGTCCTGATGTCTTCAGTTGTTCCAGTCCTGATGTTCGCTTGTTCCTGTTCCTGCCTTGAGGTCTGATTCCTATCCGGTATTCATGATCCAGTCCAGATATTACAAGCCTTGCACCTTGTTCCTGAAACTCGCCTGAAAGCTAAGTGCATTGCCTTTGAACCTCTTGAAAGCTAGCACCTTGATCCTGTGTCCTCCAATGTCCTGGTACCTCGCGGCAAGCCACGCAGTGGTCCGTGACCAGCCCTCGGGGCGGGCTGATTAAGGCCATCTGTGACGCAAGCCATGTACCTCGTTTCTAAGTCTCTGAGAAGTCCTTGTTCCTGACCCTGTCTCCTGCCTTGCACCTTGTTCCTGAAACTCACCTGAAAGCTAAGTGCATTGCCTTTGAACCTCTTGAAAGCTAGCACCTTGATCCTGTGTCCTCCAATGTCCTGGTACCTCGCGGCAAGCCACGTAGTGGTTCGTGACCAGCCCTCGGGGCGGGCTGATTAAGGCCATCTGTGACGCAAGCCATGTACCTCGTTTCTAAGTCTCTGAGAAGTCCTTGTTCCTGACCCTGTCTCCTGCCTTGCACCTTGTTCCTGAAACTCGCCTGAAAGCTAAGTACCTTGCCCTTGAACCTCTTGAAAGCTAGCACCTTGATCCTGTGTCCTCCAATGTCCTGGTACCTCGCGGCAAGCCACGCCGTGGTCCATGACCAGCCCTTGGGGGGGGGGGGGGGGGGCTGATTAGGGCCATCTGTGATGCAAGCCATGTACCTCGTTTCTAAGTCTCTGAGAAGTCCTTGTTCCTGATCCTGTTACCTGCCTTGGCTGCCGGTGTGCAGCAATCCTGCTTTGGCTGCCGGTGTGCAGCAAACCTGCTTCTTCTCTGTTGCCTTGATGTCGGTGCCTGATCCAGTTCCTGATCCAGTCCCATATGTTCTGCCCTTCGTCTTCATCTGGCTCCTGAGCCTTCTGGCCTGTTGGGCCCAGGAGTGGCCAACAGGTGGGATTCGTCCCTGTGCTTTGGAGCTTCCCTTCCTGCCAGCCGACGGGGCTTCGGATGTCAGTATTCCAGCATCGGAGTCCGCTTCGCCTGGATCTCTCCTGCATTTTCCCGTTCTCTGCGTGGTCCGTGACCTGCCCTCCAAGGCAGTGTTAGGGATGCGTGGGACAGGGTGGCTCGTGTCTCAGTCCCAGGAGTGGTCTGAGCAGGGTGCCCTGAGGGACTGTGCTCATGTCTTCCTTCAGTCCTTGTTCCTGAGTCTACATCTGCACCTTCAGTACCTCGCTTCAGAACCTACCTCTGCATCTTCAGTACCTGGCTTCTGAATCTACCTCTGCATCTACAGTACCTCGCTTCAGAACCTACCTCTGCATCTTCAGTACCTTGCTTCTGAATCTACCTCTGCATCTTCAGTACCTTGCTTCTGAATCTACCTCTGCATCTTCAGTACCTCGCTTCAGAACCTACCTCTGCATCTTCAGTACCTGGCTTCTGAATCTACCTCTGCATCTACAGTACCTCGCTTCAGAACCTACCTCTGCATCTTCAGTACCTTGCTTCTGAATCTACCTCTGCATCTACAGTACCTTGCTTCTGAACCTACCTCAGCATCTTCAGTACCTCGCCTTTGAATCTACCTCTACACCTTCAGTACCTTGCTCCTGAGTCTACGTCAGCACGCCCAGTATCTTGTCTCTGAGTATTCATCTGCACTCCCAGTACCTTGCTTCTGAGTCTACGTCTGCACTCCCAGTACCTTGCTTCTGAGTCTACGTCTGCACTCCCAGTACACTGCTTCTGAGTCTCATCTGAATCTATGTTCCAGTCTTCGCTGTCCTGGCCTCCGTCCGACCTGCCGCTTCGTGCCGTACCCTGCGGCAGGTCCGAAAGGGCTGGGAACGGTCAGAGGACTGTTCACAAGACCAACATTGCGGCGTTGGGTCTTCCGAAGCGTGCAGGTCCGGAGGAGGGCCTGTCGCCTGGTCATCACTCCAGTCTTGCTTCCGTCCTACCCATGCTCGGGCATGCCACGCCTCCTGCGGCCCTCTTCGGAATCCTCTGGGGTCGAGCCGCGGCCCAAGGACACACCTCTCTCAGGAAGTGGGATCGCTCTCCGAGCGCTCCACAACAGTTAGGGCTGGTCAGCTTGGAGAAGAGACGACTGAGGGAGGATATGATAGAGGTCTACAAAATCATGAGAGGTCTAAAATGGGTAAATGTGAATCGGTTATTTACTCTTTCAGATAATACAAGGACTAGGGGCGGTCCATGAAATTAGTAAGTAACACATTTTATTTATTTATTTATATATATATAAAATCATTATATAATTTATTTTTCATCTACTATATGGACACCTACTCTTCCAGTCTCACAAGATAAAATATTTACATAATTTATTTATATAAAATGTCTAAATAAATAAATAGCAAGTAGCACATTTAAAACAAATCAGAGAAAATTATTTTTCACTCAACATTTAAGCTCTGGAATTCATTGCCAGAGAATGTGGTTAAAGCAGTTGTGTAGCTGTATTTAAAAGGTTTGGATAAATTCCTGGAGGAGAAGTCCATTAACTGCTATTAATCAATAGGGAATAGAAATTGCTTGTTGCTGGCATCAGTAGCATGGAACTTATTTAGTGTTTGGGTACTTGCCAGGTACTTGTAGCCTGGATTGGCCACTGTTGGAAACAGGATACTGGGCTTGATGGTCCCTTGGTCTGACCCAGTATGGCATGTCTTATATTCTTCAGGTAAAAAATATCCACAAAAAAAAAAAAAATCAGATGAAATCTCCATGGCTGCTTTTCCCTTAGGCAGTTTTCAAAGGGACTTAGTGCAAAGTCTGTGGGGAAGAGTAACTTCAGACTTTGCAACAATCTGTATATCTTTGAAGATTGCTCCCAAAATAATAAGTATTAACCAACAGGTATACATATGGGAAAAATGTTTAATCAATAGAGATGATTGGGAGGAACAGTAGATACTGGAAAAGAGTTTTCCATGGGTAAAGAAATGCGCGTCCTATAGTGAGAACCTCATTCAGCACAGAATTGTACAGAAATCATATCATATGTCAAAGCCGGATAGTATCTATGAACATGACATCAGATTTATTGGTAATTGGGGTATTTTAATACTTCAAACAAGTTTTTCAAAATTCCTGCCAGTTGATAAAATCTAATATATGCCTCATTGGCCTGGATCATTGTTCTGGGGAGGACCAGATAACAACAAATAAAATGCATGCTTTTAGTATAAAAGATAAGGTATTGTTAGCTCTTACATAGGGGGCCGATGCTATAAAAAGCACGGAAAGCGGGCGCAGAAAAGTTTGCACCCGCTTTCTTAACATGCACATGGCGCCTGCAAGGGGGGCGTCATGCTATAAGCAAATCATGGGGTTGCGCTAGCAAGGAGGTGCTAGGGTCGCTTGCGCGACCTTAGCGCCACCTTGCTAACGTGACCCCGCGGTTACCGTTAGTCTGCCGGTTATGAACACTGACGCCGAGCATGTCGGCATCTGTCTTCAATGCGGCGGCTGAGGTTTTTGGTTTTTTTTTTTTTTAACTTTTAAAGAAGTACAGAAAAGCAGTTTTCTCTGCTTTTCTCTACTTCTTTTCAATGCGCTCAGCTATTAACGCCTGCTCCAGGCAGGCGTTAATAGCTGAGCGATAAATGGGCGCCTGAGATGCACATTTATTTTTTTGCATTGGAGTGAATGAGTAATAGCCTCATTCACATGCATTTGCCTGTGATGAGCGCTATCTCATTCACTCTGCTTCGGACGTGCGTTAAATAGGCGTTAATCCCCCTATTGCATTAGGGGGAGGATTAGGGCCTAATTAACCCGCGTCCGACTGCGGGTTATATAGCGCGCTCGGCTGAGCGTACTGTATTGCATCGGCCCCATAGTGAATTAAACATTAGATATCACTGAGATTTCAGAAAGGTGAGAGTATTCTGAGGACAGTCACTGTACCTGAAAGCAAATCTCTTTTCTATGTGTTCTTCTTTCTCTTTCTCTTTCTCACATTCAGCCTCTCCCTCATAATTCTTCTGCCTTTCTTTATCGTCTTTCGTTTTGTATACCCATTTCTCTTTCCCTTTTCTCCCTCAACTAGTTGTCGATCCACTCACATGTTTGTACCGAAACAAATTTTGCCTTATTTCATGGCATCAATATATTTTATGCAGGCATATAGAAATGATAGGTAGTAATAAACATCTTTCTTAAGGCACAACACTTAAAATGAAACACAAATTATATTTTTAATAGCAGCACAAATCAGTCCAGTAGTGTACAAACCATCTGCTTCTTTGTAAATTATTCAGTTCAATAGTTCATCTTTAACCCTTGTAATATTTATGAAACATTGCTCTTCCTGCCTCCTTCTTTTCAGAAGCTGTCAGGCAATGTCCTTGCACTGAAAAGGCTGCCACAGGTTCATCCCAGAGGTGACTGAATGCATGTCTTCAAAATGGTACGAGTGTGTACTCATCTGGATTGAAGCTTCTATAAAAAGCCTATAGAAGGAGCCTATTATATTTTCCTGATTCTTGGAATGCATTTGGGCGGAGCAATCTGATTTGTAACCTTTTGTTATCCAAGTTTATAATTTGAGGAACGCAGAAAAATCACTCTGATAAATAACAGAAGCCATGTCACAAACAAGTCTGGTTTTCAGGATATCTACAATGACTATCCATGAGATAGATTTGCATACGATAGAGGTTGTGCATCCAGATATACCTCATGCATATTCTTTGTGAATATCCTAAAAACCAGGCCTGTTTGTGGCACTCCAGGAGCGAAGTTGCTTACCCCTTGATTAGAATGTTTGCTTATCTTTTAAAGGAAAGGCATCGCAAAGCTCAAGCATAAAAAAATAAAAATACATACCTTTTGGGTTTTATCTTTTTTTTTTTTTTTTGTCTGATGTGTTTTGAGAATTTTTTTTTTGCTTTCTCAGCAAACTAACTGGGTCATTTATCAATATGCGTTAGGGCCTTAATGCGCGCGATAACACCCTAACGCACATGATAAATAATGCAACACAAAATGAGTATGCAAATTAAAAAATGAGCATTCCAGTGGGAGGAGTTTGGGTGGAGTTTATGGAAATGAGGGTCTGCTAGGGCGGAATGTGATAGGGTAATGCATACTAATGCGGGATTTAACCCCGGAAATAACTACACCTTTTTTTTTTTTTTTTCCAATATAGTGAAAAAAAACTTTTTTATTGTGTTGCTGCGGCCGTTATTATGGATCGCGTGGATGATTGTGGCTATTATTGTGCACGATAAAAAGAGTATTCTATCAGACACATGTACCAGGCCCTCCTGGGCCAATAAAAGCACCTGATCTTACCCGGTCTAGCTTCCTAAAGCCATAATGTTTTTGGCAAGTTTACTGGATGCTTTGGGAGGCTTTGTGCAGACAACAAGCGGAAGAACAATAACCTTAAGAACAGGCAAGGACTGTTCCAAGCCCTCTTGGAGAAGTCCCTGCACCGGAGGCTGAGCCACAGGCCCGGGGCCCAGGGCAGCACCTGCCATGCAGGTGGCCACGGCAGAGAAGATATAGGGAGCGTATCTGTCTTCCCCAAGTGTTGTTGCTGGAAATGCCAGAGGATTATGTGGTTAGAAGATATTGCCTCAGCTCTCGAGCTATCCTGGAATTATATGAAGAAATCCAAAGGGACCTGAATCCCATCACAGAAAGTTCCTACGCTGTGCCTGGCCTCACCAAACTGTTGGCCACCCTGCAATTCATGGCAACCGGCTCCTTCCAAAGACAGTAGGGATCAAGGAGGGGGAATGTCTCAAACCTCTTTTTCCCACTGTCTGGACCAGGTCTTCACAGCAATCTCTGACCACATTAATTGCTACATAGCATTTCCTTGGGACAGTCAGGACTTGATGGACTTGAAGAGAGGCTTTTATGCCTTCACAAACTTTCCCACTGTTCCTGGAGCTATCAACTATGTGAGCCAGACACTTGCAGCTGCACATTTCAGCTCCCTACAGATCAACCACACCTTGGCCATGAGTCACTTTTCAAGTAGGCCTATGACAAAAGAGTGATGTAATGAGAGCATTCAGTGTCATAGCCAGAGAGAAGGGCCATTGTATGGTCAGAAGTGATATATGTTCACTATGGAAGAAGCTAATGGGTTGTTATAACGTCACTATGACCAGCCTATAGCTGTACAACCCATTGGGCCCCCACAGAGTGAAGACATAACTACTAAACCTATAGCCAAGCATTTGCACACCTATTGTATTGGACAGTGTATGGAGCTGAACACTAGCTAGGGTGTCCTCCCTTTCCTCACTCTCCCTCCCTTCCCCTCTGCCCTTTTCTCTATCTCTAGCCTGTTGTCCTCCTCCCTCTGTCCTCGCCTGCCTATCCCCTTCTCCCTCTCACCTCCTCCTCTCCCTTTCCTCCTGCCTAACTCTACTCCTACTATTCCTCCTCCTAGCAGTCTTGCCTTTGTCCTCCTCTCCTTATGCCTCTCCTCTCTTCTCTCCCCATGCCTCTCCCGCTCCATCCTTCACTCTTTCTCACCACAACCACCACTCCTCTACTCCTCCACCACCACTCCTCCTCACTCTTCCACAAAAAAGACTGACAGTCAAATGTGACAAACTAACGAAAACTTTCACACAGAGAAAATCACTAAAGACAAAGGAACAGGGAATCAGATGCGAAACACAAAATAAAGGACACAACACTCAGAAATCACTAGCTAAACTCCTACTCCAACCTCTCTCCAACAACTCACCTCCTCTCCTCTGTCTCTCTCACACCTGACACACCCTCAAAAAGGCAGCTTCAGGAAGCCAGGAAATATAAACTGCAAAAATAATGCGCCACACACTATCAACGCTAGCAGCGTCAAATGACGTGCTACTTGCTGATGCGAGGTGGCACACGATAACGTAATGTGCTTTGTTACTTGCCTATGCGATGTGGTAGACAGGAAATTAGCTTAACCATGCGTTTTTTTTTAATCGTGGGTGCTATTTCCTCTATATTTATAGCATTTTGATAAATCTAGACCTAAGATACCGATGTAATAAGATCCACTGGGCCGTGCGTGCCTTTTTTGTCAACACACCTTACTCATGATGCAGTAAATTTTGCATGCAACAAATGCATGCACAAACCAGCATAAAACTGTGCACACAAATTAGTGCTCCTCCATTTAAATCCCATGTTAATGAAGGCATTAGCTATTACTCCCTAGTGCAAAGAAATGCACAGACTTAATCACATTTTCTTAATACTGGAACTTTAACTCTTGGTCAGAGATGGAATGAAATTAATGTGGCTAATGTCAGTCTATGGGGCTGAACCTAAAGTTCATGGTGCAGGGGTCCCGTATTTGGAATTTGAGTGTAAAGCAAACTTTTTGCATGAATCAAGTTTTCTCTGCCTGAAGCATATTTTAAGAGCAAAGAATATGCTTTGCATACAAATTTTTTACAAGCGCTCCAATTGTGTTTTGTGCACATTTATGTGAGAAGAAACTCTTTGTGTGCAGAAAACATGTTTTAATGTGTATAAATAGTGTTTTCTGCGCACATTTTCCGATTAGTGCCCTTTTTGTTAACTTCCATTTGAAACCACCAGAGGTGGCAGTAGTAAGTTGAAGTGTCCGGCAGGGCTGAAGTCCCTCAGATACTGGAACAGCAATCCCAGGATGGCTGAGCTGTTGAGAAACTGTAGACAGTGAGTAGGCAGGGTATGCAGAGTTCATGAACAGAACTTAGATGACAACACTCACAATAATGGTCTCGGAGAGGCTCAGCAGCTGGAAAGGGTAGGCCCTCGAGGAGCGAGTACCTGGTTTCCAGAGAAAGTTCTGAGAGAGCAATGGCAACTCACAATGATGTAGGCAGCGATAGCTTCCAGGCAGAAGAGAATCAGCAGAGAGTCAGGAACGAGGGCCCTCGAGCGAGTACCGCTTCCTGTCTGTAAACCTGAAGGGCAAAAAGAGAGCGACGCCCCCGAGGAGCGGGTACCTCTGGTAAGTCTGAGGAGGCAGAGTAGCTTGGAGGAATCCTTGCTAACTCTGTTTGTTAGCAATAACAATGACCTTTAAATATTGGAAGTGGATGACGTCATCTCAGGGGGACGCCCCTGAGGTTTGCGCCCTTGCTGGTACTTCAATCGGAGCGTGTGTGCCCTAGGCTTCAGGCAACATGGCGGATTTGCAGTGTCGAGCCTGTTCGGGGACGCCGGAAGGAGTCGGCAGGGAGACGCCACGGCAGCCAGTCATCCTTCAACCCCGGAGGGAGTCGCCACTGAGGTAAATAGGGCGGAGTGAAGACGTCTGGCAGCGACGGTCGCAACAATATCGGAGCTTCTATGATGCTAGGTTGTCACACATTCCATTCCAACCATTGCAGGGACTGGAGCTGAGGGGCATAAATAACCATAGTTGTCCCTATGAAGGTTATATAGTGGTGACAGTCGAGTTTCCCCAGCACCTTACTGGGGGAGCACAGCAGCTAGAAGCTTTAATGCTAGTGTGTCTAGATTCCCAGTTTGGAATCCATATCCCTGTAGTATTAAGTACCAATTTGCACATGTTTGGCCGATTGGCACAGGCATGCCAGGAGGCTATGGAAGGCCGAGACTGGCATCCCTCCCCAGATGTAATGCTGTTACAAGTGTACTTTGTAGGTGGACAGCACAGAAGTGAGGTGCTGGACTTAGTGGGGGAGATAAATCAAAGGAGCAAAACCCCTATTGAAATATCCTCAGGAGGTGTGAAGGAGTTAAATAACCACTTGATAGTCGATGCCACCTTTGCACACAGCACAGTGATAATTGAGGCACCAGCAAAGGACCGATTGCCTGCAGGATTACTGGTGCAGAATGGTGTACTAACTCTAGATGGGGGACGGACACAGAAAGTATTTGTTAGGCTGACGAATGAGCCTAACCACTCTATCCACTTACCCCCAGGTATCAGAGTGGCCACAGTGAGCCAAGTGGAGGCAGTCAGAGAGTAGAGTCTAAAGGGAGGTGTTTTCCAGCTTGGGAACTCCCTGATTCCCCCATCTTGGAAGGTCAGACTACAGGAAAAATTAGCACAACATGCTAACATGGTCTGAGTGGGATGGGGTGTGTGCAAAGGATGTAGAACACTGCATACGTCTTATCGATGACACCCCATTCCAGGAAAGATCAAGGAGAATAGCCCCAGGTAGGGGTGTGCATTCGTTTCTAACATATTGGTAATCCGCAACGTATAGGGCCATATTCGTTGTATTTGTGGGGAAGCGAAACGTATCGTGATTCCCCACGAATACAATGAATCTTCGCCGAATTATTCGGCCATCTAAAGGAGCAAATTTAAACAAACCCCCCCCCCTCCTGACCCCCCCCCCCCCCCCCCAAGACTTACCAAAGCTCCCTAGTGGTCCAGCAGGGGGTCTGGGTGCCATCTCCTGCACTCACGCCCTCGGCTGCAGGTATTCAAAATGGCGCCGATAGTCTTTGACCTTACTATGTCACAGGGGCTACCGGTGCCATTGGTCGGCCCCTGTCATATGGTAGGAGCAATGGATGGCCGGCGCCATCTTGTGCTCCTACCATGTGACAGGGGCTGACCAATGGCACTGGTAGCCCCTGTGTCATAGACAGGGCAAAGGCTATTGGCGCCATTTTGATTACTGGCAGCCGACGGTCCGAGTGCAGGAGATCGCTCCTGGACCCCCGCTGGACCACCAGTGACTTTTGGCAAGTCTTGGGGGACCCTCCTGACCCCCACAAGATTTTCCAAAAGTCCCTGGTGGTCCAGCGTGTTCCTGGAGCAACCTCCTGCACTCGGGCCATCGGCTGCCAGTATTCAAAATGGCGCCGATAGCCTTTGCCGTCACTGTGTCACAGGGGCCGACCAATGGCACCGGTAGCCCCTGTGATATAGTAAGGTCAAAGGCTATCGGCACCATTTTGAATACGGCAGCCGAGGGCGTGAGTGCAGGAGATGGCTCCCGGACTCTCTGTTGGACCACCAGGGAGTTTTGGTAAGTCTTCGGGGGGAGGGGTCTGGAGGGTGGGGGGTTGTAGTTAATTCAATTTAGCCAGGAAACGAATAAGAATGAACGCATGAACGTATCTGGGGCCCCCCTTGCCGAATGCAACGTATCTGCCCCCTGACGAATACGAATACCGAATGCAACGTATGGTGTCCCTCTGCACATAGCTAGCCCCAGGTGACTTAGCTGTTGTGAGAAGACATCTGGAGGAGCTCAGACAGGCAGGGATTATCACTGAATAACATAGTCCTTATTCCCCCCCCCCCCCCCCCCCCCCCATTGTAATTGTTAGGAAAAAGGATGGGACAGTACGTCTGTGTGTTGATTACCTTTCCCTAAATTCCAGGACCATACCTGACCAGAATACTACACCATGAGTTGAGGTTTCCCTTGACTCTGGTAATACCTACTACGCAGGTCCAGGACAAATATTAATGAGCGACGTTGACAAAGAGAAGACCACATTTATATGTCAACTAGGGTTTTACCAATATAATTAATTCCCCCAGGGGGTCTCAGGTGCCCCAGCTACATTTTAAAGGTTAATGGAGAAGCCTGTGGGGGAGATGAATCTATTAGAAGTGCTAGTATACTTGGATGACCTGATAGTCTTGGACAAATGCAAATTTTGTCAAGCTGAAGTTAAGTATGTTGGGTATATTGTTTCTAAGGAAGGAGTGGCCACAGACTCTGATAAGATAGCTGCCCTCACTACCTGGCCCCATCCAGCCAACCTCAAAGAGTTACGTTCCTTTCTTGGATTTAGCAGTTATTACAGACGGTTTGTGAAAGATTATTCAAAGATTGTAAATCCATTTTTGGGGCTGATGCATGGTTACCACCCATGAACAAGAAGCAGAAGCATAGGGTGTCTGAAAAGAGGGAATATTAGAAGGTGTCAAAGTCCTTTGGCATAAGATGGCGGGCAAATGGGGCGAATCCCCAGTACCGCGCCTTCCGGAAGACAAGTCAAGGAGAGCCCAGCGACAGCCTTCCAGGGCCTCCAGGGGCAGAAGCTCGCAGCGCTTCAACCCATACAGGAGCAGCTACCAGGCGCCCCGCCCTCCGGGTAGGAACCAGTCCTTTCGGAACAAGCACAACAAGAGGGGAAACAGCTCGGGCTCAGGGCCCGGCCGCGCTCCGCAATGAAAATCAGCCAACCCATCCAAGGGAAGCCATAGGGGGCAGACTGGCCCTATTCTACCAAAGATGGGTCGAGATAACTTCGGACAAGTGGGTCCTAGCCATCATCCAGGAAGGGTACTACCTGGACTTCATACGCACTCCCTGGACAAGTTTGTGGAGTCTCCCTGCCATGACCCCACAAAAAGGCGGCAGTGGAAGTTACACTGGCCAGGCTACTGAACCTCGAGGCCATAGCTCCGGTGCCTCCTCAGGAGAGAAACTCTGGTCATTATTCCATATATTTTCTCGTTCCCAAGAAAGAGGGAACATTTCGACCAAGCCCAGCCACATGAACAGAGGCTCAATGCTATCATCCCCAACCTGGACTCTGCTAACTACAGATGCCAGCCTACGGGGATGGGGAGCATACTGCGAGGAATTAACTGCCCAAGGGCAGTGGAACACAGAAGAGGCAGGATGGAACATCAATCGCCTAGAAGCGCAGGCAGTCAGACTCGCCTGCCTGCGGTTCGCCCAAAGACTCCGAAGCAAAGCGGTCAGGGTGATGTCCGACAACGCCACAACGGTTGCCTACATCAACAGACAAGGGGGAACCAGAAGCCAACAGGTGTCACTGGAGATAAACCCACTGATGGCATGGGCGGAAGCAAATCTACAGGAGATCTCCACCGCCCACATCGCCAGGAAGGACAACATCACGGCAGACTTCCTCAGCAGAGAAAGTCTAGACCCAGGAGAATGGAAGCTGTCTTCCGCAGCCTTCCGGATGATAGTAAACTGGTGGGGAACACCGGAAATGGACCTTCTGGCGAACAGAACCAACGCCCAAGTACCCAGATATTTCAGCCGCAAGTGGGATCTACAATCCCAAGGGATCGATGCCCTGGTGCAGGCCTGGCCACGGGGGACCCTACTATACGCCTTCCCGTCGTGGCCCCTCTTGGGCACAATCATTCACAAGATACAGCTTCACAAGGGACTAGTTCTTCTGGTGGCCCCGGATTGGCCAAGAAGACCATGGTACGCAGACATGAGAAGACTGCTGGCAGGGAATCCTCTATCCCTGCCCCCTCTCAGGGACCTGCTACAACAGGGTCCGGATCTTCCACGAGGACCCAGCTCAATTCTCTCTTACGGTCTGGCCATTGAGAGGGCTCGCCTGAAGAAGAGCAGATACTCGGGGGCGGTAATAGACACCCTCCTCCGAGCATGCAAGTTCTCCACATCGTTAACATACATAAGGATCTGGAGAATATTTGAAGCCTGGTGCGAAGATCACGACATCAAGACATGTTCACTTAAAGTTCCCGTGATGCTGGAGTTCCTATAGAGCGGACTCCAAAAAGGACTGTCCCTCAACTCCATCAAGGTACAGGTGGCAGCACTGGCATGCTTCGGCACCAGGGGCGAGAGCGATAGCCTAGCCTCTCACCCGGATGTATCACGTTTTCTGAAAGGGGTCAAACACATTCGTCCATCTCTGAAGTGGCCAGTACCTCTGTGGAATCTCAACCTCATTTTGGACTTCCTATCGGGAACCACCTTCAGACCTCTTTGAGGGCTATCACTCCATCAGCTGACCCTGAAGATTGTCTTCCTACTGGCAGTTTGTTCAGCGCGACGCATATCTGAACTACAAGCGCTGTCTTGCCGTGAACCCTTTCTTAGGTTCACTCCGGGATCCATCCAGCTGCGCACGGTACCGTCATTCCTTCCCAAAGTGGTCTCCCACTTCCATCTGAACCAGACCATCTCGCTCCCGTCAGCGGGAGCCCTGAAGAATTCGGAAGAAGCCCGTGGTCTGCGTCACCTCAACGTTGGCAGAATCCTTTCCAGATACCTAGAAATGTCAGAACCCGTACGGAAGACGGACCACTTTTTCGTCCTTCACAGCGGGAAAAGACTAGGGGAAGCAGCCTCGTGGGCAACCATAGCCCGATGGATCAAGGAAGTCATCAAGGCGGCCTACGTAGAAGTAGGGAAACCTCCGCCTCTACAGATCAAGGCCCATTCGACCAGAACCCAGGCAGCATCCTGGGAAGAAACAAGAATGATGTCACCCGCCGAGATTTGCAGGGCGGCGACATGGTCCTCCATCCGTACCTTCTCCAGATTCTACCATCTGGATGTTCAGGCCCGGGAGGACACGGCATTTGCAAGGGCAATACTGAGTGGGTCACAGGCAGCCTCCCACCCGGTTTGGAAGTAGCTTTTATACATCCCATTGGTTCTGAGTCCATCTGCTACACGCTAGGAAATGGAGAAATTCGTTACCTGATAATTTCGTTTTCCTTAGTGTATTCAGATGGACTCAGCAGCCGCCCTTGGCTGCCGTCATGCATGGTATTGCAAATGATTCAAGGGTAAGCCTCCTTTTTGTTTACCTAGGTCTCCACCCGGCTGGGTGTCGACGCTTTCCGGTTGAGCTCCCTGGTGGTCTCCAGCTATACTCAATCGACTAGTTCAAATTAATCCAGTTAATCAAGTTATAACATTTATATAGTTACGAAGTTATACAAGTTAATCAAATTAACCAATCGGTCAGTCAAACATATATCCACAATGCTTTGCAAGGAAGAATACTGAGGATCTGCACTTCCTGCAGGGGTATATGTACTAGGGGCTGACATCAGATTGAAATCTGATCCATCTCCAACTGCTAGCACGAGTACACTATACCCATTGGTTCTGAGTCCATCTGTCTACACTAAGGAAAACGAAATTATCAGGTAAGTAATTTCTCCAATGTACTGCTCCCTTGGGTTTTTGCAAACCAAATGCATGAGCCTGCATTTTTTAGCATGAAATCTTAGCTGCCGGACATACACTACTCCTCGAGTTTTGCTAGATCCCTTCTCATATTTTCCACATCTTCCTAGATGTCTATGCTATTGCATATTTTGGTATCATCTACAAAAAGACAAACCTTTCCCAATGGTCCTTCAGCAATATTACTTAAGAAAAGATTGAAAAGAATCAGTCCAAGGACCAATGCCTTCAACACATCACTAGTAATGCCCCACTGCTTGGAGTGAACTAGTTACAATTTCATCTGCTGTGCAGCCTCATTGTACTTTGATTCTGACTACTATGCTGCCTCCCTACTTACAGAGGCCTCTAGTGAGCTCTGTTCAGAGCTATCCAAGCCATTCTTCAATGGCCTCCAGACTCAACCTATATTGTAACCTCTGCCCCACTAGAAGTCCTCAGTGAGCTTAGCCTCCAGTCTTGCCAAGCTCCTCTTCACTGCTTTCACATACCCAAGCTCCTGTCCTATGTAAATCAGCCGTGTCATCGTATCCTTGCCTTCTCTTGAAGTCACCCTTGGCTCTTTGACCTGGCCGCTGCTCCTTGCCTTGCCTTGTGGCCTCCATGCCATCTTACTCCTTGCCATGTGGCCTATCCGAGCCTTCTTGTTTCCTGCTCCTTGCCTTGTTGTCCTGGACCTTCTGCTACCTTCTACCGTGCCCTGTGGCCTTCAGGCCTGCTCTCAGTTCTTACCTTGCTCTGTGGAACCATGTTAAAGGCCTTATTGAAATTCAAATATACTACATTTAATGCTCAGCCTACTATGACTTAAGCTGTGCATTGCTTTAATAAAAATATAAATGATAATTTTAAAATGAACTTGTGCATATCGCTGTGCGAGCAAAATTATGCTGGAATTTTTAATTGTGCCCACATGTTTTAAAATACACCAACCGCGTGTATTTATTTATTTATTTAAAAACTTTTCTATACCATTGCTAAGTTAAATACCCTCGCAACGGTTTACATGTAGGCACATATTTAATGTCGATAAAAGTGTACTATAGTACATTCTAACAGGTGCCATTAAAGGTTCGGTTACAATATATCAATATACATAGTCATTTAGCGAAGTAGATCATGACCAGATGTACCAGGGTACTTACTCGGGTAGTTTTATTACACATAGTATTATATTTATGTTTATTGTGGTGTAGAGTTCATAGACTAATCTACTGCAAAGTCCTAAGTACTGTGTGTCGGTACCTTTCTATCTTTTCCTGACTAGTTTCGCTCTTTTTACCCGTCTCTTTGTAAAATGCTTGTCTAAAAAGCCATGTTTTTACACTTTTCCTGAATGCCTTGAGATCACTTTGTAGTCTGATCTCTGGAGGCATTGTGTTCCAGATTATGGGTCCTGCTAGTGATAGGGCTCTTTCTCTCACTTGGATCAGTCTTGCTGTTTTAACTGATGGAATGGTTAGGAGTGCTTTATTTGCTGATCGGAGGTTCCTGTGTGGAGTGTGTACCCGTAATGCTGTGTTTAACCTATCTGATTTCTCATCATAAATTAGTTTGTGAATGATACAAAGGGTTTTGTATTTAATTCTGTGTTCAATTGGAAGCCAATGTAACTCTGCTAGGGTTTCAGTTATATGGTTCCTTCTTTGTTTTCCTGTTAGTATTCTGGCTGGTGTGTTCTGAAGTATTTCAGTGGTCTTAATGTCGTATTAGGTAGTCCTAGCATAAGGGTGTTGCAGTAGTCCGTGCTGGAGAAAATTAGTGCCTGTAGTATTGTTCGGAAGACATTTTGAGTTAGTAGTGGTTTAAGTTTTCTGAGTACCATGAGCTTTGCATACCCTTCCTTTACTTTTAGTGATATGTGTTGTTTCAGATTGATTTCGGGGTCTATAATTATTCCCAAGTTACATACTTTTTCAGCTAGTTCAATTTTCTGGTTACCTTTGAGTATTATTGAGGTTTGACTGATTTCAGAATTTTTTCGTTCTAAGTGTATAAATTCTGTAAGTGTAAGTATGCTCCTAATTTTAAGAGGTTACTTGAGCACAGTTTGCGTGCGTGTCTTTCATAGAACTTTGAGGAGCTTTTATGCGCGTGTATAAGCGGATTTTAAAACATGTTCACGCGAGCCACTATCCCAGTTTTCCAATTAGTCCACCAGTTTGTCCAGTTAACATCAAGGTCTTTCAGACTCTTCTGGTTCTTCATGCTGCAGGCCCCCCCCAGTTGATCCGGATCACTCACCTTGTTCTATAAGCTCTAAAGTTCGGGATCTATGGACTTGCTCCTCCTCAGGAGCAGCAGTAAAAGTAAGCGGATATCTCGCCGTACATGCACGGCTGAGTGTTGGCACGCCCCCTGAGCACATGCTGAGCTTGCATGCGGCCACATACATGAGTATGTAGCCATTTTTGTGCAAGCAATGCTTTTGAAATCAACCTCATATTGTATAACGTTTCCTTTTAATTGGGTATATAGTGCCTGACACAAGCCACTGGAAATCTGATTTGATGAATGCTAGATGTAAAAAAAACAAATAAATAAAAATGAGGGATTCCGATTTCTTTCCAGTACCGGACAACTCCAGAAGTTTAAGATTTTAATAAAGTGAAAAATGAAGTAGACTGAGAAATAGTACAACAGGAAGGGAGACTGGACAGATTAGAAGGCTCTTATGGCCTTTATCTGCCTTCGTTTTCTCTTTTTCTAGTGTGGCCATTTTTATTTATTTATTTGATATATATTCCACCTTTCAGCCATGGAGTTTGCAAAAGGGAAAACTGAACCATTAGATAGTGACAGCCCACTGTGGACAAAAATGATTTACAGTGCTTTATGCACCTGTATGGATAAGCTGGGCCCTACTACACGTTACAAAACGGTAAAAGGAAGCAACGTTTCTCCCAGTTGGCTATAAATTAACAGAGAATGAATCTGTATGAAGACTAGTAAATAAAATGTTCCTTTTTATACACATCCTTCTAGGAAGATGATCTATAATCTCAGTTACGTGGATAATGTAGCAAAACTAATGGCCTCCATTTGTTTCCTATAATGTCATCCCTTCCCCCTATTATTTTAGTTGCGAATAACTTATGTGAGGGGCAATGATGTCTTCATCCATGTAGGCTAACTCTGGCTGTCCAAACTCACTGCTGTTTCTGAATAATTGACCTTTTAGAGAAAGTGGAAGTAATTGGACCCATAAGAGTTGTTTTGGACACTGGCGCTGCATTTATGTTTTAATAACTCTTTTACATGTCTGCTGAAAAGTCTGTTTAGAGTCCCCCAGCCTAAGTACACTGGAGGGCAATTTCCTATATCAGTTATTAGAAAATTGCCCCATAATGCCTTGAGCCCACCTCTGTCTTTGGTTTCATGTTCTTACAGTCAGCATGTAAACAAACTGGGGATGGGTGAGCCTGCTCAAATTCCATTTCAAGTTTTATGACTTTAATTTAAAATTCAGCTGACACGGAAAAGTTATTTTGTTGTAGTGAGTAATAACTTACATTAGATTTACTTCAGTAAAGTCCATTAAAATAGGAAAAAACTGAGTGGAAAAATGTGCTATTTCATTGTGGTTGTACTAAAGGGAAACCTAAGGTCATTGATGACATCCCCCAGTTAACAAAAAAAGCTTTTACATATTAGGCAATGAGAGGTAGTGCTCGCCTCAGTAAGCTTTTTGGGGTGAGATTTGAATTCTCTCTGCTTCCCGGAGACGAGGTGAGAAATACAGGCCGTTTTTCTTTTTGTGTCCATGCAAAATTACATTATTTACAGGTCACAATTCAATTCTGCATCCTACGTCATCAATTTATCTCAGGCATGCATATATGGGATTAAATATCAGTCAGCATAACTCTATGTGGTGAAAAAGCAACCCTTGCTTCTATTCACAGGCAAAGTGCCAAAAACCTCTAATGGCCATCTGCCTAGGCTTCTCAAATTGAAATTCACTACCAATATATTGACTCTCAGGCTATCTAGTCTGAAGTGTGGGTTCTGTCTTCCTAATGATATGCCAGCCACTGTTTCTTTTTGACTGCTGCTCTCTACTCTTCTGTCTAATTACTTTCACTTGGACCGTAGGCTATATTCCCTTCAAACTACAATTCCCAGCAAAGGTATATGGGTATGCAAAAATCTACTCCTGTATTTTATAAACTATGGCTATATAATGCACAATAGTTGTAAAATCCGTGTAAATGTACTCTGCAAGATGCATGAGCATGCAAAAACAATGCGCAAATACATAGTGCTCTTATCTGGATATATTTGAACCTATCTGGCTATTTATCTTCTTGTAGATGCCAAGTGAAGATTTTGTTATTTTTACAGGCTTTGGATGATTAATTGTTGACAATGTCATTGATGGAAGTATATGTATTTTTGGTGATTTGCTGTACTGTTTGATAGAAAAGATGGCAGCCGACGGCCCGGGAGCGGGAGATCGCTCCAGGGACCCCCACTGGACAACCAGGTACCTGTAAAACGTTTTGGGGGGGGTCAGGAAGGTGGGAGAAGCTAAGGGATTAGTTTTAAAGGGTCGGGGTGGGTTTAGGGGTTATTTTTGTGTGCCGTTTTTCCTGCTCTCCCCCAAAACAATAAGAGAACCCCCCACGAACAATATTGTGGGGTTTTCCTATCATTTTGGGGGAGCCCCCAATTTCTGACTTTTTTGAAAATATCGACGATATTTTCAATATTCCGAAGCCCGATTCACATCCCTAGTGCAGTAATAATGGGAGATTTCAATTACCTTACATTAACCAGAAACGTGGTATCACGCTCTTTTTGTTGTAATTAATTAAGGGAAGTAACATCTCTTATATTTTAAGTAAAAATCAAAAAGTATACATAAAAAGTTTCGCTTTGAATATTGGGCTTCCTGGACCTATGATTAAAGAGGACCCATCAAAGTGCATAATACAAGTGTAACCTTGAAGCACAGTATTTACATTAAGTCGAAGAAAGTTTAAGAAGAGATATTGCATTTACAACAAAAAGAGCGTGATACCACGTTTCTGGTTAATGTTCATATAAGTCGTGGGTTCACACATAAAGAGATATTTCTTATATTTAGATTTCAGTTACCCCAATATTGACTAGGTAAATGTAACATCATGACATGCTAGAGAGATAAAGTTCCTGGATGGAATAAATGACAGTTTTATGGAGCAATTGGTTCAGGAACTGACGAGAGAGGGAACAATTTTAGATCTAATTCTCAATGGAGCACAGGATTTGGTGAGAGAGGTAACGGTGTTGGGACCATTTGGCAATAGTGATCATAACATGATCAAATTTGAATTGACAGGAAGGGGAACAGTAAGTAAATCCATGGCTCTAGCACTAAACTTTCAAAAGGGAAACTTTGAGAAAATGAGAAAAATAATTTTAAAAAACTGAAAGGTGCAGCAAGAAAGGTAAAGTGTGTGCAACAGGCATAGACATTGTTAAAAAAAATACCATTTTAGAAGTGCAGTCCAGATGTATTCCATGCTTGAAGAAAGGTGGAAAGAAGGCCAAACAATTACCAGCATGGTTAAAAAGTGAGATGAAGGAAGCTATTTTAGCCAAAAGATCTTCATTCAGAAATTTGAAGAAGGATCCATCAGAAGAAAATAAGAAAAAAGCATAAGCATTAGCAAGTTAAATGTAAGACATTGATCAATAAGACAGGCTAAGAGAGAATTTGAAAAGAAGTTGACTGTAGATGCAAAAACTCATAATAAAAAACTTTTAAAAATATATCTAAAGCAGAAAGTCTGAAAGGTTGGACCATTAGATGATAGAAGGGTTAAAGGGGCACTTAGGGAAGATAAGGCCATCGTGGCAAGACTAAACACATTTTTTGCTTCTGTGTTTACCTGAAGAGGATGCTGTGGGAGGTGTATTTGGATTTTCAGAAGGTGTTCAGGAGACAGTTTTCAAGGGTGGTGATTCAGATGAACTGAACCAAATCACTGTGAGCCTGCAAGATGTAGTAGGCCAGATTGACAAACTGAAGAGTAGTAAGTCACATGGACCGGATGGTATAGACCCCAGGGTTCTAAAAGAATTAAAAAATGAAATATCAGACCTATTTCAATTAATTTGTAACCTATCATTAACATCAACTATTGTACCTGAAGACTGGAAGGTAGCCAATGTAACCCCGATGTTTAAAAAGGGATCCAGGGTGATCCAAGAAACTGTAGACCGGTGAGCCTGAGTTCAGTGCCGGGAAAAATCGTGGAAACTGTTATAAAGAATAAAATCACAGAACATTTAGATAGATATGGTTTAATGGGATACAGCTAGCATAGATCTACCCAAGGGAAGTCTTGCCACACACATCTCCTATATATTTTTGAAGGGGTGAATAAATATCTGGACAAAGGTAAACCGGTAGATGTAGTGTATTTGGATTTTCAGAAGGTGTTCGAAAAAGTCCCTCATGAGAGGCTTTTAAGAAAACTAAAAAGTCATGGAATAGGAGGCAATATCCTTTTGTGGATTACAAACTGGTTAATAGACAGGAAAAAGAGAGTAGGATTAAATGGTCTGTTTCCACAGTGGAAAAAGGTAAATATTGGAGTGCCTCAGGGATCTATACTTGGACCAGTGCTTTTTAATATATTTATAAATGATCTGGAAAGGGGTATGATGAGTGAGGCGATCAAATTTGCAGATAACACAAAATTATGCAGAGTGGTTAAATCTCAAATGGATTGTAATGAACTTCAGGAGGACCTTGTGAGACTGGAAGATTGGGCTCCAAATGGCAGATGAAATTTAATGTGTTAGGCTCCATGTTAGGAGTTACCACCCAAGAAAGAGATCTAGGTGTCAAAGTGGATAATACATTGACATTTTCGGCTCAGTGCTGTGGCAGTCAAAAAAGCAAACAGAATGTTAGGAATTATTAGGAAGGGAATGGCGAAAAAAAAATGGTGGGTGTCATAATGTCTCTGTATCGCTCCATGGTGGGACTGCACCTTGAATACTGTGTGCAATTCTGGTCATTGCATCTCAAAAGAAGTTATAATTGCACTGGAGAAAGTACAGAGAAGGGTGACAAATGATAAAGGGGATGCAATGGCTCCTCTATGAAGAAAGGATAAAGAGTTTAGGGCTGTTCAGCTTGGAGAAGAGATGGCTGAGGGGGGATATAATAGCGGTCTACAAAATCATGAAATAACTAGAACAGATAAATGTGAATTGGTTATTTACTCTCTCAGACAATAAAAGGACTAGGAGGCATTCCATGAAGTTAGCAAGAAGCTCATTTAAAACAAATTGGAGAAAATTCTTTTTCATTCAATGTATAATTAAGCTCTGGAATTCATTACCAGAGGATGTAGTTATGGAAATTAGTGTAACTGGATTTAAAAAAGGTTTGGATAAGTTCCTAGAGGAGAAGTCCATAAGCTTCAATTAATCAATATGGAATAGGAGCTTGGGATCTATTTAATGTTTGGGTACTTGCAGGTACTTGTGACTTGGATTGGCCACTATTGGAAACAGGATGTTGGGCTTGATGGACTCTTGGTCTGGCCCAGTATGGAATGTTTTATGTTCTTATGTAAACCTGCCTTGCCATTGTATCTTTGCCTTCTCATGGGTGTCATCCTTGGCTCCATGACCTGGCCCCTGTTCTTTGCCTTGCCTTCAGGCTTTCCTGCTCCTTGCCTTGCCTTGTGGCTTTCGGACCTTCTTACCTTGTGGTCTTTCAGCCTTCTTGCTCTGTGCTTTGCTTTGTGCTCTTCAGCCCTCTAGCCCCTTGCCTTGCTTTGAGGCCTTTGGACCAACTCTGCCTTGTATCCTGCCTTGAGGCCTTTGGGCCTACTTTGCCTTGTACCCTACCTTGAGGCCTTTGGGCCTACTCTGTCTGGTACCCTGCCCTGTGTCCTTTCCAGCCCTTCCTGTAGCCTTGTGCCTTTGGGCCCCTTGCCTTGTTGCCTTCAGACTTCTATGTTCTCTGTTCTGCGATATCCATGTCTACCTTGTCTAAGTCATGCCCTAGTCTGCCTTGCCTGGTATTGTCTTTGTCTACGCTTTGCACCTTGCTCAGTCCAGCCCTTGTATTCTTGCCTTGCATAGTCCTTGTCTGTACCTGAGTTCTGACCTTGCCTTGCCTTAGTCAGTGTTCTTGACTAGTTCCAGGTTCCGCCCAGTATCTAGCCTTGCCTGCACTCCGTGTCTGTTGCGTCTGTCGGTCGCAGATGGCTGAGACCGCTCTGCCTCACCTCTCTTTTACCCTTTTCCTCCTCCATTGGAAGAATGGCTGCCTCCGCTACTGTTTGCCGAAATCTTCAGTGTTTCTGAGCCAGCATGGGTGTCCCTGTCCGCCATGCTTCTTCCTGAGGCCTCCTAGGGCATGCGCATGCACGCTGCCTACGTTTTTGAATACGTCATGGCGGGAACCTCGGGGGCGGCCCCAACGCATGACGTCAGTACCACAGGGTATTTAAACCTCCGCTCCAATTGAATGAGTTAGCAAGGACTTCGGTTTTGCTACTCTGACCGCTTCTAAGCTGCTCGCTTGGATTCCTCACTGCCCCTCCGGGGTATCTCGCTACTACGGAAGCTCTGGGTACCCGCTCCTCGGGGCCTCTCGCTTCTATTTGTCCTCCAGGGTTAATCTGCCTAACCTTAAGGACACCCGCTCCTCGGGGGTCCTGTCTGCTTTCTTTCAGGAACCCTTGGCGCTCCTAGGTACTCACTCCTCGAGGGCCTATTCTGCTCAGGGTATCCTGCATCACAGACCTTGGGTCCCTCTCTTCATTCTACCACCGAAGGAAGTATCAGCATTGCTACTCTGTGAGTATCGCTAAGCTCCAGCTTTCCTTATTCCACCCTTCAGGTTCATGGCCTATCCCGTGCTGTGGAACACTACTGGACCTTTGCTACATCTGGGTGAGACCATCATCTACAGAGACTGTCTGAGCACTATATCTCTGGACTACAGCACTGTCCGCTCCTTGGGCAAGTTTCTACTCATCAATTGCAGTATAATAAAGCTTTCTCTCCTCAGTGTCTGCTTACTAGAGTCTAGCCAATCATTGTGGTTCCCCACGGGGCCCCTCCCCATGGGAGGAGTCATCACCACTTCGACCAAGAATCCACAGTATGCCATAAACCCATCAGTGTCCAAGTCTTGCCTGCATTCCATGGCCAAGCCTTGTTCCCGTTTGGCTTTGCCTGTCCACCCATGCCTGCCCAGTCATGCCTATCCAGTTTGCCTTGTCTAATCTGGTTCCAGCCTGTACAGACTCAGTATCATGTACTGCCACCACAAAGACCTACTGGCCCCCAAAACCCAAGGGCTCAACCTGTGGGGGAGGAGGCTGGCTAGGCAGAAGACTGGTCCTTGTCTATTTCAGAGTCCTGCCTTACAGTCCTGTGCTACTCTCCAGGTGGGTTTCCCTGATTCCAGAAACTGTGATAATAATAAGAAATCAATACAACATTGATTATAGAAAACAAACAAAGCAACAGGAAAAAAGAAGACACAAAATTGGGTACGTATTTTCTTTAATACGACGCTTTAGTCTAAAGTGTTTCAAGAGTTATTTTAATCACCATTTCAAACTCTCAGCAGACTTCTTGCAAATGCAATGTGTGTTCTTTTTTTGAAAGAGAGTAGCATGAAAATGTAAAAATAATATTTCTGTGAAGATGCATAGAGGACGGAAGTCAACTTATTAGGTGGGGATTATTTTAGGGAAAGCAAGTAACTAAACAAACATTCATAAAGGAAAATCTGCATGGTGCCTGCTATGCAAGTCCTGGTAGTATGTTAACAGCTGGAAACCATGTATTTTTAAACAATGCATGTCAAAGTATCAACAAACAATGTCATTATGTTTAAATGAGGCTTTGGAATTGTTTATGTCTGGCCAATTTATCATTTTCAGGTCGTGTTTGCAAATTACACTGTTTTCATAGTTGCTTTTTCTGAGCCAGCTACATGGCTCAGACTGCATATTTCTGTTCTGTGGTATGGGGAATCTGGGTTTGGGTCCCTTTCCATTGAGGTCATTTCAGCTTGTTCAGAGATGGTAAATTTAGGACCAAAAAGGAAAAGAAGACTGTGATGGCCAAAATTTTATAAGATTTTATAAGATACGCGGCTACGCGCGTATCTTATAAAATCCAGCGTACTTTTGTTCGCGCCTGGTGCACGAACAAAAGTACGCCCGCCCGTACATTTATAAAATCTACCCCTTAGTCAAAGTATTAGGAAGATAAGAATGATTATTTCAAGAACTGATACCATTAGACTCTAAAGAGATGTAGGGGTTGATACACCTCTGGCTTTTTTGCCTCCTGAAGGTGAATAGCAGCTGAATATCAGGTTTTCTTGAATATCTACTGTTATAAAAGGGGATATTCAATTGCAATTTGGTGAATTTTTAAATTCTCAAACAATTGTTCATAAGGTACAGATGTTCATTTCTTTAAAACAAATGAAAATGATACAATAAATGAGGCCATTTTTGGTTTGTTCCAAATGGAATGAACTATAAATGACCTTCTATGAAAATATCTGAACAGTTTGGGGTATTTTGTATCCGTTGTTTAAAAATGAAAAAGCAAACAAAAGCAGGCCTCCTGTGGCCCTGTAGATGATGGTCTCTTACTCTGCCACTATAACTTGGGGCTTGGGCATGCCAGCTAGACCTCCCTGAGCCTAGTCAAGGCCTCCCCAAGTCATAAAGCACAGTTTCCTGTTTCCAACAGTGGCCAAGCCAGGTCACAAGTACCTGTCAGGATATATTCCATGCTGCTTATCCCAGGGATAAGCAGTAGATTTCTGCAACTCCAGCTTAATAATGGTTTATGAACTTTTCTTCCAGGAACTTATCCAAACCATTTTTAAATACAGCTACACTAATAGCTTTCACCACATCCTCTGGCAATGAATTCCAGAGTTTAATTATGCATTGAGTAAAAAAAATATTTTCTCTTATTAGTTTTAAATGTATCACTTAGTAACTTCATTGCATATCCCATAGTCTTTGAACTCTTTGAAAGCGAAAGCAATCTATTAAAGTTTACTCCTTCCATTCCACTCATTATTTTATAGACCTCTCTCATATCTCCCCAAGCCATCTCTTCTTGAGCCTTTCCTCATAGGGGAATTGTTCCATCCCCTTTATCATTATGGTTGCTCTTCTCTGTACCATTTCTAATTCTGCTAAATCATTTTTGAGATGCAGGGACCAAAACTGCACACAATACTCAAGATGAGGTCGTACCATGGAGCGATTCAGAGGCCTTATGATAATCTCTGTTTTATTCCACATTCCTTTCCTAATAATTCCTAGCAGTCTATTTGCTTTCTTGGCTGCTGCTGCACACTGAGCAGAAGATTTCAAAACTCTCTGATCCCCGCTCTTGCCACAAACGTAATCCAGCTCTGCACCTGAGCCTCCCCAGGCCTCTCTCAGCCCCTTTTAAAATCTGCTCCCACATGGTTCTCACTAATCCCCCTTCCTGTGGTCATAGTAAAATCTTTAAGGGCAGGATTGAAACCCACTTGCTCCTGCCTTAAATCCTAGAACTTTAAAAATGGTGCTGTCCATCTGGAACACTGTACCAAAGGGATGAATGGTGCCATTCTTAAAGGTCCAGGAGCTGGGACAGGAGCAATGGTCTCCTGTCCCAGCACGTGAAGGGGGTAAGTGGGACGGGGTTTGGTGTTGGAGGTACCTGACCCTAGAGGTTTTTAATGGGAGGGCAGGAGGGACTTGGGGAGGCGTAGCAGTTTAGGCCTGGGCACCAGACTGAATTACGTTTGTGGCAGAACTGGGATTCTGAGGGGGCCTAGGGAGGCCCAGCCAGGCAGGCCTAGGTCCCGTGTTAAATTATGGCAAGGCGGGAAGGTGCATGAGGACCATGGACAGCCCATTTTTTAAAACAGTTCATTTTGTTTTGTTTGGGGTGTTTTCCATTTAATGTTTTTCTTCGGTTTAGCAAATTAACTGAACATTAAAAAAAAACCCCCCAAAAAAACCATAATGAAAAATGAACCCAACTGATAATTTAGGGACTGCACATCTCTATCATAAGATCATGAGTACAGATATTAGGAATAAGCAAGTGGTTGAACACACCTATACTTTCCATTGTTGGATTCTCCTCTGCCTTTACACTTGTCCACACATGACTATCCACTAGGGATGTGCACATTCACTATTTTGAAGCATTCCTCTTTTGGATTTCAGAAAGAGAGAGAGTCTATTTCTGTAGCTCTATGTATTTCAGAGTGAAAAAAAAGGTTTAAATATTTACTTAGGATTTAGGAGAGAGCACAGTAGGCTACTAGGCTTAGGTTGTGGTTGCCTCTTGTCAATGAGTGATCTATCTTTCTATTTAGGGTTACAATATAAAAAAGAATTTGAGGTCTGTGGAGAGACAGTGTTTCACCTTCTCTAGCAGATACGAGGACGGATCTTTGTGTTTTGTTATTCTGACTAGAAGATGTATAAAACTGTGGCCTTCTCTCTCAGTGTTTGTGTTTGTGTCTCTTGTTGTACAAGCACACAATATAGTAGTCCGTGTTTTGTTTCATAAGAAAAGTGTCTGCCTGCTGTATGTGTGTATCCCCTCATTACTGGATGTATTGTAAAATTAGCAGTGCCAGTAATCATCTGAATAAAATTGCATCATGTAATTGCCAAAGCCTGTGTCATCAAAAAGTAAATTTGTTAGCAAGAATGGGATAGGAAGGGGTCTAAAGGGAAAGCCTATTCCTGTACAGGGAACTAGTGCCAGCATGGATAATTTAAGGACTAGGGGGCACTTCATGAAGTTAGCAAGTAGCACATTTAAAACAAATTGGAGAAAATTATTTTTCACTCTATGCATAATTAAGCTCTAGAATGCATTGTCAGAGGATGTGGTTAAGGCAGTTAGTTTAGCTAGGTTTAAAAAAGGTTGTTGCGTGGGTCAGCCATCCTGCCTGGCATCCGATCCCGATTACCTTCACTGGGGCTTGCCACTGTCATCGGGGTCTTGCCTCTCCACCCCGTCGCTGTCGTCCCGCAGCTGGCCTGCTTCTCTTCCGGTTGGCAGCGTGGCAGGATGCTCCGATCTGGGCCGTGGCGCGGCTGACAGGATTCCAGGCCATGGTCGGGGCCTGCCACTGCCATTGGGGTCCTGCTACAGGGCCCGAGGAGGCATGGGGCTGCTGTCAGCCGTCTCCAACATTCTTCTGCCTCGCGTCCATCTTCATCTCCTGAAAAACAGTCGGAAGAACCCATGCAGTTGGGACGTGATTGCTTGACTCCTGAGGAACATCAGAGGTGCCACCAGGCTGGACTCTGCCTGTACTGTGGAGAATCCAGTCATTTAATCGCTCGCTGCCCTGTCCGATTGGGAAACTCCCAGGCCTAGGACTCACCGGAGGATTGATCCTAGGTCTGACCTCACCTGTTCCCCCATTAACTTTGCCAGTAACACTCTCCATATGAGATTGTGATTTCTCCACCTTAGCCTTGGTAGACTCCAGAGCTCGTGGGAATTTCCTGATACATGATCTTGTAGAGCAGTTGTTAATTCCTACTCGTTCCTGTCCAGTATCATTGACTCTCTCTTCCATTAGAACATAAGAACATGCCATACTGGGTCAGACCAAGGGTCCATCAAGCCCAGCATCCTATTTCCAACAGTGGCCAATCCAGGCCATAAGAACCTGGCAAGTACCCAAAAACTAAGTCTATCCCATGCTACTGTTGCTAGTAATAGCAGTGGCTATTTTCTAAGTCAACTTAATTAATAGCAGGAAATGGACTTCTCCTCCAAGAACTTATCCAGTCCTTTTTTTTTAAACACAGCTATACTAACTGCACTAACCACATCCTCTGGCAACAAATTCCAGAGTTTAATTGTGTGTTGCGTGAAAAAGAACTTTCTCCGATTAGTTTTAAATGTGCTACATGCTAACTTCATGGAGTGCCCCCTAGTCTTTCTATTATCTGAAAGAGTAAATAACCAATTCACATCTACCCGTTCTAGACTCTAATGATTTGAAACATCTCTATCATATCCCCCCTCAGCCTTCTCTTCTCCAAGCTGAAAAGACCTAACCTCTTTAGTCTTTCCTCATAGGGGAGCTGTTCCATTCCCCTTATCATTTTGGTCGCTCTTCTCTGTACCTTCTCCATCTCAATTATATCTTTTTTGAGATGCGGCGACCAGAATTGTACACAGTATTCAAGGTGCAGTCTCACCATGGAGCGATACAGAGGCATTATGACATTTTCTGTTTTATTCACCATTCCCTTTCTAATAATTCCCACATTCTGTTTGCTTTTTTGACTGCCGCAGCACACTGAACAGACGATTTCAATGTGTTATCCACTATGACGCCTAGATCTCTTTCTTGGGTGGTAGCACATAATATGGAACCTAACATTGTGTAACTATAGCATGGGTTATTTTTCCCTATATGCATCACCTTGCACTTATCCACATTAAATTTCATCTGCCATTTGGATGCCCAATTTTCCAGTCTCAGAAGGTCTTCCTGCAATTTATCACATTCTGCTTGTGATTTATCTATTCTGAACAATTTTGTATCATCTGCAAATTTGATTACCTCACTCGTCATATTTCTTTCCAGATCATTTATTTATTTATTTTTTTTTTAATTCTTTATTTATGAATTTAAGTTTACAAACAAAACTATTCATATTCGTATTCAATATTACATTGAATTCTTAGGAATCAGGAACACATAATGAGTTTCTCATATATCATAACAATTATACAACTTAAATCTTAATAACTTATTGTCCTGATTCCATGTTACTAAACAGAGTGGGGAGCCATAGAGCATTTTTTAAACTAAATTATTCAATTCTATTAAAAAAAGAGACAGAATTAAAACAGGATCATTTAATCCTTATTAATATTTGGATCCGGAGTTTCTGCCCCCCCTCTCTGGTTTCTATGTTCTTCTAGAAATCTCTCTAAATCAGTTGGATCATAATATATATATTTTGTACCATCCACATACATAATGCATTTACTGGGAAATCTTATAAATGCACGCAACCCATATGTTCTGGCAACATTTGCTAAACTAATAAACTTTTTTCTCTTTAGTTGAGTTTCCTTCACCACGTCAGGGTAAACCCATACTTTCTGACCCAAATACAGAGAGGATCTATTCTGCATAAATAATTTTAACACTTTATCCCTTTCCGAAGAATTGGCAAATTTAACCATTAATGTTCCTCTTTTTTCAATTTGGGCAGAGTATGAGGTTTCTAATAGATCTGTTACATTTAAAGTAGACTCTTGTGGAAGTACTTCTATGTTTGAATTTGGATTTCTTTCCTTCAAAAAGTAAGCATTCATGATTATGGGGAAATTTTCAGATGTAATTGATAAAATTTCTCTAAGATAATGCTTAAGTTGTTCCTTTGGAGATGTTACTCTACATTGAGGAAAATTAACAAATCTTAAATTACAATATCGTACTACATTTTCCAAATTTTCTATTTTTTTAATTAAGATATTTTCTCCTTTTATTATCGATGTCTGAACTTCTTTTATTGTATTAATTTCTTCTGTTACCTTCACAAGAGCCACTTCATTATTTGTCACCAAAGGACTTATATTTAACAGTGTGGATTGCATATCTTTTATGTTGGTATTTAAACTCACTATATTATTCTGTAAAGATACTATCGCTGACCATAACATCTCTAAAGAAACATGCTTTGGACTCCCAGCATTTGCATTTGAAGTAGAGGGTAATTCTATTACATTAGATAGATGTTGTCTAGAGTCCACCCCAAGGAGGGGGGCTGGCATACTTCCTCCAGTTACCAAAGCTTGCCCACTTATGCTCTCAGTCTTTCGCATCACCATTTGTTTTGGAGGATCAAGTCCTTCCGTTTCTTCCGGCCTTGCTATCAGCTCACCATCATCCTCCTCAAACGGGTTAATCCCATCAGACGTCATCCGTACTATGGGTAAACCTGGTTCTCTGGTGATTACATAAGGATTCGAGGGGAGCAGCCTGAGCGGACCCACAACGAGGCCAACGAGTGACGTCAGTGCAGGGCGTCTGCTACCATAAAGGAAGCGGCAGACGGCGCGCAATTGCCGCCGGCGCGCTTCCTAAGCCGCGCGCTCCGTAAGGGGCGCGCTGGCTTGGTCCGGCTTAGGCTGGTGTAGGCTGGTAGGCGGCCTCGGACTTTGGCCTTGAATGAAAATCATTCCCCTCGTCTCCAAACCTGGATACGTTTGTGATTCGACAGAAGAGTGAGTAAAGACTTGCAGTTTTGTTATTAAATGTTTGTAATTGAACTATGCCGCATACTAAAAGAAAAGGTAGGGTAAGGCAGGATGCCTCAACCCCAGCCAGACCTACCTTGGTTCAAACAACACTAGTAGGTCTTTACTCAAACACAGGAAATAAGACCCCAGAGAGTCCCATTACAACAGAGGATATAGAGCATATGTCCTCTTTGTCGGGAGAGGTCAGTCTAAGTCCTGGGGTCCCAACCACACCCGCACCACCAGATCATTTATAAATATATTGAAAATTAAGGGTCCCAATACAGATCCCTGAGGCTCCACTGCCCACTCCCTTCCACTGAGAAAATTGTCCATTTAATCCTACTCTATGTTTCCTGTCTTTTAGCCAGTTTGTAATCCACCTATCCCATGACTTTTTACTTTTCCTAGAAGCCTTTCAGGAGGAACTTTGTCAAACGTCTTCTGAAAATCCAAGTACACTACATCTACTGGTTCACTTTTATCCACATGTTTATTAACTCCTTCAAAAAAGTAAAGCAGATTTGTGAGTCAAGACTTGCCTTGGGTAAAGCCTTGCTGACTTTGTTCCATTAAACCATGTCTTTCTATATGTTCTGTGATTTTGATGTTTAGAACACTTTCCACTATTTTTCTTGGCACTGAAGTCAGGCTAACTGGTCAGTAGTTTCCCGGATTGCCCCTGGAGCCCTTTTTAAATATTGGGGTTACATTAGCTATCCTCCAGTCTTTAGGTACAATGGATGATTTTAATGATAAGTTACAAATTTTTACTAATAGGTCTGAAATTTCATTTTTTATTTCCTTTAGAACTCTGGGGTGTATACCATCCTGTCCAGGTGATTTACTACTCTTCAATTTGTCAATCAGGTCTACCACATCTTCTAGGTTCACCGTGATTTGAATCATTACCCATGAAAACCTTCTCCAGTATGGATACCTCCCCAACATCCTCTTCAGTAAACACAGAAGCAAAGAAATCATTTAATATTTCCATGATGGCCTTATCTTCTCTAAGTGCCCCTTTAACCCCTCGATCATCTAACGGTCCAACTGACTCCCTCACAGGCTTTCTGCTTCGGATATATTTTAAAAAGTTTTTACTGTGAGTTTTTGCCTCTACTGCCAACGTCTTTTCAAATTCTCTCTTAGCCTGTCTTATCAATGTCTTACATTTAACTTGCCAACGCTTATGCATTATCCTATTTTCTTCTGTTGAATCCTTCTTCCAATTTTTGAACGAAGATCTTTTGGCTAAAATAGCTTCTTTCACCTCCCCTTTTAACTATGCCGGAAATCGTTTTGCCTTCTTTCCACCTTTCTTAATGTGTGTAATACATCTGGACTGTGCTTCTGGGTTGGTATTTTTTAACAATGACCACACCTCTTGCACACTTTTTACCTTTGTAACTGCTCCTTTCAGTTTTTTTCTAACATTTTCTCATTTTATCAAAATTTCCCTTTTGAAAGTTTAGCACAAGAGCCATGGATTTGCTTACTGTCCCCCTCCAGTCATTAATTAATATGATCAAATTTGATGATCACTATTGCCAAGTGGCCCCATCACCATTACCTCTCTCACCAAATCCTGTGCTCCACTGAGAATTAGATCTAAAATTGCTCCCTCTCTTGTCTGTTCCTGAACCAATTGCTCCATAAAAATGTCATTTAGGGGGAGCGAGGAGAGGAAGTGGAGAAGGGTTTCGCCCAGCCCCCAACTTACTTTGCTGCATGGAACCTGTTTATTTCATCTTCGCAGGTGAGAAGAACCGACGCCGGCTGATGACGCAGAGGAGGCGGGGTTTAGCCCTATAACCTCGGCGGCCCAGCGGCGCTTAGTTGGGGAGCGAGGGGAGGAAGTGGAGAAGGGTTTCGCCCAGCCCCCAACTTACTTTGCTGCAAGGAACCTGTTTATTCCATCTTCGCAGGTGAGAAGAACTGACGCCGGCTGATGACTCAGAGGAGGCGGGGTTTAGCCCTATAACCTCGGCGGCCCAGCGGCACACCGCAGCCGCCGGCGCGTCGCCTAAGCCGTGCATGCCCCTTCGGCGCACACGGCTTGGTCCGGCATAGTCTGGGGTCTGGCCATAATTCTCACCTCTCTATCCTGATGGGGAGGAAGAGAAAGGCGAAGGTCTTCACTTCATCACCAGTCCCACAACAACTGAGAAAACAGCGGTTCCCAAAAGACTCCAGAACAAGGTTTTGTCTTGGTCCCATGACTCCCATGTCGCTGGTTGCCCAGGATGTGCCAGAACCCTGGCCTTACTTCAGCAGTTCTATTGGTGGCCTAATATGCGGAAAGTTATCCGGGCAAACGTGGATTCTTGCCCAGTCTGCATGCATCAGAAAGCTCTGGTGGGATGCCCTTGGGGGCAGTTACAGCTGCTGCTGGTCCCCAAGGAACCGTGAACACACATATCCACTGACTTCATCGTGGCCCTCCCAATTTTGCAAGGCAAGACAGTTATTTGGGTAGTTATTGATCACTTTTCAAAGATGGCCTACTTCACGGCATTACCTGGCCTTCCTTCGGCTCCCCAATTGGCTCAATTCTTTGTGCAGCATATCTTTCACTTGCATGGGCTTCCTAGGCACATTACTTCAGATCAAGGCACTCAGTTCACTGCGAGATTTTGGTGGAACCTCTGTAAGTAGTTTAACATAGCTCTAGATTTCACGACCGCTTATCACCCCCAAGCTAACAGTCAGGCTGAGCATATTAACCGTTCTCTAAAGCAGTTTGTGAGAAACTACATCAGGGCTTGACAAGATGATTGGGCTGATTTCATATCTTGGGCCAAGTTCTCACATAACTCACATCCCTGCACAGCCACAGGACCTTCGCCATTTCAGATCGTCTACGGCAAACAGCTGCTCCCACCATTGCCACTGCCTTTGTTCTTCTCATCTCCGACAGTTCAGCTGACGACCAAGAAGTTAAAACAAATGTGGATCCATACCCAATATATGATTCAGGAAGCAGGCTTGATGGCCAAAAGGTTCACAGACCACCACCGCAGACTGGCACCCCAATTCCAACAAGGAGAGAATGTTTGGCTCATCACCCGCTACATCTGCCTGAGGGTGCCATCCATGCGTCTGGCTCTTCGCTTCATTGGATCCTTCACAGTGCTCAGACAATTGGAACCAGTGACATACCAACTTTGGCTACCTACTTCCATGTCTCTCTTCTTAAGCCCCTCATAATCTCCTGGCCTGCCTGGAGAGTACCTGATCCACTGCAGCTTGCTGCTTGGAGCCATGCAATCTATCAAGTGAGAGAGATCCTGGATGTATGGAGATGAGGTTGAAGGTGGGAGTACCTTCTGTCCTAGGAGGGATAAGGGCCAGAGGAGAATTCATGGGAACTGGCTTCCAACATCTTAGACAAGAACCTAATTAAGCAATTCCATGTGGATCATCCAGGGAAACCCAAGACTCCAGGAGGAGGGCTTAGAGGGAGGGGTACTGTTGCACAGGTCGACCACCCTGCCCGGCATCCAATCCTGCTTACCTTCGCTGGGGCCTGCCGCTGTCATCAGGGTCCTGCCTTGGGGGCCTGCCTCTCCTCCCCGCCACTGTTGTCCCACAGCTGGCCTGCTTCCCTTCCAGTCGGCAGAGTGGTGGGACTCTCCAGGCTGGGTCGCAGCGCGGCCGATGGGATTCCGGGCTGTGGGCGGAGCCTGCCACTCTCATCAGGGTCCTGCTTCTCCTCTCCACCACTGTCGTCCCATGGCTGGACTGCCAGGCAGCAGCACAGCGGGACGCCCCAGGCTGTCTTGAAGTGGCACTGCCAGCGTTTCAGCTGGCTACCTACTATAAGGATAGTCCCTGCACTCTACCAGTGCCTTGGCAGCAAATCTCCTAGCCTGGCTTCCTGAGCTTCCTGAATTCCTGAGTTTTCTGGGCTTCCTTTGTGTTTCCTGAGTTTTCCGAGTTCCTGTTCCATCCTGTTTTTCAGACTGATTCCTGCCTCAATCTTTGCCTGGACACTGACCAAGAGTATCACCACCTGCCTTGATCCTTGCCTGGACATCGACCACAGAGACCCCACGTAAGTCCAGCCGGCCCCGATTCCCGAGGGCTCAACCTAAGGGGAACATGGGCTGGTAGTAGTGAAGCTCCAGCGGGGTCTCTGCTCCTCTCCAGCCTTGTATGCTGAAGGTAGGGACTTGTGGGGTTTTTTCTCACAGATAGCAACAACTCCCCTTTGGTCCAAGGGTTCACTGCTAGAACAAAGGTTTAGACAAGTTCTTGGAAGAGAAGTCCTTAAACTGTTATTAGTCAAGTTGATTTAGAGAATAGCCACTGCTTATTACTGGCATTAGTAACATGGGATGTATTTAATGTTTGGGTACTTGCCAGGTACTTGTAACTTGGATTGGTCACTGTTGGAAACAATGCTGGGCTTGATGAACCTTGGTCTGACCCATTATGGCAACTTCTTATGTTCTTCTTATGTTCAGTGATCATACTAGAAGTACCCTAAATAAGATAAAGAGAGGATATTTAGGCAGGGAGGTAAAAATAACTGGTAGAGCAGCTGCCTGCTCCCATTTCCTCCTCTACTGTGGTGAAGTAGGGACAGAAAAAGGCAGAGTCACTTCATAGTGGGATCAGTGGTGGTTGGGAGTCAGTGTCACTAGGAGTGAAGAAGCCAAAAGCAATACAGTACCTCCACTCACTTCTGCTTCCTCCTGAGAACTTTCTGAAGAAGGTCTTTAGAGGAAGTAGTGATTCAGCTCACCATTTACGGGATTTCCAGAGTCAAAGGATATTGGACAGCTAGTAACTGAGGAACATACGGGAAGTCTAGTTGCAAGCATGCTATTCAGTGAGTGGCTGCAGGAGGCAGCACGTGATACTGTCATGGCAGAGAATACTCAGTAGGTTGAGCAGGCAGTGGACAGCGTGATAGATACCTCTGGCCTTTTCCCTCCTAGTTCACCTTCAATTCCAGCCTCAGCTGCGGCCTACTTGGATCTAGAGAGGGAAAGGGGATCCTGCAAGACATTGGAAATGTGGACGCACTTTAGAGTTGGGGAAGACCAGCATTTTGCAGAGTGCATTCATTGCTGTAAGGCCATTAGACGAAGAAAGATACTGGGCCACCTTACAAATAGTGGCATGTAGTATCATTTGAAAAAGGAAAACCCGATAGTATTGGTTCTGGGGAGGCCACCAATACCAGTCCGGGGACTCATCTTCCACTCAAAGTAACAATAGCAGGAAACCCAGAGAAAATGTGATGTCTCTTATTCCTTACCTATGGTGACATCAGCAGAAAGCCATCGTGGAGCAGATGGCGTAGATAACCAAATCACTTTCCTATAGTAAGAGGCGGCAGAATCAAAGGCGGTGGCACGCTGCATTGGGAAAATGATTGCCCTGGATGACCAGCCCCTGTAGATCATGGAAAATGCAAGTGGTTGATGTATTCTTAACCCCCCCCCCCCCCCCCCAATTATAAAGTGCCCTCTAGGACAACATTCAGTAAGCATGCTATCCCCATCCTATACACTCAGTACTGTACTTGCATGTAGGCGCAGCTAAGGTGAAGGGGAGATGCATCCGTTTCACTAGCAACAGCTAGACCAGCCAGAATGTATACTCATACCTGCCTCTACCTGATGGCACGCTGGTGGCAGCTAGATGAGGCAGAGGCAGGCAGTAGCTCTAGTCGGGGTTGACCAGCAGGATACAGAGGGCCCGTAGTGCACACTCAGGTGATAGACATCATCCTTGCCAATGGAGATGGAATGAATAAGTGTTTCAGAGTATGCAGATAAGACGGTGTGGAAATATTAGTGTCGGCAGATGTTTGTGTCCTTCTTACCCTTAGATTATACTGACATCCTGCTACGAGAGTGGTTTCCCTGACTTCTGTGAGGGAACTGATGACCTTACCAGAGCAACTTTACTTGCATGATAAGGGAGAATGAGGTAACTAATGCATTATGTAACTTGGAGCAGGACAGTCCCCCAATACTTGACTATATACTTATTTTCACCCTATTTGACCTCCTGTACAGTCTCTGCCCAGCTTTGAATAGTAAATATTTGTATTTACTGGTCTCACAACTGGTCATCATCTTTTTTAAGCCCATTTTTTATATGTTTGAAGACTTCTCCCTAGTCAGCCCTCAGCCTCTTCTTCTCTATCTCCTTCACCCTTTCTCTTAAATCACATTACCTAGAGCTCTTCATACTTTGGTTGATCTTCTCTGACTTTCTCCAAAAGCTCCATGCCATTCTTACATTTTGGAACCCAGAGCTGACACTGGTAGTAAAAGTCCCACTCCCTACTAATGTCACATGGCATGTGAGAATTACTTCCCTTCTCCTACATGTGATACTCCTATAAATATATCCTGAGAGGGAACATCACTCTATCAGAGAAACATTATGCCAACACCTCCAGGGCATTCATTTGAGTGGAAGCAGTTGTCCTTTTTTAAACTTCTTTGAGAGAGTTTTGAGTTTGGATTTTTTAAACAAAAATCATTTGAAGCCTTTCTCAATAAGCACTTGCATAGTTCTGAAATAAAATGAGGCTTGGTTATGCTGTCATGGTAACAGGCTTTAATGAACATATTTAAATATCTAACATTAGAAGACTGTATGCATTTTTGAACAAGGCTACTATTCTGTGGCAAACTGTTCCAGACCTGCATATTTCATAAAAGCCTCTGAGTAGAATAATTCTCAGAGGGATGTCTAGTGGTTTGATATTGTGAAGAGACACTCACTGGTCAAGATGCTATTATGCAACATTTTTAATTTTAATTTTTTTTTAAAGAAAATTTGGTGCAAAGGAAGATTATGGGGCCTAGGCTAGCACACGAAGACCATTTATTATGTATGTGGAATGCAATCCTATGTGTGCTAAACCAGTCCCTGAAGGTGTCAATCTATTCATACTAAAATTAACATATAAGTGCATGTAAATTAAGGTCTGTCAGATGCAAATTAGGCTTTAGTAGACACATGGGAAATAGCTTGGAATGCTCTCCTCTACCCACTATTTAAAATGTGCTTTCTAAGGCCTAAAATTTAACAGCTGCTATACCCCAGTCAGGGTATGTAGTTTTAGCATGCATTCTTAGTTAACACCAAGCATTGTGGCTAAGGGATAAAGGTGATATGCAAGAGGTGACACAAAAGTTTACTCACAGGCATTTTGGCTATAACATTTTTATGCAGTTTTCTTTCAAAAAGAAATCTACACAAACACACACTTTAGATCTCCTTATACAAATCACATTAATTGACAAAAAGAAAATATCTTTGCAAATACAAGATTAACGTATGACAAGTGGTTTTCAAACATTGTTGTATGTGTAAGGCACTGATTTTACTGCCTTTAATAAAGGGTCATGCCTCAAGTTTCTATAAAATGGCATGATTATGATTCCCATAGTTGTCCTCGATGTGGTTCGTTTATCCAAAGAACATTGTAGTCATTCTGAGCCTTGGGCCAGAATAGCAGTCTGGGTGACAAAGCTGATATGAGGTCGACAATTACTTTTGTTTGACTGCAGAGTTCATCTCAAAGAGCTTTAAGGTCTTCTTGGATTGTGTCATTCTGTTACTGTATCTCCAACCAGACCTGGCATTACTTTGAGGTTTCCCCACCACTCTTTGGTTCTCTAGAGTGATCCAAACCCACCTTCATATATCTTCAGGTTGCATACACAAGACACTACTGGGACTAAGGCCACTCCATGCCCCACCACTGCAGGGTGACCATAAAAGATGGGTTGAATGCTAATGCCCTCTGGAGTCAGAGCTGGCAGATTCCCTCCTTGGCATCAATAAGATGGATGTGCCAGAACTGTGTGAGGCACCTTCTAATGACAGATCTTCTCTTTGCAGACTGTCCTGAATGGATATCATGTTAGGGTAAGGGTTGGTCATCCTGAGAGAGTGTGGCACAGCCTCCAAGATGATGATGTTTCATGTTCTCTACAGTTTTCCTGAGGTACATGCATTTGATCTGATTTTTGCTTCTGAACTTGTGTAGCATCTACATGAGATTTGGTGATCTCTAGGATAGAATATGGAAATTGTGCTTTTTTAGGATTAGTTGCATGTAAATAATGTTAATGCTATTGATGCTGTTTTGTAGTGTGTGTGTTAAATAATTTGATGCATGACATTGATTTTTAGCACTTAATATAAGACCCACGTAATATAGCATGTAAAAGAAATCACTGTTAATACAAAACCTGCTATATAAGGAAATTCTTTGTAGGATCAAGTTTACCTTCATATAATGCCATTAATGAAATAGCTATCGTCTCTGTGAGCCCAAAAGTTGTTGGGCTTCATTAATCATTAGGTAACTTGATCTAGTCTGTTTACACTTGTGCGGATGTATTTTGTTAAAGTCCACTTCCCAAATAAAAGTTTTTTACAGTAACGCTTATCTTGTGCTGCTAGATTAAGTGTGGCCAATTCTGTGAGGCCGACATCTGGATGTTTCGGAGCGAAAAGGCTCCTTCTTCAAGGGCTTGACATTGGCAGTGTAAAGCACTGTCGATTTGTAAATTGTCAAGTCAGCGAACTGTTCAATGACCAAAATTTCGGCAGGGCTGGCTGTGGATGGTAAACTGTCACTGCGGTCTGGTCTGCTTCGCAATGAACTTGGCGATGCACAAGGTTTACACTCGTACCTGTGAGTTGTGATGTCAGAATGCTGTTCGGATGACAGCAATTTCAGCTCACCGTGGCTGCAGGTAGTGAACTGTCACTGCGAGCTGTGCTGCTTCGCGAGTAGTCTGAGTGATGCTGAAAGCTATCGCTGCAAAGTATGTGAAAAAAGTATTGGCGGCTCTCAACGGTGAGGAGGTACTACACCTTTAACCGGCCTGCACTCCTCTTTCTGGTTTTTTCAATGTTATGCGGCGGCTCATCGGATCACCTTCCGGGCCAGAAATGCGCCTACTTGGAAACCGACATTGAGCATTGAAACAACATCCCCTGAAGACAAATCTTTAGATTTGAAACGAGGCCTCGTTGGGAGCAGTAATTCGATTCATATAAGTCGGTGTTGTTAAAGCTAATGATTTCGTTAGAACGAAGGATCAAGTAATTCATGCTGGAAACACAATGGTGCTGAGTATAGGCAAGATATAAGAAACCTTTTTGCAGGAAAAAAGTCTTTTTAGAATTTTATAAATCACATTGGTTGTTTAAAGAGTGTGGCACGCAAAAAAAAGCATAATAGACACAAAAAAAATTCAAAAAAAGTAGAAGAGGTTGGTTAATGATTATAAGAGCAGAGCACATTACATGGTGGTAATGGCATAACATCATTGTATGAAACCTTCCACCGCACTTAAAAAAAAAATTTTTGTCATTAAAAAAAAGGTTTTTTTCAAATAGAGACGTTGTCCATTATAACATTCAGTTAAGATTGAGTAACACCACGGTGTAACAGAAAAACATAAAGATTTAATAAATTAAACAAAGTGAGAATGGAGGGGTCAGGAGTGGTATTGGTTTAAGAAATATTTTTATGCATCATATGATTAATCCTACATCATCCTGATAAAATACAATTCTCAAAAGTATGCATAGCGTCAAATCAGTAAGCTATACATATATCACATGAAAAACACATTAATACTAAATATTACTCAAACACTCATAAATGACAATAGACTCCTCATTCCTATCTCATACCATTCATACAGTATATAATCCCAACTTATACATAAAACAGACAATGTTTAATAACAATTTATGATCTTACTATCCTAGTAACTTAGACTCAGATATTCATCTTGGATATGTTGTCACAAAGTTACATCATAATGAAGTATTCTTCATGTCTGCTGTTATAGTATCACTGTTATAACTTTAAGAGCCTCGAGTTGTCCCTGGTCTTCCCTGGAGATTGGATAAGTAACGGCCGGGGTAGGTCCTGGCAAACAATACCTTAATCTTTTGGGTGGGTGGAATTGGAGGTCCACTTTAAGAGCCTCGAGTTGTCCCTGGTCTTCCCTCCAGGGTATTGTTTGCCAGGAACTACCCCGGCCTTCACTTATCCAATCTGTGGGGTTACAGATGGGTAGAAGTAATGCCAACTCACCTCCTACCCTAATGAAATCTATTAGCAATGGCATAGTTGACCGATGCCATAGTGTAATGTCAAAATTATGCCTTATCAGGGCCGGCTGGTGCCATTTTGTTGTTCGGATCCCTGTGGATGAGGTAAATGGGGTTCACTTATTCCTGGCCCCAGGAACGTTTTGTAAAGGGTGAAGGGGCAGAGAGGAACTTGGGAAAGGCCCCATTTTGTATTTTTATGGTATTTTTTTTAGTTTATTTAATTTCTGAAAAGAAACAGAAACAAAATTTTCATCAATGAAACAAAACCCAGGCAAAAATTGAAACAAAATTTTTGAGGCTGCATACTCCTAATAGGCAGCAGCATTCTGCCATCATCTGATGGACTTGGTCGCCTCTCAGTCTGAAGCTTTAGGCAGGCCAGGATTTATCAATGGGCACACTAGGCCTGTGTTTAGGATGGCAAAAATCTGAGGGCAGCAGGATTACTGATGATTTGCTGCCTTCTAGCTGTGCTGAATCTTACTCCACAGAGAACAGTGCCCTGCTTTCTGATCCAGCCCCTTCCCTCCAGGCAGTGTGCAGGAAACAGGAGGAGAGGGGTTGAGCCTGGAGCAGATATAGCAGAGCAAAGAAGAGCTATTCTGCTCTAAAGTCCATCCCCTCACATCCTGTCATTCAGGGAGGAGGACAATGTTTGGGTGGGAAGTTAGAGAAGGGATGCAAGAGGGAGCAGGACCTAAGCAAGATAGGGACATCTGTCTCCTCCTCCTCCCATTTCCCTCCCCCCTCCCCCCTTCAACTACTGTAATTCAGATCCTTTTGCCCTTGATCTTGGTTCCTATCTCCCTGGTACTGGAACCTCCCTACTTTGCAACATCTCCTTTCTCACTAGATTCTGGAACCCAATCCCTCCTACTGCCTCCTTCCCTTCCTCAATCCCAGAACCACCCTCTTTCTCTTCCCCATCTCGGATTCCTGATATCCTTACCCCCACATTCATTACTTCCTCGATCTTCCCCATCTCTCATACTTTCCATCCCTGCTCCTCTTTCCATCTTACGCTCCTTTCCCCCCCCCCCCCCCCCTCATCCCCAGTCCTCTCGCCTTCTCCTCACCCCATTCCTGGTCCTCCTCCTTCCTTTCTCCGTCCCTGGTACTCTCACCCTCTCCCCCATCCCTTCCTTTACCGAAATCCCTTTTTCCTTGCTCACTAAAAATATATAATTTATACAGACATAAGCACTGTTGGAAAACTTTTTTTTTTTATAATGAGATATAAAAGATGGAAATGTTTGTCAATGTGCTTCAGAATATTCACATTTTGGGGTTTTTTGTTTTTTTTTGCCACAGAATTTACCCCTGAGCTGCCGCAGATCACTGTGGGACTGTGCCTTAGACCTTCTACACCCTGCTGCCTGTCCTAAGGGGGTGGCAGCACCAGCGGTGCCTAGGGACAGCAAAGCTTGAAATCGGTGAACGATTTCATTTTCAGGTACTGAGGCCAGCCAGAGAAAGAATTGTTGCTGCCGACTTGTTACATTTTTGATAAAGGCAGAACCCCAGGGTTTGTTGTTTTGTTTTCAAATGAAAGCAGCAAGCAGATTAAAAATTCTAGTTTGCACTTCTTTTCAAAACTCTCCCTGCCCACTGTTTTCTGTGGTGGCGCCCCCTGGATAACAGTCTTGACAGAGGTTACCCTCAGTGAAGATTTTGTATGCGCTTAATGGTATTTAATTTCCCTAATGCAAGCTCAGCATCTCTCCTGTTATTTTCAAGTGCCCTGCATTATAGAGCAGCTGGGAGAGGAGCTGGGCAGGAAAATGGCTTTTTTTTTTTTTTTACTTCTCCCAGGTGTCAGGCGGGAGACGTATAGGATTAATCAGGGCTGCGATCTAAAATTCTACCAGCAATTTATTTTTTCCTTGCCTTTATAGCACCGGGGAAAAAAAAAATGTGTTCTTTATTCTCATTCCAGATGATATGATGACATTGCTATCCTGTCTTTTTCTGTGACAGCTTATTTCGAGTGACCCTAGCGTAAAACCACAACAATTTGGTCGTCATAGCAGTCGAGTTTTCTCTGACGGGAGATCCCACATCTGATTAGGAGCAGAGAAGGATGAGCTTTTCTTGGCACAGGCCCGGACTGCGCTCTGTCAGCTATCATTTTTATACTGCTCTTAGTGCAATCAGAACATCGCTGGGTACAGCCTTGTTGTAAGCGAGTGTATATAGAGTACGTACTGCACCATCTCCTGATTCAGTGTGCTTCAGTGTATTGCAGGCTGAGTGCAGTGGGGGAGGTGCTAGAGCTGATCAAGCAGTGTAATTTTATACATTACTGAATCAGTGCAGGAAGAACCTGGAGGGACACAGCATCAGCTCCTCTTCGGACTGCATTGTAAGGTATCCCCCACAGCTCTCTCTCTCTCTCACCCCAGCCATGCTCTGAGAGATTTATTTTTTTACCTTCTTCCCTGATCTTAGTGTGAATGATAAAGTGATCCTAATGATGGCTCTTGTCATGGAACCTATTAGCAAATGGACGCCCAAGCAAGTGGTAGACTGGATGAAAGGTATGATCAGTATAATAATATGTTCTATTGTGATTTGGCTGTTTGCAATTGATAACTTTTGCATTTACAATTTGTCATTGCATAGGTTCCAAAGATCTGCAGTGGCTGCTGTATCATATTATACTTCTCTGAAAGGGGAATGCACACAGCCTTGTAAAGTGTGCAACATCATGTTGTAAATCCGTGCTTAGGAAGTAGTACTGATATAATGCAATTGTGGGCATATGCAGGTAGAACTAACAAGTATGTGCAGTAAGACCCCTCCTGCCTTGCAAAAGCATGATCAGACTGGGTTTTTGCTTTATCTTTCAGTTTGCCCTGATTGCATCTGGCTTCTGAAATCAAGTGATATGATGCAGTGGGTTAGGCATGCATGCAGTACTTCGGTATAGTTTCAGAGCAGTGTGCGGGGGGGGGGGGGGGGGAATGAGTGATACAGCAGGTGTTTGAAATATGGGATTGTAATGCACTCCCACAATGACAGGTTGGTGCTGGGGTGAGCTCTCTTGCATGATCTCGTTGGCAGGTGCCTCTCCGTTTTGTGTGTGCACACATTCTGTCAGCATCGCAAGTACTGTTTTAGGAAACGAGAAGGGGGTGAGCCGAGCAGAGGCATCTCTGGGGGAACTCTTCCAGATAACTTAACAGGAATCAAGATACACAATGAAATGTTTTCCTCTTCTGTCTTCTGCTGTGTTAAATAAGATTGATTTGGGTAAAAGGAGGATGACACTTATGTGGTACTATGTCTTTAGCAAAATATTTGAATGTGCTTTGCCTTAATAAATTAGAACACGCTACCATATTTCTATGCTATTCCTACCAAACGTCTTCCAAAGGCCACTTATTTTTGTTATCCGAATATCTTCTGCAACAGCATATTGAAGAAAATGAAGGCAGTTTCTGAATGCTTGCATGTTATTGGGGAGGAGATGGTGTTACACTAGTTCTTAGCATAGAATAATTGACTTCCAATAAAGTATAGGGCTAAAAGCAAACACATTTCCCTAAGTGTAATCCTTTCAAATGTCGTCCTGACTAGGAGATTGGCTTGGATTCTATTCCACTTCAAAACACTTTCAGAATTTAATAACTGAGGATTATCTTTGATAAAACATTCTTCCTGATAATATTTAAAAATAGGATGTACACTTGATTGCCTTAATGCGGTCAGCTTCTGTGGGAATGCTTGAAGCTGGCTTTTTGTCAGTCCTGGGAGGAAGAAGTTGCTAATTATCCCAAACAGTTCATCCAGGATACAGACTGAAATTGCTAGATATGCTTTATATCTACATCCAATTGACATTAATTGAAATAAGACACTGCATTTGAATGAGACGGGATTTTTATGTAAATGCACAGGTAGAGATAACACCTAGCAGAACTGATAATCCAAAAAATATACTTGTTGGTTCATTTCAAAAGCTTCACAGAAACCTTTGCGAAAAGCTTGCCTTAATCATTGGGAGGACACCATAGTGAGACTGGCAGACGTTCCACCAGGAGGGATTCTTTCTTTTATACTACACTAACTGGAGATATTACTGTGTTATTGGCAATTGCATAGTGTTGTTCTTCAAACCTAAAAATGCCCTCAGTGTATCTATCTATATATATATATATATAGATAGATAGATATAGATAGATATAGTACATGATTGTTAGCAATTAGATAAAGGTTTTATTTTCATTGACATGAGCAAGGGGATATTTCTGTTGGTTATAAGCCCCCTCCCCTCCTCTCAATAATACAGAGCAGAGAGAACTCTAGTTTAGTCCTGCAGCAAAGCATGTCTTCCACTTGAGCACATGTGCATTTCTGTAGGGTTGCAGCTAATTGACATCCATTATGCATGTTTGTTCCATAGATGAATGACCTCATACTTGAAAGCATGCTAAACTAGGAGATAATGTGGACTTTCAGGCTGTTTGATTTGGTTCTTGCTAACTGGCAGTGCCTCTTTAGATGTCATCAACTGCTATGAAAGCTGCTGGGCAAGTGACATCAGTCATATTTGAGTGGTCGGAAATAATTTTGAATCATTACTGCTCTCCTGATACCAGTGCAGTGCTGAAAGTTTGAAAACTAATGCTGCTTCTACTGTTGTGCTTCTCAAAAATATCCTGACCTCACAAGCAGGATATCCATGATGAATATACATGAGATATATTTGCAGAGACTGGAGACCCAGCACATGCTAATTTATAGATATCCTGAAAACCCAACGGGTCATGAAGTCATTAGGAGAGATTTGAGAACTACTGTCCTACTGCATTCACCTAGCCATCACTGAACAGTGGCATCTACTGGCTAGACTTGGTGTATATACCAGCTAATGGTTGTTGCTAGGATGGCTGGACTAGACGGGATGGGCAGGTGGAAGACTAAAAAAGGGGGAAGGGATTGGAACCCCCTCATGGCATCATGGCCTTAATAAAGACTATTTCCTGTTGAACTGGAAGCCAACAGAGTAGAAGGAGCCTCCCAGGTGAAATATCAAAAGCTCGAAAATGCTTCCTTGGTAGTTTATTTAAAGGTTTTTATATGGATTGTGTGATGACTGAGTCTGCATCCATTACTTGCTTGCTACCTAATGAGTTTGAAAAACAGCTTCATACTGATTGTAAACCACTGATTGTAAAGCACAAGATAAATGGCCTTCAGCTCTCACAGAATGCCTTTCCAACTGGCCTGAAAATAGTTTCAGATATATTGTGAGAAAACTGAATGAGGTCTCGCTTGGGAGAATCAGCCATCTCTTAAGGTATGGCCGATGATGTGCATCACATATGTTTGTGCGTGTGTGTGTGTATATAGACAGGCAGACAGACACATAAATGTACACAGATATATGTGATGCACACCATCAGCCATAACTTAAGAGATGGCTGATTTTTCCCCTATACTGTTCATGATCTATAAACATTAATATATAAAGAAAAAATTGAATTGTAGTCTGATATACAGTACTAAATTATTGCTTAAAGTGTTACGTGAAAATAAAAAACCCCAAGCAGCCCTTAATCCATCTTGGATAATCAAAGGGATACTGTAAAAGCTCACAGAAATCTGGATGGCTGTTCACCTCAGGTGCTGGATCTGACTGCATGCATACGCCACTCAAAGAAATAATGTCTGCTGTACCTTAGCTAATAATTTAACAGGCAATTCATAAACAGTAGGAAATGTTTAACTTTACTGCCCGGGTGCTCAACAGTAACATGCATTCTACAATTTTGCTGTAGCCATTTGAGTCCTTTAGTTATTTGGCATACCGCAGTTTCATTAATTGTATTTATTCATTTAAGTGCATTTGAATACAGTAAACAGGGCGAAATCCTGCAGCGCTTGCCAATGCTCTTAAAAATATAATCTGTATGAATCATTGTGGAATCACCAAAATTCAAGTGTGTTCATATGACAAAGTCTGGCAATTTCACCCTAATTAAGTTAATCATATTGTGACACATATTGCATGCCCTATTTAAAGCTATAGATTTGTTCAATAAAAAGTTGTGTATGTTAAATTAACTTAAAAATTCACATGGTTAATAATCCTTAACAAGAATAAAACTATAGTCAGCTGAAAGCACCTGGTCTCGTAATTAAATGCCATTGTGATTACCTTTATTTGACAACAACTCTTTATAGCAATTACAGTACTTGCTTTACAAGGTTTGTGATAGCTACAAAAGTTGTGGGAGAAAGGCAGCGGATTATCTGAAGGCATTGGGGGAGTATGTGTTGGGGACGGACCCAGCATCTGCACCTTGTAAGTCTCTGCTCTGCAAAAGGATGGTGAAATTATTTGTTCTAGGAAAGCTAGCACACTGGGCAGCTTGACGTTCCATGCATCATGCCCAAGGTGTGCTTGCTTGATCAAATTATCGTGATGGCGCCCCCTGCTTTTGGCAATCTCACACAAAACAAAACTCTGCTGCCAGCATCCCTGGCAAGGGCACGTGGCAACAGACTGATGTTCTCTGAGGTGCAATCAACAGGTCATTAGCATATCCCCACAAAAGAACTTCAAAGATCATGTGGAAAGTCAGTAAATGGCAAGTGGAAATTTGGATGTCAACTGGAAGAATAAGAACTACTCTAAATGGAATTTAAAAGTCAAATGACTGCTATAGCCAGCCTCTTGTAACCCTATAAATACATATACTCAAAAGAACTACCACTAGAATTCACTTTGAACAAAAGATAAATAACATTCATTTTCTACACTAAGTACAATGCTCTTTATCATTCCATTCCCAGCTTGCTTGTCTGAGTGTGTTGGTTGGTTGCTTCTTGATGAAAAACTCTTGTTTGACTACTGGGCATGCTTCTCCTTTGTGAAGCATCTTTAGTTTTCCTAATTGGATTTATTACTCCTCACTACCTCACTTTTGGTTTGGTTGGCTCATGGCACTGATCCTTGGCATGATCCTCTTGGCTTGCTTTGTTAGATGTTCTGCTTTTGTATTCCTTGCTCCTGGTTTGGTGAGTTCAGTAGGATGCAGGTAAGAGAAGGCACCAGCAGGGTTTGAAGCAGTGCCAGTGTGGAGATGAAGGGCTGCGGCCTTAGCAACAGAGCTACCTGATATACCGAAAGTATATACTGTATCGCGTGCACAGGCCACTCTCCTGTGCGCGCAATACAGTAAATAAATTTATTTAAATTAGGGCCGGCGGTAAACGGAGGCGCTAGGGACACTAGCGCATCCCTAGCGCCTCTTTTCGGACAGGAGCGGCAGCTGTCAGCGAGTTTGACAGCCGACACTCAATTTTGCTGGGGTCGGTTCTCGAGCCCACTGACAGCCACGGGTTCGGAAACCTGACGCCAGCAAAATTGAGCATCCAGTTTTCAACCCGTGGGCCTATTTCAACATTTATTTTTTTTTTTACTTTTTTTAACTTTTGGGACCTCAGACTTAATATCGCCATGATATTAAGTCGGAGGATGCACAGGAAAGCAGTTTTTACTGCTTTTCTGTGCACTTTCCCAGTGCCGGCAGAAATTAGCGTCTACCTTTGGGTAGGCGCTAATTTCTGAAAGCAAAATGTGCGGCTTGGCTGCACATTTTGCTTTCTGAATCGCGCGGGAATACCTAATAGGGCCATCAACTAGGGGTGTGCATTCGTTTTGAACGCATATGTAAAATGCAACTTATTTTTTTTTTAAACTTAAAAAAGTGATGATGCGCAACGCATCGCGATTTTCAACTTATTCATCATAGCTATGTTGAATACGTTGAACCTAAATAAACACTTAAACCCCCCACCCTCCTGACCCCCCTAAGACTTACCAAAACTCCCTGGTGGTCAAGCGGGGAGTCAGAAAGCCATCCCTGTATTCCTTTGCGAGGAGCACGTGACGTCGGCGTCACGTCGGAGTGACGCGGACGTCACGTGCTCCTCCGCGCCTCCGCTCCCGGACCCCCTTTGGACCCAACCGGAACTTTTGGCCAGCTTGGGGGGGTCAGGAGGCGCGGAGGAGCACGTGACGTCCGCGTCACTCCGACGTGACGCCGACGTCACGTGCTCCTCGCAAAGGAATACAGGGATGGCTTCCTGACTCCTCGCTTGACCACCAGGGAGTTTTGGTAAGTCTTGGGGGGGGGATTAAGGAGGGTGAGGGGTTTAAATTTTTATTTAGGGAACCGGTGAACGTATGGACAGACCCTCAACTTATGGAATTCTCCATATGTCCATATTGAACGAAATCAACCCTCAACTTCAACGTATCAACGCAAACTTTTTGTCTGCACATCCCTACCATCAACATGCATGTGCATGTTGTGGGCGCTATTAGGTTCAGGGGGTTGGACGCGCGTTTTGGACGTGCTATTACTCCTTACTGAATAAGGGGTAAAGCTAGCACGTCCAAAACACGCGTCCAATTGCGGGTTAACAGTGCGCTCCGGTGGAGCGCACTGTTAACCCGCAATTAGCGCACTGTACTGTATCGGCCTGAAAGAGAGGTTAAACTAGTTAAGGGTTTTCAGCTTGGTGGGGGTGGGGGAGGATTCAGGGCTACGAAATTGTGAATGGAATATAACAGGAGAATAAGGAATGGTTATTTACCTTTTCAAATAATATTAGGACTAGGGGACACTCCTTTAAGCTAACAGGAAGCAGATTTAAAAACCAATTGGAGAAAGTACTTTTTCACTCAATGCACAATGGAGCTGTGGAATTCGTTGCAGGGGGTGTGGTCGAGGCAGCTAGCATAGCTGGGTTTACAACGGGTTTGGACAAGTTCATGGAAGAAAAGCCCAAAAATAGTTACTAACCAGCTGGCTCTAGGAGATCACCACTTGACATAGGGAGTGAGCAGCAAGAAGTTGGATCTAGGTATAGCATGCTGGGCTCAGTGGACCTTTGGTGTCACCCTGCATGGCCAGCCTTGTGTTCTTTCCAAGAAAGGAGATAGTGGCCATTCCCTCTGCTGAGCTGGATTGCTCAAAGCCAAGTTAGATTTCTGGGAACTAGGAAGTTGATCCAAGAACCTGAATACCCCCTGAATTCCTTAGTCAGGCGCACTCTCTCCTCTGCTTCTGGTCGATTATCCAAGCTTCAGTTTCCGTTTCCAGCTCCAGCACACTGGACCTCCTCTCCTTGTGACAACCCAGCTCCTGTTCATGCTTTACCAATGCGGCTAGGGAATCTAACGGATGCTTGTTGGAGCAGAGCTCCTGGTTTGAATGGTGCTGCAGCATACTCCTTGGTACATTATTTATTAGTTTAAAATATTGCCCACATCCTCTAATAGTCTGGGCTTGAGTACAATGTCCCAGACATAAAAAAATAAAGACCCATTACTCCTGGTTTCACTGGCTGGAAGTAAGGGTCTAACCAAAAGTGATTTTTTTTGGGGGAATGCAAGATTAACCTGCGTGGGCACTGTAGTCATCCCCCTGCCCTGCTCTGTCCTATCCCCACCCCTGGAAACAAAAAGGAAGGCGATCAAGAAAAGCCGTGAGGAACAAAAAAGAAAGTGACCGGAGGTCCTTCAGGAGTTCTTTATTAGTTGCCCGACTCTAGGCCTGAGTTTCGCCTAAAAAGGCTGCTTCAGGGGCTTCTTTAAATATCTCCAAAGGATTTAGAGATATATTCTCTAATGCAAGCAGGTGTTATTAATCCTTCCATCAATCGGGATTTCCTCGATTGTGGTCAAGAGCAGTTTAAAATTCAATGCGCGTCTGGAGTCACACAAAATTAAACCAAACACTTTGATGGCCTCAGACATTTACAGGCCTAGCCCAAAGGCAGTGGTGTTTCTCCTCCTCCTCCTGAAAGGAGCAGAGGATCATGGGCTGGCAGTGATTCCAGTGCCTTTAGGCCCTCTAACTGCTCTCATTTTAAGGGCTGAATCAGATGGGACGCGACCCAGTTACTAGGAGTAGGGACTTGAACCTAAAGTGAGGAGGCAGAGGCCCCTGAGAGCCACCCTTTGCTACACATCTGGTTGGAAGTGCAACTATATGGTGCAACGCTCCTAATGCCTTAAGGATTTTATATTGTGACCTGCTTGAGGAGAAAATAAAGACAGCTGCAGAGGCAGGGTGTGGCTGAGGCATAGTTTATAGTGTCAGGGGCATGCAAAATGAGTGAATATGACCCTCAACATCCAGAACAGCAGGAATAGAAAGGATAGTGTGTTCCCCTCTAGGCCATTCAGAACCCCTAGAAAAAAGAAACCCAAACAGCTGTGGATGGACTCTTTCGCTTTCTTTTCTACTTGAGAACTCCACCCCCCTGAAAGAAATCCATTGTCTACCTGATAATAAAGAAAGACCTTTTTATATATATAGGGAGAGTGTTTCCTCAGGTAAAGCAGTGTGTAGCCCCCTTTTCTAGTGGTTGCTGTGAAGGCAGGGACCACACTCAGTCCCAGAGCTTAGGCCTTGTAAAATCCACTAAACCCTGCAATGTATTCTCCAAATGTGTGTGTGTCTGGGGGGTTGGGGGTGGGGAGCTAGACTTCCAGGGCCCAAGGCATGATGTGAATGTCTCTTTCTGTGGCTGCAAGCTCAGTACCAGAGATGGCCAATAACCAAGATGGATACATGAGTAGGGTGCTCCAAAATACAAGTTTACTGTTCAACGTGTGCAAGGTTAGTTAAATGCCACCAGGTACATTTTCTTCTTGGTACATCCATAATCACTTCAATAAATAAAGTCACAGTGATTTGTGTCCGTGTACCCTTAGTCTCTTCGCAGGGGTCCCCCTTTCTTCCTGTGTGGAATATAAGGCTGCCCAGAGTGCAATAAAAAGGGTTCTCCTATCCCACATGGATTTTCCCTTCCAAATATCTGTAGTCCACAGCTTGACTCTGAAATATGCCGAACTCTTCTTTCCTGTTTCTCCTTGGCAGAAACACCTGATGGGCCTCCGGTTCCTCCGCTTTCCTCCAGATGGCATTCTTTCACTCTCCCAGCCTCCTTCTAGAAATCACTGGGACCCTTCAGACTGAAAGCTCCAAAATTAATGCAAAAAGGGGGAGAAAAATCCTTCTTCTTCCCCACTCCTCTCTCATGGACAGGAAGGGGGTGTGCAAGAAACCTCCTCTCAAACTAAAATGAAATCACACTTCCAAAACACTCAAAAATCATTCAGACCACAATCACTGGCTGTTGGACATGAGCCTACAAATTGATCCAATTGCTTCCTAACCTTCCCAGCAAAGCAGTTTTAAGTAATACTAAGAAAAAATAGGGGGACCACAAAATCAGATCCTTCTCTTCCACTCCCAGACTAAAACATGGCAGACTAAAGCTAGGGGGTGTCCTGCTCTTATAGAGGCAGGAAACTACCATTGCAACAACCTCCAGTGGGGGTGCTGTGGCAAAATGGTACCCTCCTCTGCCCTACATGACTTGGTCCTAACATTAAACTAAATGACTAGCAGAGATCCCACAGGAGATCTACAGGTGCTTTACCTATGGAAATAGCCTGCCTGATGAGAAGTGAGTAAACTTCCAGCCTACGTTTATCCATAGCCAGCAGAAGTGCTCCCAGAAGCAGGGTTGGCAGGGAGTTGCACTTAAGCAGCATACTTTTGCATTTTCCAAAGTATGCACCTATATTTTGCTGAAAAATCTGTGCACAAATTAGCACGTGTAATTGTGTGCAAGTAGTTTGGGTGGGGTATATTTTCAAAGGGAACATATGCACATAATTGCTTTCAAACTCTTGCAGGCTGTTACAAAATTATTCCCACAAAGGCTAGTCTTATATCTTGATCATGTTTTAATTTCTTATGTTGCATATCAGAGCTTGATTAAAGATGTTCCCAGTCGGATGAGGACTTTGATTTTGCAAGTGAGGTGAGAAGTACTGATGTTATTGCTATCCAGCAGCTATGAAATTCCAAGATGCTCCACTTTGCAGCTTTATTTTTGAAATCCATGATAAGTCATTTGCTTTGCTTGCCTACTTTATCAGGGGCACATATATTTGCTTACTACATTCTGGAGTACATGAAGAGGTTTGCTAATTCATAGATTCCTGAAATACACATTGAACTGTTTTCCATTCAAAACGGTGTCTTTGATACTTCCAGCTTCCTTTCTATTGTCCATGAGGATCAACTCATAGACCACCCTCCTCTCAAATACAATGATCTCTTGTTTTTCCATGCATTAGTCCAGGGTCGGCAAACTTTTTTTAAAGAGGGCCACATTACTGGCATTAATCAGAGCCGAGGGATGGAATCCCTGTGAGCAGGGGGGATGACCCCCTTAGAACTCCACAAGCCGAGGGGGAGAGGGGGATTAAAGTAGCAAGTATACCCTACAGTGAAGAGGACCAACGCAGCAACCATACCAATACAAATAATAATTAAACAGAATGAATACATAGAATAACATCAAACAATAAAAAAACTCATAAAAATGTTCCAAACACCCATAAAATATTTCAAAACAGACACATCAAATAATACCCAATAATTAAAATTTGGGGAATTTTTTAAAGTCATTACTTTCTCCATTCCTGGGAACTTTTGATTTCCAGATGGCCTGAGATTGTTATAGATTAGCATTAGCGGGCAGAGAGGAAGGGGGATTGTTGCATGCACACACATGTGCTCTCTTTCTCCACCCACACAGACTTCCCAGGCAGACATCCATTCATTCTCTCACCCTCCCCAGGCAAGCTCCCATTAATTCTCTCACACACCCCCAGGCATGCACCCATTCTTTCTCTCTCTCTTTTTTCACACACACACACTCACACACAAACCCCCATTCTCTCTCACACACACAGACTCCAATGCAAGCACCCATTCATTCTTTCACACACACCCAGAACCCCAGACAGGCACCTGTTCAGTCTCTTTCACTCACGCACATACACACAAGGCAGACTCAGGGCCTTTCTTACTCCCCCACTGCTGTGTGACGATCCATTGTCCCTGCAGAAGCCCTCTGCTTTACTTTTCCTCGCTCTGCAGGTCCCGTGGTATAAAGAATTTGCAGGTGTAACAGTTTCTGCATCCTGGTCTCGTGTATTGCGAGATATGAACTGAGAAAGTGCTGCCTTCGTGAGCTTTTAATACCAAGGCCTGCAGCAACGACAGTCTAGCTCAGTTTGCCTGGCAGTGCAGATGCACAGCTTCTGTGCTGCTGGAAGAACTGAAGAGACAGGCCTCTCCTCATCTTCGCCACCAGTGGGATGAGTTCCACTGGCAGCCTGTCGGGACTTTCCTTATCTTTGCCGCCGGTGGGATGAAGTCCACTGGCAACCTCTCAGGTCTCTTCTCTTCTTCATTGCCGGTGGGATGAGGTTCACCAGGGTTCTCTTCTCCACCAGTGGACAGCAGCCGCACGGGGGCTCCCTATTTTGGCTGTCAGTGCACAGATGATTCTAGCTGGGTGATACTCCTTCTCTTTCTGCCCCGCTGTTCTTCCTATAATTGGTGGGGCCACGCTGCTTTCCCTACACTGACGATGTCACCTCCGGCTGCCAACATCCAGGTTGAAGTCATCAACAAGGGCCTGGGATGGCATCGTTGGCCATCAAGGGCCATTGTTGATGACATCGTTGGAAGGTGCCAGCGGGCTGGAGATATTGAGGAAAATTGAGGAGGAGTGCTGGAAAAAATCTATTGTCTGGCCGGGTTTGGCTTGCGGGCCGTAGTCTCATTAGTGCCCTTAGAAACTCTACTGCAATGGACTTTGACAATTTCTTGAAATGTAAGTAGTTGGTTGCTCAAAAAAGTAAGGTTTTGAACCAGAATATTCTCATTTCGTTAATGGACTTTCTTCTTTGGGGGGAATTGATTAACTCCAGAGGTTTGGGCCTTCATTAGGTAAATAGTAATGGATGGGTTTTCCAGAATATGTACTGCTATTTGTTTGCTATTTGGCATGCTTTCAAAAAAGAGGCTCAGAGCATACAGGAGGCAGATCCCACCTCTAGTTTCCATTATTTATTTATTTATTTATTTATTTAAAATTTTTATATACCGACGTTCATCAGGGATATCACATCGGTTTACAGTGTAACTGAAATTGGCGCCTGGGAAGGCGTTTTACATCGAACAGATATAACGAAGTAACATATAAATAAATGAGGATGCGATTTACATCAAACAGATATAACGAGTTAACATAAGAACAAATGAGGGGGGGAGATAAGGGCGGGAGATAATCAAACAAAACGTTATGAGCAAAATTTACAAAAATTTACAAATATATATAGAGAGTATCAATATATACAATGTACAATGTAATTATTGAACAATAGTAATTGAACAATAGTAATTATTGAACTCCTCTCCATTGCTGCTCCTATCCACAAACGGTATTCACTGACCTGGATAAGCAGCTTTTCTTCACCTTCATAAGGCCTCAACCCCGACTTCCTCATTTCTTCTGGACTCACTATTGTCACCTAAGTCCCAGCGGTCCGGGTGCTCATGGGCTCTTCCCGGGGGTACCGCGGACTTCCAGGGTGAAGCTTCTTCACAGTTCGCTGTCTGCAATCTGCCAACCTGGCCTTCTCTGCTGCGGAGTCCCCTTTCCAACTCTTCTCCGCACGGCCGGCCCAAGGGTCCACATCTCTGGTCACAACACCAGTATTAAGACCTGTCATTCAGATACATGCATTACTGAGCCCAGAAGAAAACCACAAAGGTCATCAAATGTCAGAGAAAAAGAAGATGATTTCTTTATTGCAAATCAACAGCAAATTTGTCGTTATAATTTTTTCACCCTTCCCCAGTGGCAGTGTCATGTACACATGCTGCATTCTTCCATAGACCGAAGCACGCCTCTGGGTATGCCTTTCCGGAGTTCATCCGAAAACGTATGCTATGGAAGCCTATACATACTTTCATCTGGATAGAGAAAGGCAGTTTTCAGTTAAGCATTTTACCTGGGTAAATGGGAAATTGCCCTCTTAATAGACCTATTAAAAAGCAACAGGTGTATAGCAGGAAAGAAGTCAAATACTGTACAACTACACCTCCTTAACAAAGCCCTGGGAAGGAATGCATGCATGCATTTGTTTATGGGAGACATGCCCAATCTGCAGCACACCAGATCTCTGGAGAGGCTTCTGCAAGCATCAGGTAGTCAGGGGAAGAAAGTCAGATACAAGGGGTCTTAGAGTTACACTCAGAAGCATGAATAAAGAATGCAAAGACAGGATATGCAGAAGAGAGCAAACATACAATGTAACCAAGAAAACACAAAGACTAGAAACATGATGACACTACTTAGGGAACAAAGGAACAGCATGTAGCTTCTGCATGCAGGAGAAGACCGCATAGAAAGCAGAAAAAAGAAAACACACCACAGCATACACATGGACAGGCAGATGGACAGAAGGAAGGAAGGAGGCATTGTGTTAGATGATTCACACAAAAAAGAGAGGAGAGCACAGCAGGTACCACACTAGTAATCTAGATAAAGACAGGCAACATATTAAAAGACACTTGCAGACACATCCTCACACATAGTTATAATTATTCTAATTATTTATATTTTATTAACCATTGTGATGGTATTTCCGAACGACGATATATAAAACTAATAAATAAATAAATAAATAAATAAATGATGGAGGTCCAACATACAGGGAAAAATACATGGGGTTGGTCACTTCCAACAGATCCAGCTGGTCCTGTGGTCCCTTGTACCTTTTGAGGGTCCTCCATCAATCTGGGGCATCTAGCCCTCTCTACTTCTGCCTCAGTCCAACCTCCGGACCATTAACAGGCACCTCCTGAATTCTGGTTTTGTTTGAAAAGACACTCATTAGTGCAGTGTTTCCCATCTCTGTTCTAGAGGCACATCTAGTCAGTCATATTTTCGGGATTACCATAAATGAATATGCATGAGATAGATTTGCATACTATTTCTCCAATATATGAACATCTACCTCACGTGTATTCATTCTGGCAAACCTGAAAAACTGACTGGATAGGTGTGCCTAGGAGATGGGATTGAAATTATCTCTTAAGTATATCTGTACAGTGCTTCTTATGTCTAGTAGCACTTTAGAAATGATAAATTGTAGTATTTATTATTATTATTATTATTATTATTTATTGAATTTATATTTTGCTTAGTTCACAGTACATGATAGTATTAGTAGTAATAGAAACACTGCATTAGTGGACTGAGTCCAACAAGTGCAAAGCAAGTATTAGTCGATAGAAAGACTCACTTGTACTCTAGCAGCAAGGGTAGCTGATTGAGTGATAGTGCCTTTGTGTCTGATAGATAAGGCTCCAGTGGCCAGTGTTCCTTGATCCACTGTTTATATGGAAGTGGTTTGTGACTTTTTTGAAATCATAACAGTAACATAGAGGGTTAAAGTTTGCATGGTGCATATAAAAGAAAAGTGCATGGCTAATGTGAGTGAAGAATGCAGACTGAATATTGTGTAGATGGGAAGAAGGGTTTGTTTTTTTATATTTTGACGCATGCTGGCTTTTCATAGCATCAGTTCTTCCCGCCCTCCCGCTTGCATTGGTAGTTTCTTTTCAGACTGACATACATGTTTATTTTTTAACATGTGTCTGAATGCTGTGATTTCCCTCATTGGTTCCTATGGACTTAGGGTGAATACGTGTTTCTGAGAGGATGCAAATGAGATAGTGTGAAGCTAAAGGTGTCAGCAGGCATTTTTGTCGTCTTGTCCTTTGATAGAATTTATATTACAGCCCAAGCATGCTCAGTGTGGTTTTTCTGCCTTTTTCTTTAGGGGGCTGAGCTATTTTGCATGTCAAAAAAGGAATAGTAGGTTCCTGCAGGGGGAAATGAGAGAACTACTGCATTCAGCAACTCGGAGCAGGATTGGCCTGAAATGCCTCATTAAACGTGCATGTTCCAATTCAGCCTCCTATGCAACCTGTTCCAGTTTTTAATAACAAATATTTTTCTTGTATAGGTGCCCAAACAGCTTTTCACCTTTCTGGGTTCAAAATGTGTGAATGGAAACCTAATTATTTATTGTATTTTTAAAACATACATGATAATTTCCACAGGCTGGCACATGCATACAGCATCATATCCTACTCACATCCTAAGGTAGAGTTGTATGTTAATGAATGAAATCTGAAATGTAATCACTTGATCAGGCTGCTGTGTGATATCCTGGATGTGTTGTAATGACTAGGAAAGAAAGCACTGGTATAGCATTGCACTTATTTTAAATCCAATAATAATATCAAGAAAGGTATATCAAAATAACCCTGTTATAATCCTATTAAAACACTTATGCTGAATTATGCTGAATCCAGATATTGGAACTATGCAATAGAACTTGTGCTAAAAAGTTTGAGCATGCAAGCTGGTAAAATATTTTATGTTCAGGTTAAAACCACACTTAACATGTTGTGTAATAAATTTTACTGAAGGTATGCTACATTGTGCCCTCAGTAGCATGGCTGTGGAATTAACATGGATGTTAACACAAAAATGTTTGACATCCACTTTAGCTGTGGCCCAAAATGCCCCATGTTAACTGTCCCTTTTACTTTTGGCTGGTTAGCACAAGAGATTTCATCTCTACTCAAACTGCTGTACAGAGATGAAGTCCTTCTCGGTATAGCATTACCTGCCCCGCGAGATAGGTATCTCTCTGGCACAGCATCGCCCACCTCTGCCAATGGGCATCACCCTGGTGAGTCAGGAACCACAATATACATCATTCGTTATATATGTTGAAGGACCTCCTAGTGGCATTATTCGAGAGGGCAGGTGGGCTCTGACCTCCCTCCTGCTCATGAAGATCCTGCCCCATTTAACTGACAAGACCTGGGTTTGGAGAGGGGGGCACTCTGGAGGTGCAGGTGCTATGAAGAGGGATGTACTTCATGCACCAGGTGGGGATGTACCAGTCGGGAAGGGCAGGTCAGACTGTGCCGAGTGGGGATTGTGGATGTTAATGCTGCTTGGGGAGTGGAGATCGAGAGGGGACTTCTTTCTCTGTGTCATAAAATCTCCCATTCTAGCCATCTGAAAAAGAAAGGACTGGGTAGCCTGGGGAATTTTAAGCCATTGTGCATTCAAAAAATGTAACACTTTTTTTCCGAGGTAGTTAAAGTTTTTCCTTTCACTGTACTTCATGTTTAGTATTCAATACTTTTATCTTTGTTTTTATACCTTGTTTGATTGTTATGCATGTTCCTTTTAATTGTAAACTGCCTAGTTCCACTTTATGTGTACATTTGCGGTATATAAAAACCCTTTAAATAAATAAAGAAATCATGGGTATAGAGACCATTTACATATAGGTATGCATAAGTTTTAATGCTTACCCACTAATGTTCTGAAGGACTGTTTTTAGCATGCACGATAAGGCCTTCTTGCATAGTGTACTGTTTTTAGAGTACATAAAAGACCCTTACCAACCATGCCCCATTATAACAGTTCATGGATATCTAAGTCCTTCAGCTTTCACTCTAACATTACACTTAGGGTGTGTTGTAACAGCCGGGAAAAGTATTTCATGTGTAATCCACTAAGGGTGGAAATTTAGACCAGCGGAATAGAAATGCTGTAAATAAAATAAATATTTCAGGGGTCCATTCTCAAATGCCTACTTGGGAACTATGAGAGTTAAAATGGGGTTTCCATGGGTAGAATGACTGAATCTGCCAGAGTGGTTTTCCCACCAGCTCATGGGTAGAATGACTGAATCTGCCAGAGTGGTTTTCCCACCAGCTAAAAATCTGCATTTACTGTAGTTTTCACAGTGCTTTTAGGTGCAGTTAAGAGAAGCAACTGTAGCTTGGTCAGTGGGAGAAAAGCAAATGCATATATTCAAGTTTCCAAAAATGTATGTGCAGAGTGGATGTATGTATTTTACACTTTCTTTTGAGATGATTTAATGTATGCATGTATTTTTTTCCACATAACTATCTCATCTTCATACACAACCTAGAGAGAGAGTTTGTGTTTGGCTGTCAAGTAGGTTTGTGAAGACTGAAAAGCACCTAGGCATTTTATTATCATAAACATTAAGTATCTTCACGAGGCACCACCTGAAGAATAAGAGAGATGTCTCCTACTGAACATATAAATCTATATGAATATGTATTTTAAACAATTATATTTTGATATTATGGCTATGCATGCAATAAACTAATAGGGCTTTATTGTTTGTTTAATGGTTTTTTAAAAATTCTAATTGAAATTTGGACTCTGGTAACCTGACAGGTATTCCATTGTTAATCTTTCCATATATGAAAATATAGTGCAAGTCAGAGTTTGGGAAGGACATAATATAAAGTAAGATGGGTATAAGTTGAGAGGTTAAGTAGTTTAGTGGTTAGAGTAGCACTGAGAACCAGGGAAACTCCTTATGACCTTGAACAAGACACTTCATCTTTCATTGCCTCTTGTATATACTTATGCCCTAGTATAATAAGGTGTTCACGCATCTTTCTGCTTATAACTTTGCTCCCAATTTGACGAGGAGTTTAGCACATGAAAGTTATGTGCACAGATGTGAGTAAAACTATGTGTAGAAATTAGTGCTCCTCCATGCAAATCCTATGTTAATCAAGGCATTAGCTATTACTTCCCAGTGCAGCAAGGTGGGTAGGCTTTACTCTTGTTTCCTAACAGTGGAAATGTAACTCCTGGTCAAAACTGGAGTAAAGTTTCTGGGGCTAGTGTTAGTCCATGGGCTGAACCTGGAGTTCATGACAGAGGGGTCCTGTATTTACAGGAGAATTTTTAAATGAGTTATGCACATAATTTATTTATTTATTTGTTTTTATATACCAACATTCGATCGAGATATCACATCGGTTTACATGAAACTGAAAGGACGAATAAGGCATGGGCAGCTTATTTTTACAGGATAGCTTAGAACTTTACATGTTACTATTAGGTTAAGTAAGGTAGGGCTAATGGAATATGTTAGCAACTTGGTTTCTTGAGTACTTAAACATGATAACGTAATTTAACTTGAACTTAAATAGGATAGCTTAGATTAATTAGAACTTAATAACTTAAATAATTTAACAGATAGGAGCAAAAATATGTTAACAGAGAGACTGAAGAAATTACGGAGACAATTGGATATTTCATTGAGAGTGAGAAACTATGTTGTTATAGTGGGCATGGGGGGGCCTTTAATGGACAAGCTTTGAACTTATTAGTTTGTTCACTAATATCCATATTAGTGGAGGATTTCCTGGGGTTCAGGAGGCGGGTTGATGGAGTTCTGGTAGTTGGAGGTGTGGTAAATGTTAGGTTTCTGGAGGAAAGGCTTTTTGGAAGAGCCATGTTTTCAGATGTTTTTTGAAGATTTGAGTCGAGTGTTCGATTCTAAGTTGTGGTGGTAGATTGTTCCATAGTGAGGGTCCTGTGACTGATAGAGAGCGTTTCCTGATTGTGGATAAGTGCACTGCTTTTGGAGGGGGGATTGTGGGGAGCCTGGATTCGGTGGAACGAAGACTCCTTTGTGGGGTGTAGAGGTGGAGGGATGTGTTAAGCCAGTCCATCTTGCCATTGTTCAGTGTTTTATGTATGAGTGTTAGGGGTTTGTATTGAATTCTGAAATTGATAGGTAGCCAGTGAAGGTCCTTGAGGATGGATGTGATGTGGTCAGATCTTATGCTGTTTGTGAGGGATCTTGCAGCTGCGTTTTGGAGTAGCTGCATAGGTCTCAGGGTGGAGGCTGGGAGGCCGAGGAGGAGGGTGTTGCAGTAGTCGAGCTTAGAGAATAGTAGAGATTGGAGGACAGTTTCATAGTCTTGGGAGTGGAGAAGCAGTTTGAGTCATTTTAGGATCTGTAGTTTGAAGAATCAGTCTTTTATCACTGTGTTGATGTGTTGTTTGAGGTTTAGTTCGTTGTCAAGTATGACACCAAGGTCTTTTACTGAGGGGGTTAGCTGCTTCTCCGTGTGGGTTGGTGCGGAGTCAAGAGGTGTGGTGGGGTCTTTTCTTTTTTGTCTGGGTATGGAGTAGATATTGTAGATAGCTTTGAGGAATATTGCGTTGGTGCTTTTAAGCCAAGATTTGGTGATACAAAGAATATCCGGACGGTTGTCTAGTAGTAGGTCATATAGAATAGGAATTTTCTTGGTGATGGATTGGGCATTGATTAGGAACAGGGTGAGGACAGTGAAGGTGGACCAGTGCGCATTAGGGTTAATGTGGATAGAGGTGATCAATCTTGAGTGGAATGTGTGGTTCCTGTGGTTTCTATTGGGTTTGTTGGTGTGAGGTAGTATGGAGATGGGGTGTGTCTCTGCCATGTTGAGGTGGTTTGTATGTGAGGGTGCCGTGTCAGATGGAGGGCACCTTGAGTCGGTGGTGAGGCGGGGGTTGTGTATTGTAGAGGTCGAGGGAGAAGGTCTTGTGGGCAAATTGTTTGTATCGGATTCCTGGGAGGGACTGGAGGGAGGTAAACAGGTGGGGTGGCACAAAGGGGCGCACTAAGGGGCAGGCCCCTTTATCATACTCCTTCGGCGTGCGACGCCTGCAGCCTGCGTTCACTCTTTAAAGGGCTCGAGTCGCGCCGATGACGGTGTTGCGGTGGGTGGAGCTTACCGCCATTGCGAGGAGGTTGCGTTGGCCTGGCTGGGGAGCCGGCGATGTGCCGGGGTCGGCGATTGTGGAAGCAAAGCCCTGTTACATTCTATCATAGCAATTTTCAAAAGGCATTTACGCGGGTAAATCCTATGGACAATTCAATGGCATATATTGTAGCAATTTTCAAAAGCCACTTACACACATAAAAATAAGTTTTACATGTGTAAATGCACTTTAAGTGTATAAATGCTTTTGAAAATTAGGTCCTTAGCCTTTATGCACATAAAACATGGTCTGTACACAAGTGTGCAGAATATTAGGGATGTGCAGCAGGGACGGATTTGTCCCATTCGGTATTCGTATTCGTTGGGACCCAAATCCGTTGCATCCATTCTCGGGGGACCCCGATCTGTTCATTAGTTATATATGTATTCGTTTCCCAAAAAACCCCCCATCCCAACCCTTTAAATTTAATTAACTACAACCCCCCCCCTCCTGACCCCCCCCCCCTAAAAGTCCCTGGTGGTCCAGCGGAGGTGTTGGAGTGATCTCCTGCACTCGGGCTGTCAGCTGCCGGTATTCAAAATGGCGCCAATAGCCTTTGCCCTTACTATGTCACAGGGGCTACCGGTGCCATTGGTTGGCCCCTGTCACATGGTAGGAACACAAGATGGCGCTGGCCGTCTTTTGGCACCCATTTTCAGCTTAGCGTGCTTTTTTAAAAACTCCCAATGCATTAGCATACCATTAGGTTATTACAGTGGGAGTTAGCTCTTTTTTTAGCACATGAAGAAAGAAAATGTGCACTGATTTTCAGCACACATTGTTTTTTTACTCCTGTGGAAAATACCTACTGTCCCTGATTTTAACTTGCCTTGAGCTTGGATTTGGAGAGATGTGTTATAGGCCCCACATTGTGGAACCCATTGCTTTCTTCCCTGCATTTCATTAATGATTGTTGTGTGTTAGAAAACAATTGAAAGTCCACCTTTTTCAAGAAACTTTTCAGTAAAATGATTGTGTATTTTAATATTATGATTGTGTGTGATGTGTGTATATTGTATTATGATTTATTATGCATTTTACTTTGATTATGTGATTGTGTTTTGATATTGTATTATGTAAATGAGGTAAACAGTCTAGCATAGTGGTTCTGATATAGGTGGGTAGCAAATGTTTTTAAATAAATCTAAAATTGTAAACCAGTTGAACCGGTCCACTCTGAAACCTGAAGCCAGTTTGAAAACCAGAGGTGACAGTGATCATAATAAGCAGTGGAGCAGAGTAGAGAATTCAACTACAAGGTCTGTGAAGGGTGCGCCTCTGTACAGGCTTCTCCTGAATCTTCGCCAAGTTATCAGCTTCATCTTCCTTGTATCTGTCTGGAGCCTGCCTTGCACTCAAGCATGGTCCGCGACCAGTCCCGTGGGTCCACCCTGTGGTGGGCTGTGTAGGGCGTGCTGCGACGCAGCCTCAACCTAGTACTTGACTTTGATCCTGAACCTTGTTCCTGAATCCTCATCTTCAGTACCTTGTTCCTGAACCCTCGTCTTATTTATTTTTATTCATTCATTCATTTATTTATTTATTTAGAATTTTTTATATACCGACAACCGTTTGCACATCATATCAGTTTACAAGTAACTTGGAACTATATAGGCGGGTGCCTTTACATAGAACAGGCTTCAGTACCTTGTTCCTGAACCCTCGTCTTCAGTACCTTCGTCTTCGCCTGAGTCTTCGTCCAAGTACCTTCGCCTTCGCCTGAATCTTCGTCCAAGTATCCATGTCTTGCCAAGCCTCCGTCTGCCCTCATCCTTTGTCCGGCCTGCCCCCTATTGCTGTTCCCCAGCGGTAGGTCTGAAAGGGCTTGGAACGGTCGGAGGACTGTTCATTGATCAACATTGCATTGTTGGTCATTCTGGGGCATGCAGGTCCGGTAGAGGGTCAGACCTCCCGTCTCCTTGTCTTTGTTCCAGCCTTGTCCTGCTCCTTATTACCCGTGCTAGCACCAGCTCACCTCCCGCGGTGTGTCTTGGGGCTGCTCCCTGAGTCATGCCAAGGCTCAAGGGCTCACATCACCCGTTCCAGAAACAACCGCGCCTCCTCGCTCGCAACAGAATCCGAAGGACATAAGCTTGGTCTCGACGAGTGCACGTTCGTAACAGTCTGATGTGATGGAGCCTATTGAGAGACCTTCCATTTTTGTTGTAAATATTTGTACAGGTTTCCCAAAGGTGCAGGAAAAGATTGTTTGCCCTCCCGAATACCCTACCACTGGATCTTGGCATCAGCTATCCTCCCATACTGGGTCTCTGGCTGCAGTTGGTTCTCTTTTTCTCCTGTATCTTTCTTATGCTATGACTACCATCCTTCCTCTTGTCTTTCTTCCCATTCTCTCTGTTGTCTCTTTTTATCCCATTCCCTGCTCCTTTTTGTCTTTCCTGCTGTTTCTGGTCTCCTGTATCTACATTTCTCTCTTCTGTTCTCTCTTGTGATCCTGTGGCTTGGCAACAAAAAAAGAGAAAAGCTCCTAGATGTTTTGAAGTTTTTGATGCTCTAAAGTGCAAGCTGATAACAATTTCTGGTGTACTTAACACCTAGACAACTCAAGAATTTTGTAGCAAATTGTATATAATAAACAGAACACAATGACTTAATTGCAGTCCAACTACTTTGAAGAACGTTTTATGAACATACATAAATTAACTTTTAAGATTCTCAGAGCGTGCTTTAAAAGTTAATTTGTTTCGTATGCCCATTAAAATTGTTTTTTATAGTTGGATTGCAAATCCAATTCTCTGAGTCAAATCTCTGGCTGCTAGAATGGCAATCCTGGAGGAGTTGAGGCAGACAGAGAAGTTCATACAGGAGACCTACAGAGGCATAGTAGTAAATTAAAACTCCAGTCTGGCAGTCCCTGTTCTGCCTTGGAGGAGGAGGAGCAGCAGCAAAGTCAACTAGAAGGAAAACATCACATTGGTGTAGCAGGAAGTGACCTTGTAACTAGGACCTGCTTTCCAGGCAATGCAATATCCTCTCGTGCTGAGGTTGGGTCTTTAAGGGCTTGTGCCCCAGAGGGATGGTTAAAATGGCCGCCATAATTGGTGATTCTGTCATTTGGAATATAGGTAGCTGGATTTGCTGGTGGACATGAGGATTGCTTGGTAACTTGCCTGCCTGATGCGAAGATGGTAGACTTCATGTGTCACCTATATAGGACTTTAGACAATTCTGAGAAGGAGATGACTGTCAATGTTCATGTGGGTACCAATAACATAGGAAGGTGTGGGAGGGAGATTCTGGAAGCCAATTTTGTTCTTTTAAGTGGAAAGTTTAAATCCAAAAACTCCAGGGTACCATTCTCATAAATTCTCCCCGTTCCACACACAGGACTTCAGAGACAAGCAGAGCTCCGGAGTCTCAAAGTGTGGATGAGCTGATGGTGCAGGGAAGAGAGCTTTAGATTTGAAAGGAACTGGGCAATATTTTGGAGAAGGTGGAGTCTATTTCAAAAGGATGGGCTCCACCTAAACCAGTGCAGAACACAGCTGCTGGCAAAGGAGATAGAACATCATTTAATCTAGAAAATGGCAGAAAGCTGACAGCCACTCAGCAGTGTATGATTTGGAGAGAGGTATCTCTGAGTGATACAAACAAAACAGGGGAGTTAGACCATCCCAGTACAGAGGTTCCAATAAATGCAAAAGTAAGCCAGGAACCTATGAGAACAGAATGTCAACTGCTAGAATGTACAAACAAATGCATACTTTGAAATATTTGTATTAAATGCCAGAAGTCTAAAAATAAGTTGAAAGAGTTAGCATGTGTAGCTTGATTGAAGAGGGTGACATTACTGGCATTTCAGTCACCTGGGGAAGAGGACAAACAATGGGACAAATTGTATCACAGTGACAGAGTGGATCAAATTGATGGGGGGGGGGGGGGGGGGGGGAGAGGGAATGGCGCTATATGTTAAAGCTGGCACAGATTAAAAAGAGGATAAAGATCCTGCAACAGACCAAATGCACTGTGGAATATTTATAGATAGATAGAAATTTATGTGTGACTAGGAAAAGTATAATGGTGAGGGTTTATTACCTTCCACCTGGCCAGGATGAACAGACAGACAATGAAAGGCTCACAGAAATTAAGGAAGCCAACAAGTTTGGCAACACAATTATGATGGGAAATTTCAATTACTCCAATATTAACTGGGTAAATATCACATCAGGACATGCTAGGGAGGTAAAGTTTCTAGATTAAATAAATGACTGCTTCATGGAGCAGATGGTCCAGGATCTGAAAAGAGGAGGAGCTATCTTATACTTAATTCTTAGTGGAATGCATTATTTGGTGCAAGAGGTAAGTGTAATGGGGGCCACTAGGCAATAATGCGATCAAATTTGACATTAAAGAAAACTACTACACTAGCATTTAACTTTCAAAAGGAAGACTATGATAAAATGAGGAAAATGGAAAAAACTAAAAGGTGCAGCTGCAAAAAGTAAGAGTTTACACCAGGAGTGAACATTGTTTCAAAATATGATCTTGGAAGCCAGACGCATTTAAAAAGGCCAAACAACTGCCAGCATGGTTAAAAATTAAGGTAAAAGAGGCTGCATTTAAAATGAAGAGAGGGTCCAGGTGAAGAAAATAGAAAAAAAGCATAAGGATCTGTCATGTTGAATACAAACCATTGATAAGGTAGGCAAAAAGAGAATTTGAAAAGAAGCTTGCCATAAAAGCAAAAACTTTTTCTAATGAGTATGTCAAGCACATCCAAAGTAAGAAGCCTGTGAAGGAATCAGTTAGGCCATTAGATGATCAAGGGTTAAAAGAGACACTTAGGCAAGATAAGGCCATAGTGAAAAGACTAAATTAATTCTTTACTTTGGTGTTTATTGAGGAGGAGGATGAGGAGATACCCATGCTGGAAATAGTATTTAATGGTCATGATTCAGAGGAGCGGAAGTCACCTGGATAAGATGGTATATACCCAGAGTTCTGAAAGAACAACAAATGAAATTGCAGAACTATTACTATTAATTTGTAACCTATCATTAAAATTGTCAATTGTACCTGAATATTGGAGGATGGCAAATGTAACACCAGTCTTTATAAAGGGCTCCAGAATTGATCTGGGAAACTACAGAGCAGTGAGCCTAATGTGAGTGTCAGGAAAAATTGTAGAAACTGTTCAAAAGAACAAAATTACTGAACATATGAATAGACATAATTTAGTGGGACAGAGCAAACATGGATTTACCCAAGGGAAGTCTTGTCTTGCCAGTCTGCTACTTGTTTTTGAAGGGGTTAATAAACATGTGGATAATGGTGAGCCAGTGGGATATAGTGTATTTGGATTTTCAGAAGGTGTTTCACAAAGTCCCTCATGAAAGACTCTTGAGAAAATTAAAAAGTCATGGGAGAAGGGGCAATGTCCTGCTGTGGATTGTGAATTGGTTAAGTATTAGGAAACAGAAGGTAGATCTGTACTGGCATAGGTGCTTTTTAACATATTAATAAATGATTTGGTTAAGCGAACAATGTCTGAGGTATTCAAATATACAGACAACACATTTTTCCAAGTTGTTAAATCACAAGTAGATTGTGAGAACTTGCAGGAGGACCTTGTAAGACTGGGAGACTGGGCATCCAAATGGCATTCAGACCTGGGTGAGCCCTTAGCTAGAGAGAGTGCAGGTTGGTGTGAGGGGAGGTTACCATTCAAATGCAGCCTCTCCCTTTGAGGGGTCTGGAATGGCCATCCCCCATAGAGTCTATTTAGGCGCTCTCCACAGTGAGCTTGGGAGGCAGTCCTTTGGGTTTTGCTGAGAGTTAGGAGGCAGAGAGGGGTTGATATTTTTGTTATTTTTCAGGCCCAATCAGAAGAAGCAGGCTAACCCAGCCTAGGCATACCTACCAGGGTCGGGAGGGATTTCCTCTTCCAGTCCACAATCTGGCGGGTTGGGATTCTCCCTCTGGGTCTATTTTCAGGGATTTTGAGATGTTTCATGGTAGGATCCTTGCGAGACACCTGGGCCTTTCCTGGGTACAGGGATTGGGGGGAACCCTGTGTCTGGGATGCCCAGGGATAAGGAAGAACCTGCACCTGAAGTGGTGGTGACCCACTGCAAGGAACAACTCCGTTGTTATCATTTTTTTTGGGGGGGAAAAGAACTATTTTGTTAGAAGATCCAGGTGGAAGTTTTGGCTGCCATTCCTTCCTGCCAGAAACAAGAGAACTGCTTGTTTCAAAGGGGATCCTTCCCATCAGGGATCCAGGGAGAGAGTGAAAGAGACTGTGTAACCTCAAGGAGATCCAGAAGATCTGCTAACTGTGAGTGAAGGAAAGCAACATCACTGGGGACACCTATTTGGTGATTTACCACCTGGGGAGAAAGAGAGAAGATCTACTCTTTGTGCCATAGACTCATCATTTTTATCAGTTCTGGATGGGGTTTGGACCATCCTAAAAGACCCTGCCCATCTGGAACTCCACTTCATTTAATCCAAGAGAGTGGATGTTTCCCTTGCCGTAATATAAGTGAGTCCTGCACAGATAGAGGGAAGAGTCATTATAATTAAAGAAAATTTTGTGGTGCTGCAGTTTGAGTTTTGTGCCATTCATCATTAATGTTTAAACAGTGAAGACCTTATTTTGGACACTAACCCAGTAACTCCAGAGTATTTCTTTTGCACTCACTGTGCCTATCTTAAGGATAAGTAACCTCCAAAAGGGACTTCAGAGAACATCAAGGAATGTGCAAAAAGGTCACCCCTGTCACATTGGGTCATGTAAGTGTATCTCCCCCTCCCCCCCCCCCCCCCAACTACAAAGGACCAGGCCCTGGGAGAAAGAGGAAATGTGAAAGAGCTAGCCGGTGACAGGTTCCAGCCCCAAGGAGTAACAAATTCTTTTATGTCCCCACCTATGCAGGATATGCCCACTGGGGTAGGGATACATGAATAAGTGCAAAGCAATGCATTTAGAATTTTATTTTACAATAGCACACACTATTTATTTATATTTATTTATTTAGGATTTTTATATACCGACCTTCTCAATACAAGTATCAAATCAGGTCTGTTTCCATAGAACAAAACTGTCGCGGTTAAGGCGTTACAATAAACAGAGTTTCTGAACATAAGAACATAAATAATATTACTTAGACAACAATAACTCGTCAAAATAATGTGAATAAATATAGGGAATGGCTAAAAAAGGGGTAGTGTAACTTGGGATATACAGTTAACAGAAAACTGTGTTGATGGGCAAAAACATGAGTAATGCATGAGCTCGAAGAACTAATGCATCAACAAAAGAGTATTTTCAAAACAAGTGGGCTGTCCAGATCAGGCGTGATTGGGCCTAGAGGGGGTATGCACGGTCGAGGAGCTTATAGTGGACTATTTTGCTCTTTGACTGGTGTCAGAACGTTCCTGCAATTCTGGATAGGCTTGCCGGAAGAGCCATGTTTTTAGGTTTTTCTTAAAGGTTAGATGACAAGACTCTTGGCGTAGATCCGGCGGTAATGAGTTCCAGAGGGTGGGCCCGGCTGTGGAGAGTGCTCGTTTTGTTAGTGAAGTTTTCATCAGGGGAGCATATAAGGAACCTTTGTAGTTGTATCTGATAGGTCTTTGTGATGTGTGAGGGCGGAGTTGCGAGTTTAGATTTAGGTGGGTGATGCCCATAATATCCTTGTGGATCATTGATAGTGTCTTGAAGGTAATTCTGGCTTTTATAGGAAGCCAGTGAAGGCTGTGAAGAATTGGAGTGATGTGGGCTCTTTTATTTGTGTTGGTGAGTAACCTCGCCGCAGCGTTCTGCACCATCTGTAAGGGTTTTGTAGATAAGAGCGGAAGACCTAGCAGTAAAGAGTTGCAGTAGTCTAACTTAGACAGAATTATAGACTGGACTACTAGACGGAAGTCACTAAAGTGGAGGAGTGGTTTCAGATTTTTTAGCACTTGAAGTTTGAAATAACATTCTTTAGTTGTGTTGATAATGAAGGATTTAAGGTTGAATTTATTGTCGAGACGTACCCCTAGGTCTCTGATGGAAGGGGAAAACACTAAAACCTACACCATCCCTCCCATGGCCTCCCTCAGCTTACCTGAAATGATAAGGGTACAAAGAAGGGCATGAGTGATCACAATCACGCCTGCCCTGCCAGTGAGGTATTTAAAAATAGTGCCAGCTGACCTGAATGATCTGTACTTCAAAATAGCACCAACCTCAGGTCAACCAGTGCCATTTTTAAATACCACACTGGGAACACAGAAGCAAGGGGGGATCAATCCTGCCCCTCTTTGAATCTCTATCATTGCAGATAAGCTATGGAGGAGAGGGACTGGAGGGTTCAGGGAAGGGGTGAAAGAAAGCCCAGGCAGACTTTTGTATATCAGATGGCATGGGATTTTATTTAAAATGACAGCAGGGGGTTCATAGTGAAAGAAAACAGAAACCAAATGCAATTATGTATGCTTTTCTTTTGTTTCAGAGTTGACACAAAATGACATAGGGAATGTTGACATTGCCTATGTCGTTTCAAACAGCTGCATATCCCTTGCAGACAAAAATCTGATGGCACCTTATAGCCGAACCAACATATTGAAGCACAAGCTTTTGAGGTCAAGAGTCCACTATTTCAGATGCATGTGGCGACGTGGACTCTTCTCTGGGAACACTCATCCCTCAGTAAATCGTTTTGTCTAGACCAGTGATGGCGAACTCCAGTCCTCGAGTGCCACAAACAGGCCAGGATACCCACAATGAATATGCATGAGAGAGATTTTCCTACCTAGGAGGCAGTGCATGCAAATCTATCTCATGCACATTCATTGTGGGTATCCTGAAAACCTGGCCTGTTTGTGGCACTCGAGGACTGGAGTTCGCCATCACTGCTCTGGAAGGTGCCACCAGCCTTTGTGCCATTTTTTGCTGTTATATACAAACACAGCTCCCCGTTTGGAAGTTTTGATTCAAAAGCAGTTTATGTCATTCCAGATTCTGTTTGAGATTTGTTAGGTGCAGCTGATTTATTTTATGTCTCCAAAGACATAGCTAAAAGCTTCTTATTCGTTCAGGTCAGACTAATTAAACTCATGGGTCGATACTGAAAAGCTAGCTGGCTAGCTCAGTGAGCCAGATAAACTCATTTGGCTAACTTAGGGCTAACTTCATTTCCCAGTTTGTGTCTATGGGAAAACCCCTTAGTGAATCAGTACTTAGCTAAGATATCAGCGGTGCGGCCACGCCACGGAATATACCTGGATAAATTTAAAGAGCCCACTTTCGGTTTTTGCAAAACTTAGTAATAACAATATACCAATACTCATTCCTAAAAAGAATGAAATGAGAATGACATCGATGATCTTGAGCATCTTTCAGTCTAGAGCAGCCTTTCAGAACGTTGTATTGTTTTTAACCAGAAGGGGCCATATTAAGCAGAAGAGAAAGGAATCTGACCTGATCTCGTGTGCATGCTCAGAGTAAAAAAAAAAAAAAAAAAATGGTTAGCAATGACCATTCTTTGCAGAAAACCATTTCAAAACGTGCAACTGCAGCTCTCTAGAACCCACTAAATTCAATCTCTTCTGTATTTTTTTTTAATTTGAATTAAATACATTTAAAAAAAAGAAACCAATAAGCACTTAGGATTTCCATAGCAACGTGTATTGTGGCCATGCGTATAGAGATTGCATTAGACAATTTCAAATGTATCCCCGTGCATACTGCGCGTTGCTAGAGACCGATAAGACTGGGAACTTCTTTGGAACCACTCTTGCTCGTTTTATAAACCTGCTTTATTGGCTGAGATGTGAAAATCAGAATTAGGATAAAATAAGGGTCTCTAAAGTACAAATTTCAGTCGGTAGCATTCCTCTAGTTTCTAGTAGTAATTTCACAGGTTGTTCAAAGACAGGGTAGCCTGGCTGCAAAAAAAAAAAAAAAAAAATCTGCAGTGATATTGCTTCCAGTAAGCATGGTTCAGATAGAAATATCAGCTATTGTCCAAAACATGAGTGCATCTTGAAAAACAAATTTCTTCATTACCAGCAAGGGATGCAGATATATTAAAAAAAAAAATTAATTCAGTTGGTACACTGATTAGGTATATTGCATTGATCCTGTTCAGAATAATTATATGTTTAGCTGAAGGGTTTCCTTAGTATGTAATTCTCTGATTTTAAACTGGCTCATAACAGAAGGAGGAGGAGAAGGCGAGCGAAGATGCTGATGACGCCAGTGAGCTTTGTTAACATTCACAGCGTGCCGCAGGCTCTGGCAAACCCCTTTCAGCCTTTCCACTTTTCATTAAATCGCTCCCTGCATCGTGGCGGTGTGTGACCGGCAGTGAATCTCCCTACTACGTAATGCATGAGAGCTGAAAGCGGGCTGAACCCACTGTGATGACAAAGCCGCACCTGCAAGATTACATGTGCTGAATTTCAGAGTACTATGCTTTTTCCCAGCTTTCTTCATGGATTTCACAGATGTGAACTTGCCGGTAGCCAGTGTGTTGCACAGCACAGCATGATTGATGGTAGCAGCTGGCCATGGCTAATACCTATAATATTTACAGATATAGATACACTATGCAAATAGATTTTCTAGCCCCAGGTGTATACAGGCACATACTAGGTAACCAGTCTTCATGTACGGCAATGTTGCCTGGTCAATAGATGATACGCAGGAAGATGGAGCCTATGGGGGTTTTTTTGGGTTTTTTTAGAACAGTTTGGTTTTTCAGTTGAAAGTGTTTTAAAAACCTTGCCAACATCTAGGGCTTGCCTGGTGTCTTACTGGCAGTGCTGCGCGCACTGCCAGGCAGAAAGCCTACAGTTCAGTCCCTGTGTCGGGTCAGCTGAGGCTAGGGATGCTGCAGAGGCAGCGTTCACAGCCCTTGAGGGATTGGATAGGAGGTCGTGATTAAGGTTGATACAGAATGGCTCCCGGCCTCAGGCCCGTTGCTGCGGCGACCAATCTAGGAAGAGGGGGAGGGAGGGGGTCTATGGTTCTAGAATCCCAGCATTGGTTCCAGTTGAGCTGGTAGAGAAAAAGTCAAAAGAAGGACCGACCAGGGTGCCCCCCCCCCCCAAAATAACACATGTAATTTAATATGCTTTGGTTTTCCTGTGTACAAAGAATGCAGGGTCTCAGACTAGAAAAGTTCCGGTGCCACAGGCTCTCCATGCTGAAGGGACAATGACCTCCATAATTAGGAAAGAACTTCCATTAGCACAGTGGATGAACTGCAGAATGGATGAGCCAAAGGTGGACGGCTGGGAGCGGCTGAGAAGAGACAGAAAGGACGATCCACACAGATAAAATCGTCACCAGCCTCTCCCCCTTTCACATTTCCCCATCCAAAAGTCAAAATCGAAAATTTTTCATAAGCTACTATATTTTTCTTTGCTCGTAAATTAGGGAAACTGAATTCCAATGGATAATTACTTAAATAATCATTCAGATATTTAGAAATTTTAATCAATATCCAGTAATTGTGGGCAAAAGAAAATATTCTGTAGGTGCATCATGCTCTCCATTCTTATATAGAAATATCTAATAATAATAATAATAATAATAATAATAAAGAGGAAAGTTGCCCCACACCTGCATTGCCAGTATGCAAATTGAGCTCTGCCCCCTCCCTCCCTGTACTCTCCAGCTACACCCCTGTCTCTCTGTATGGATATTGAGCTCTTCCTCTCACTCTTCCTGTATGCTCCAGCTCTGCCCCCCTCTCTCTCTCTGAATGGTACAATCCCCTTCCTACTCCCACACAGAACCCCTAAGCTCAGCCTGCACTCTCTACTACCACACATCTCAATAATTCACTTCCTACACTCCACAATATTTCCCCATACTTGGGACAGGCTTTTACTACGGTACTAGTAGAAAATGACAGCAGATAAGAACCATGAGGCCTATCTAGTCCACCCAATTTCATTCCTGGTGCATGCTACATACTCCAGTTGATCCCTGCCCTTCTTTTCACTCCTTTGCATCTTGGCATCCTCTGTGCTTGTCTCACGCTTTCCTGAACTCTTAACGTTTCTGTCTCTATCACCCCATTCCATGCACCCCTATTCTTTCTTCCAGGAAAAAATATTTTCTGATGATGCTCCTTCCTTGGAGCCTCATACTGTGATATCTTGTACTAAAGCATTCTTTACACTGAAAAAGGTTTGTTTCTTGTGCATTATTTATACCTTTGACATATACGTATTTAGGTCCTTCAGTCTTATCTCATATGGCTTTTGTTGTAGACCCTGCACTGTTTTGGAAGCCCTTTTCTTGACCACTTCTAGCCTGTCCATATCCTTAAGCCCATTTTGATACTCTTGAACTTTTACATGCAATATATTGTTTTTATTGATTTGTGCCTCAGTGTACTATGAAAGATGTATCTTTAGTGTATATAGGACCTTTTTAAAAAAAGATAATTACCGTCAAACACTGCAGTTTCTCAGCTGTAGTTGTGGCCCTGCTTTGAGTGGCTAATAAACTCCCCAAGTGTAGTATACATTTTTGATATTGTGAAAAACACATAAGAAGGCATTGTTGATGTGCATAATCTTAAAAAGAAAATGTTCAGTTCATCCAGGTCAAACTACTCACTATGTCCTGGCCAATGTAGCAGGACATATGTTCTGATTTAAGTCAAACCAAGAGATGGGTCTTAAAACATGATGAATAATAAATTGAGAGCAATTTGCTGTTAAATTGTGTTAAGAGCTAAATGTAGTTGTGCAACTGAAAAGTGTTTGATTTTTATTGAATGCTAATAATAGTAATGAACCATGCCTTTAAACACAGGGCCAAAATAATTCTGGAAGCATAATAGAAACTGATGTAACTTACTTCTGTTTTCAGACAGGCTGTCAAAGAATAGAACAGAATAGAGCAAAGGTTCCTAAACCTGTCTTGGAGGGCCCCCCCACCAGCCAGCTGGGTTTTCAGGATATCCACAATGAATATGCATGAGAGAAAATGTCCATGCTTTGGAGACAGTGAATGCAAATGTATCTTATGCATATTCATTAGAGAGATCCTGAAAATCTGATTGGCTGGGGTTTCTCCAAGACAGGTTTGGGAATCACTGCAACAGAGCTTGTGGCCTTTCTTTATCTGCCACCTTAAGACCCATTTTCCCTTAGTGTAGCAATATCACAGACTATTCGGTTTCCAGCTTTCTAGAATTGTCCCGAAGCCTCCAGGGATTAAAAGGTGACTTCCAAGACACTTTTGCTGAAAACTCAGGGAATTCTCAAAGCAAGAAAACTGAATGGTGTTAACTGAATTGTTATCCGCTGCTCATCGGTTTTACATATACCTGTAGACTACATATAAACCAGGACTACTAAATACAGCGCCAAGGCTTAAAGACAATGATAACAAGACAACCAACTTTTTAGGATAAATTCAAAAGCCCTTATTTAATTTTTTAGCCCAACGAATGCAGTTTGGATATAAAGTTTACAGTATTTCTAGCGACTTTTTGATATTGTATTTTTCTAATGTACTTGAACTTTCTGTACATATGAAAACGCGATTCTAACAGACATGGTGCTTACTTTCAACTGAAGAAGACAGCTCTTGGTAATAAATGAGTTACAGAAAGCCTATCTCTTAAAACCATTACATCGTTTGCCAGGAACTGGTCGAAACCAGAGTTGGCCTCCTTCTTTCCAGCTTTGTTTTCCCCCCACAATGAAGGATTGCTCTGCTTGTCTCATGCTTTCCTGAATGCTGACGCTGCTTTTGCCTCCACCACCTCCACTGTCAGGCTGTTTCAGGCAGGGCTGGTGCTTCCATTAGGCGAGCTAGGCTCTCGCCTAGAGCACCAACTCTCGTTGGGGGGGAGGAGCAAACTCTCCAGTGTGAGTTCCTGGCTGCGGTGGTGGCTGAAGAAAAGAGGGGAGAATCCCAGCAGGGCTGCCAGTAGGAATCGATCTGATGGTGAATGAGTAAAAGAGGGAAGACATCCTGGGGGGTGGGGGTGGGGGCATGGCTGGGGATGAAGGGAGGCAGGAGGCTGTAAGAGTCACCTAGCCTAGGGGGCCTCATACTTTTCCCATCAGCCCTGATTTCATGGATCTACCACCCTTTCTATGAAGACTCCTGAGCTTATCTCCTTTGAGCCTAATATCTTGTTCTAGAACCTTCTTTCTACAAGGAAAATACTTGTCTTTTGTACATTTTTCATTTGACTGCCTCCACTTTTCTTTGAGGGGATGCATATTTAATTCTTTAAGTTGCACTTCAAAAGGATTATGAAGCAGCCATCCACTATCTATGTGAATTTGACTGAATAGTAGGGTTTTTAAAAAAATATTTTCATTTAATTGCATTGTATTTGTTAACTTTTATGCTGCCTTACCAGTTCACCAAATCATTATCTGATGAGAGTTCCACTTGCAGTTGCTCAGGTAATCTTGTCTAAACCAGCAGTTAGTGGTGACTGATAAACACTTACTTATAATTTGTATCTATATTGTATGAATACTAGCTGAAACCTGCAAAACCTGCCATCAAATGTGTATTTGCATTGAAACACCCCTCTTCCTTCCCCACCTCTTCCTATCATTCCCCCCCATTTCACCCCTTTCTACCCTTCTCCTTCCACCCTCATCCTGTCGTCCATCTTCTCTTTCTCCTTCACCATCACGATAAGATTTCCTTTGTCACCGCAGCCTCAGGCTCTCTACCAATGTCGAATTTATGGCCTCCTGCTATGCCATTATTCTCACTGTGTGTGTGGTCCATGCTGCCAATGGAGCCCTTTGATGAAGTGCATGACAGCGCACATGTTGCTTTTACCACTGGCCATGCTCCTGAAGCCTTGCCTGTGATTCTGATGCAGTTGAACTGCTGCTAAGGATAGGTGTAGCCATCTCTCCTGCACCTTGCTCTCCAGCTCTCTCACACTGCTGGCTTGCTTCCTCCCGCCTTCCGCTTCTGTGGCTGCTGTGTTCCTTCTTCAGCCTGCGCAGAACGAGCCAGCTGATAAAGCCATTTGCTGCATTTGCCAGCCCATGTTGACCTGTGGCACGGTTTTCCCACAGTGCCTCCTCCTAGCCCAGGTGCATAGGTCCTCACAAGTGGAGTCTGTCTGTCAGAGATACATAGGCATGTGCGTACACACTGCTGTCCCCAAACGAAAGGATACTTGCAGAAACCTAACCACATTTTATGAATACACTAGCTGAAACCTGTTGAAATGCCCAAGAGGCCCTATTCATTATTGTCTTCCCTAGTCTGAACGCAGCACTCCCTTCCACTCTCCTAAGCCCTACTCTAGCATTTCCTTCCCTTTTCCTCAACCTGACCCCAACACACTTGGAACCCCCTCCCAAGCTCCACCCCAAATACTTTCATCCCTCCTTCCCTCCTCACTGGTCCAGTGTCAGCACACTATGATGCCCTCTCAAAATCTAACCCCAGCGCACTCTGACCACCCTCTCCCAGCTGGATGCAGCACACTTTGACTCCAACCTACCTAAGCTGACTTCGGCACACTCTGACTTCCTCCCCTACCCAATCCTATCACACTGTGACCCACCATCCCCAACTCAATCCTAGCAAAATCTGATCACCCCCCAACTCCCCAGCCTGACCCAAGCACTCTCTTCTCCCCTGTCTAGCCTGGCCCCAGCATATTTCTGACCACCCTCCCTAACCCAAACCCAGCACACTTCTCACTGACTATCCCTGATAGATCCAAGCACTCCTTCTCACCTGCCAAGTCTGACCCCCATCCCTAAACCATTCTACCCACCCTCTCCCATTACCCAAAACAAATGAAACACCAGGAAAACCCCAAATACTCCACTTAAAAACCAAAGGAAACAAAATTATCCCTCCCACCAAACCCACTTTAGCCAAGGGCCCCGGGTCCCTAACCTCCCCCCACTCCAGCCCTTACCCTATCACGGGTGTGTTGGTCTTCCTAGGGCAGGAGCCATTCCCAGTCACTCCTACCCTTTAGTTTTGCAAAATAGCTAGTGCCTTTTTGTTGTACGTTAGATTTTATCATACAATATAATGGCGCTGACCTTTGGGTTGACCAGGGGCCATTTTGTAAATCCAGAGGAGCAGAAGAGAAGAGGTAGAGGATGGCTCCTCACCCCAAAATCCATGTGGAACTGTGATGGGGTAAGTGCTGGGGTGGGATGAGGCTGGGGGGGGGGGGGGCATGGAGGATGGGAGTCCTGGTTGAAGCAGGTGCAGTGGATGGGGGGAGGGACTGGAACCTTGACCCACATTTTTTTACATTTTATAATTTTGTGGCACCCTATCAGTTCCCAGCCAAGACACTGAAGCCATGCATATTTAATATATATATATAGTACCCCAAGAGTACAATGATAATTTTTACTGTAATCTGAGAAAGTCCATTCCTAATCTGTTTTATTAAGTCTTGAATAGACAGAACACAAATGACTGAAGCTGAGTTGTCTGTTCTGATTGTGGGTGCTATGACAATCAGGTGCAACATAAAACAAGAAAACGGAATTGTTGCCCATCCACCAGAATACATGTACGTTTCTCAGCTTGGTGATCCTAACCAGAAAGGAATAATGTGCTCGTTGACCGCAACATTTTTCATATTGAAATTGCAAAAGTGCAATAGTGTGAGTGTATACCTTCTATATAATAATAATAAAAAAGTTTCTATCTGTCATATCCCATATCTGTCATCCATTTTATGACGTCATAAAATTTTTTTAAATCAGCTTTTAAAGTGGCTGTGAAGCAACCAGGCAACCACTCTGACAGCCAGTAGCTCAAAACCCCAATTTTGTTTCTCTTTGACTTGCTGAAAAGATCTTCTCTCCCCACCCCACACCGACATGGACACACAAAGACACACACAAACAGGGAATTTAGGGGGCTTCTGAGGCTGAGGGAGGGAACTGAGGCTGAAGGGAACTGTTGACCCTTTCTGCTGAGAGAAGGAAATAAACCGTTGAAGGGGGACAACATTAAGGCTTGGCAGGGTGGGGTTGGAGAGGTAGAAATCGAAGCTTGGGGTTGAGCGGGAATGACTGAGGCCAAGAGGGGGGTGAGCACTGAATAAAGGATGAACTGAGTGGATGAGGAGAGAAAAAATTTAGGATTGAGTGGGAGGAAGGAGAAGGGTGAGGAAAGGTCTTCAGATTGAACAGACACACACACAACACATGCACATACACAATGTAATGAATTCCTTTAGAAACATTTATTTATTTAAAAAAGTCTTGTATTCCACAACCTCCTGACACTTAGCATTCGGTGTGGATGACATAACACTCATAAAATAAACATAAAATTCTGCTTACTCCTTGGAGTACACCTTTCCAGTTTTGAGAGGGAATGTATTGCATCTGTATGACGCCATAAATGTTTCAAGCTCTCAAATCCAGTCTTTACTAATAGAATACTCATCATAAAACACATAGGGGCAAATCTTTAAAGGTACGCGCGGGCGCAGATTTGTTCGCGCAATCTGACGCGAACAAATCTATGCCCGATTTTATAACATGCGTGCGCTGCCGCGCACATGTTATAAAATCCAGGGTCGGCGCGCGCAGGGGGGGTGCACAATTGTGCAACCTGCGCGTGCCGAGCCACGCAGCCTGCCTCTGTTCCCTCCGAGGCCGCTCCGATTTCGGAGGGAACTTTCCTTCCGCCTCCCCACACCTTCCCCTCCCTTCCCCTATCTAACCTATGCAAGATAGGCTCAGCGCGCCCAGGGGGAGGTTTGAAAATCTACCCCATATTGTGCATGCATATCCCAGGCTACCCAGAAGCTGCACACACCCGCAGCTATCTGTAGATTATCCCAGGTTATCTGCCACTTTTTAGTAGATTGAAGTTTACACAGCTTGCAAGGTTCAATACCTTTTATTTAATTTTTCTTTTTTTAAATTGCCCTTTCAATAATGCATAACATATATGCATACAAAAGAAATACAGTATCTCAAAAGAAGAAAACGATATAAGAAAGTAAAAAGAAAATATTTAAAAAAGAAAAAAAATCAAGAAAGAAATTCCATTACTGTGTTATCTCTCACTAAAAGTCATGAACAATGTAAAAAAAAAAAAAAAAAAAAAAAAGTACCTTTTAGCCCTTGATATAGCAGGGGAGCTAAATTGTTGTTGTTGTTATTATTATTATTATTATTATTACAACTATTATTATTGTAGAAACCCCAGGTCTTCACCAGATGGCCCTAGATCCCTGCCCTGGTAGTATAGCTAGCAGGACAGACCATTCCATATAGCACCTCCCCCAGAGGATGGCTGTGATGGTTTGATCTCTGCCTATGAGGAGGGACTAGGAGTAGAATAAGTATGATCAGTTTGAGTTAGCTTTTGAAGAATGAGGATCTCTTTTTGATTTCCCTGTCTGGGCCTATCATCCTCCTGGACATTTTTTGTAAAGAGGAGATTACTGTCATTGCCTGTGTGGATCTTCCCCTAGTGTCTGAGAATGGACATTTGTTAGAGTTTGGCTATTTTTGGAATTTGACTAGTTTGAAACTCTGGTCCAGACCCAGAGAAGGACATACCTTGGATCCACAAGCCAGGGAACTGAAGATCTGTTTGCAAGAGAAAGAACAGTAATGACAGTGTCACCCCAGAGGTGATGTTTTTCTTTTTTTTTTTTTTACTTTGAAGTGATTTTCCCAATTTTCTTGTTTTGAGAAGAGGTTTAGAACCACCTCTCCTCACAGGGGATCTGGGCTGTGTATAGCCTGGTTCCCATTCAACTCCAAACCTTTCCTCCAGAGAGGTCACACTAGCAGAAGAGAAGAGAACAGAAGCAAGATTCCACCCTTGGGACAAAGGACACGGGCTGGGGTGACAGAACAGGACTCTGGGGACCTCAGGTATGATTTTTTTTTCTATTACAGAGATTTTCCACACACATAGGAATCTCCTTGCCAGCAGGATATCTTGTCACTCAACTGTGGGGATGAGCTCTATCCAAGACCTAATTCTGAGGGCATGTACATTGAGGAAAAAAGACAGAGTCTACCGTGTGAACCCCAGATTTGAGCAGAGATATAACAAGAACTAAGCATCAGTAAGTTTATTTTGAACTCCCAAACTGTGTCCTGTCCGGTCCCTGCAGCACCATCACACAGAGAGATAGTATAGTTCCACCCAGGAAGGAAAAAGACACACCACTGTCTGGACCTAGGAGGACAACCTTCCCCCCAGAGCAAAGACCCATACCTTAGGACAATTAAAGAGGGGAAAAGATGCTAATGGAATCAACCCCAGCTACAAATTTTTTTGTGTTCTCTCAGGAAAGCGTAAAATCAACCAAAAAAGGGTTACATTATGACTTATTAATTGCCTTTTCAAAAGCATACTTTCACTCAAGGCAGTGTATAGCAGGGAAGTGTATAACAAACTGTATTAGAATTGTACAGTAGGTATAAAATAAGAATATGATATGGATAATTAATTATAATGCATGATAGAAGATTGGACATATAGCTAAAGTCAGAAGTTATTATGAATGCATAATTTTAGACAGTCAGCTGTAGGATAGGCATCAATATAAATAGAATTCAAATATTTATTTAGACTGATTTGATCCTATATAGATATTCATAATTAAATTGCTGAAAAAAATGTAGAATATAGGCTCGGTGTGTGCAGGGAGTGATCAGTTGCTCTTGCCATTGAATGCTTGACTAAAGAGCCAGGTTTTAACTTGCTTCCTGTAAAGGAGATAGTTGTCATTTTGGCATAGTATTTCTGGTAGTGAGTTCCGGGAAACAGGGGGTTGCTGTTCCTGAGAAGGCCCTATAACAAGCTTCAGAATGTTCATTCCAATTGGTAATATATAGTAACTCAATCTATAACAAGTATATCAAAGCAGCAGAAATATCTAAAACTGTGAATCAATGTAACTATCACAATACAATCCCTTAATAGTATGACTCAGAAAGAATAATATTAGGGCTGAATACACTTCTGGAATATCCATAGATGTATTTCTTAGGAAGGATTTCAAATGAAAGGGATTATAAGATGAGTCCCTGACATCCTGAATCTTAGTGAAATATTTACAAGGAATCCTAAATACCATGGGCAAGAACCTCTTGATGCAAAAAATTGAACTTTCTATGCCTTTCCTGGCTAGCCTTAGAGTTGCTTGGAAGATCCAAATTTTATGTCCCATAAAGAGTTTCTCAATAACCAGAAGAGTTTTCAATATCCAGTCTCCTTCAGGCTGAAAAACATTGGAAAACAACAGAGTGGCCATGGTGATATCCTCTTCCAGTGGTGTCTCGAACAATTGGTTCATGTCAAGATGCCTGTACAAATCTGACCTGGCAAAAGGTTTTCCCCAGACAACTTGTGTCTCTTCTTGGAAAAGAATCTTATACATCATGAGAAAAGATTCCACTGACATTCTCAGAGTTTTAACAAGATACTTCTTAAACATATCCCCGGGAGAGATTAATGTGGATTTGGTAAAGTTCAGAAGCTTTGAAGCCTTGAGGTGTCTGCTGGTATTAGGACTGTATTATCTTTAGTAGTCATCAGTTTGTCAACCTGCAGTTCTGAAATGTGTATTTCAAGAGGTAAATGTCTTGAATCATCAGAGTGAAACATAGGAGGAAGATTTAGAATGTAATTCTTTTATAGATCCTGAGATATCCAACCGTTTAGAAATTGACTGTTCCATATTTGTAACAGCCATCCAGAAATAGTATAAAGTTATTGTCTTAGGACATATTAGAGTAGTATAATCTAGAGTAGTATAATCTGTCCAACTGCAACTGCAGAAAGAGGATGAAAGCTTGTTTTCCAATTCTTAGTTTTCACAGATGGCACACCTCCCACAAAATTCCAAGGGCCTGGTTTGCAATAAGACCAGGTCCCAAGGGAAATCTATCTTCCTTTTTCTGGAAACCAAAACATTCTCTTCAACAATTTAGCCAGGCACCAGCGCACTGCCCAAGTCTTGTGGTAGAGTTGATTGACCCTCCTTGTCTATCTCATTTGGCTTCTGCATACAATCTGATGGGGCTAGGTAGGGGCACCAGTACTTTTAGCACAAGTGAAAGTAGTCACACCTTGGGACTAAGTGGCATCTCTATCTCCAATGGGGAATGTAAGTCTTCTGCCAAGGTTCCAGCTTGGGTTACAGCATCATGAGAAGTGACTTGGTCCATTGGACCAGTTTAATGGGAAAAGGACTTAGAAGGGAAAGTCCTCAACTTCCCCTGTCTCATCACCATATCGAGTCAAGTTTCATGGTTCAGTAGAATGAAAAAAAAAATACCAATATGGAGCTCATGCATGTGACCGTCTATTATGGCCATCTTGGAATCTGGCATAAAACATTTTATATCATGCATTCATGTGTACACATGAATATTTTGTATTGTGCATCGGCTATATAGTATAAATTTCACTATGCAGTTACTGCAATGCATAGTTTGAATCAGGCCATTAAATTGATCCTGCATTAATTTCAGTAAATATACAACTGGAGATGATTATATACTCTGACATCATTAAACGAGAGGATAGTCATTAAATAATTATGTCGATTCAGGGAAAACTATTTTTCTGATCCCCGGTCATTTTTATTGTGTACTAGTTCTAAGTGTGAAATTCTAGTAAAATGAGCAAATATAACCAAAAGGTCATAGAGCAGCCACTTGTCAGGGATCCAAGTGACTCATATTTTCAAAGTGTCTGTAATCATTGAAGGACCACTTTACTATCTATACAGTTAACTGGTGGAAAAGTTATTGAAAATGCAATAAAAGTTATGAAGGGTATTTTTTACAGAGGCTGTAAGGGATTGTAGATGTGAATAGAATTTAGATTTGTTTTAGGGTTGATATTATTATTATTAATTTTTTTTTTTTGCTGTTTCATTTGTTTCTTTTTCTGGAATTTAAGAGCAACACACTTCTTTATGACATAATAAATAGTAGAGTTGACAGTTTCCTGTTGTAAGCTACAGCATGGTAGAAGGGAAACAAATTAGTGCTGTATCTGCACATACAGAAGGCTGCAACATAAACAAGGCTTTATAAATTGCACACTAAAAATAAAAAGCAGATTAGAGGTGACCTTATTTTTCTTTCTCCATAGCCTGGAGCACTTTTATTTCCACAGCATTTTTCTATCCATCAGTGTGTTCTGATATAACTGCTCTGCGTTTATTAGAGGCAGCCATCATGTTCTGGAAATCTAAACAGTAATAGGCATTTGGGCTGTCAGTTTTGAAATGTCCACTGCAGAATATGGGACTCAGGTTTCCATTACACTGCACCTACCATTGGTGAGAGATACTGGTTATCTACTGGTATTGTCTCGAATAATATATCCATTGGTACTATATTTAGAACATCCTTGCAAAAAGCCCAGACAACCTGTTCTCAGTTTATGGCATATGATAATAGTCATTATGAAGCCAGATCCCAGCGTGGATTGGAATGCTGACCCTTGCATCTATTTAATCAGTTTGTTATTTGATACTTCAATATTCTGTAGCAGGCTGAGTGCAAAGGAGGGTGTGCTAGAACTGAATCAGTGCAGGAGGACCCTGGAGAGGGAACATAAGAACATAAGAAATTGCCATGCTGGGTCAGACCAAGGGTCCATCAAGCCCAGCATCCTGTTTCCAACAGAGGCCAAACCAGGCCACAAGAACCTGGCAATTACCCAAACACCTAGAAGATCCCATGCTACTGATGCAATTAATAGCAGTGACTATTCCCTAAGTAAACTTGATTAATAGCAGTTAATGGACTTCTCTTCCAAGAACTTATCCAAACCTTTTTTGAACCCAGCTACCCTAACTGCACTAACCACATCCTCTGGCAACAAATTCCAGAGATTTATTGTGCGTTGAGTGAAAAAGAATTTTCTCCGATTAGTCTTAAATGTGCTACTTGCTAACTTCATGGAATGCCCCCCTAGTCCTTCTATTATTCGAAAGTGTAAATAACCGAGTCACATCTACTCGTTCAAGACCTCTCATGATCTTAAAGACCTCTATGATATCCCCCCTCAGCCGTCTCTTCTCCAAGCTGAACAGCCCTAACCTCTTCAGCCTTTCCTCATAGGGGAGCTGTTCCATCCCCTTTATCATTTTGGTTGCCCTTCTCTGTACCTTCTCCATTGCAACTATATCTTTTTTGAGATACGGCGACCAGAATTGTACACAGTATTCAAGTTGTGGTCTCACCATGGAGCGATATAGAGGCATTATGACATTTTCCGTTTTATTAACCATTCCCTTCCTAATAATTCCTAACATTTTATTTGCTTTTTTGACTGCCGCAGCACACTGAGCTGACGATTTCAATGTATTATCTACTATGACGCCTAGATCTCTTTCTTGGGTGGTAGCTCCTAATATGGAATCTAACATCGTGTAACTACAGCTAGGGTTATTTTTCCCTATATGCAACACCTTGCACTTGTCCACATTAAATTTCATCTGCCATTTGGATGCCCAATCTTCCAGTCTTGCAAGGTCCTCCTGTAATGTATCACAGTCTGCTTGTGATTTAACTACTCTGAATAATTTTGTATCATCTGCAAATTTGATAACGTCACTCATCGTATTCCTTTCCAGATCATTGATATATATATTGAAAAGCACCGGTCCAAGTACAGATCCCTGAGGCACTCCACTGTTTACCCTTTTCCACTGAGAAAATTGACCATTTAGTCCTACTCTCTGTTTCCTGTCTTTTAACCAGTTTGTAATCCACGAAAGGACATCGCCTCCTATCCCATGACTTTTTAGTTTTCGTAGAAGCCTCTCATGAGGGACTTTGTCAAACGCCTTCTGAAAATCCAAATACACTACATCTACCGGTTCACCTTTATCCACATGTTTATTAACCCCTTCAAAAAAATGAAGCAGGTTTGTTAGGCAAGACTTCCCTTGGGTAAATCCATGTTGACTGTGTCCCATTAAATCATGTCTTTCTATATGCTCTACAATTTTGATCTTGAGGATAGTTTCCACTATTTTTCCCGGCACTGAAGTTAGGCTCACTGGTCTATAGTTACCCGGATCACCCCTGGAGCCTTTTTTAAATATTGGGGTTAGATTGGCCACCCTCCAATCTTCAGGTACAATGGATGATTTTAATGATAGGTTACAAATTTTAACTAATAGGTCAGAAATTTCATTTTTGAGTTCCTTTAGTACCCTGGGATGCATACCATCCGGTCCAGGTGACTTGCTACTCTTTAGTTTGTCAATCTGGCCTACTACATCTTCCAGGTTGACAGTGATTTCGTTCAGTTCGTCTGACTCATCACCCCTGAAAACCAACTCCGGAACTGGTATCTCCCCAACATCCTCACTAGTAAACACGGAAGCAAAGAATTCATTTAGTCTTTCTGCAATGGCCTTATCTTCCCTAAGAGCCCCTTTAACCCCTCGGTCATCTAATGGTCCAACCGACTCCCTCACAGGTTTCTTGCTTTGGACGAAGCATTATCTTGGCTATGGACTGCACTGTAAGATCCCTTCAGCTCCCTTACCTCAGTCGTGCTCCGAGAGATTTGTTTGTTCCTTTTCTTTTCTGATTTTAGTGTACTTCAAACTTATTAACAGCTAGAAACCCAAGCAGACTGGATGAGAGGTATGATCATCTCAAACACTTATTTTGAAGTTTGCTTCTGGACAGTTTCCACCTCTGCTCTTGAAGTAAGTTATTTCAGTGTAGAAACAGATCTAGGAGGTGCATCAAGCTGGCCTACTGCCATCACAATCTGTATGAAAATATGTACAATCCTTTCTTATAAAAATAGTACTCTAATGCATTAATGGGATATATGTGTGCTCTAAAGAGCAGGTGTAACTTATGGAATAATATTCAAAGAGAGCATACGTGTGTATTTACTCTAAAACCTGTGCTCGATGGTTTAAAAATTAGATTCTACATGATTATATTTCAAAGGAAAAGGAAACCTTACACATCTAAAACCATCCTCAGAACCTAAGAGTAAATTACAGAATAAAATTTATATTTCGCAATGTATGTACATTATTTTTTTTTGCTTTGTAATTTTGTACTGTTTGCTGGTTGCACACTGCTTCAAATGGTATGTTTCAGGAAATAGTATAGAACAGTGGTTCTCAACCGTGTCCTGGGGACCCCCCAGCCAGTCGGGTTCTCATGCATATTCATTGTGGATATCATGAAAACCCGACTGGCTGGGGGGGTCCCCAGGACAGGGTTGAGAACCACTGGTATAGAATATTGAATATGGAGTCATTTATCTGGCTAAATATTAGACAGATAAAAGTCATTATTCAACTTAAATTTAGGTGGATAAAAAGAGGGTAAAGTTATCCAGCTAACTTAGCCAATTTTTAACTATAATCAGCTAAGTTATCTGGCCTTCTGCTTAAAAAAGCACTCTTATGCTTAAAAAAAAACAAACTTGACCATGGGTCTACCAGAACCCCGAGGGCCTTCGTTTTCAGCACAGGGATAGCAGTAGGCTGCAATTTCAGGCCCTTCCAGCATTGTTCTGGCAGAGGGCCTCATTTTCCAATATCGCATTGGATACCAAAAAGGGGTGTACCTTATGCTAATAAGCATGTGTATTGCAAAATCTTCTAACAGGCCTGTTTCGAGAGAGAGAGAGAGAGAGAGAGAGAGAGAGAGAACACCTTGCTATAGTTCCTCCTCCCTAGACAGATATTTGTATCCCTATGGGAGGCCCACCTAGTAACTCGAGGTGAGGTTTAGGTATTAGTGTAGGGGCTAGGGGCCACTTTGACATTCAACGTGAGATGTACGAACAGAACAGTGGTCTCTTGTGAAGATTTGCTGGCCTTCGGAGTGAGGAAACTCACTCCAAGATGAGATTTGTGCAATGTTCTCTCCACCTAGCTTGTTGTTACCCAGGTAGAGAGTCCATCAAGCTAAGTGGAGAGAACATTGCACAAATCTCATCTTGGAGTGAGTTTCCTCACTCCGAAGGCCAGCAAATCTTCACAAGAGACCACTGTTCTGTTCGTACATCTCACGTTGAATGTCAAAGTGTCCCCTACACCCCTACACTAATACTTAACCCTCACCTCGAGTTACTAGGTGAGCCTCCCATAGGGATACAAATACCTGTCTAGGGAGGAGGCACTATAGCAAGGTTCTCTCTCTCTCTCTCTCTCTCTCTCTCTCTCTCTCTCAGGCCTGTTAGGAGACATCATGAACTGTGATAAACCTTTACCAGCTGTAACACAAATGAGAGGTGTAGTTATTGGCCACCCTAACAGTGCAGCTGTTTCACAGCACACAATAAATTCTCCCTACTTTACATTTACTCCACTTCCTGAATACAAAATTTGCATTCGCAAATCACGTTAACTGCTGTTAGCGCGATTTGCAGAATTATCACACGCAGTAACTCCTTGGAAAATGAGGCCCTTAGCCAGATAATTTTAATCAGGGTATTCAGTAGAACATTTATCCCACTGAATATCTGGCTAAATTTAGTTGAATAACTTGTCCACTGGATGCTTTACTGAACATTAATCCCATACTTTATAAAACTGAAAAGTGTACCCCCTAAGTGAAAACTCCACCCCCAGCCGTGCCCCCAGGGACACCACTGTACAGTCCTGATAAACATACATGCAATCACACCATTCGCATGCAAGTTTACCCTCACATCGGACAGGCAAATAAAACGGTGTTTCATTCAATTCAGACAGGCATGTGGAATGATATTTTATTCAGGGAATGCATTAGAAAATTACTCCCTTTGAAATCTTCATAGGGCTTTTGAGTTGTAAACATGATATAAACAACGATGCCATTGTAATGTCATGCGCAGAAATTATAAAATGTGAAATCATATTTATTTTTACTTGACTGCTGAGTATCCCTTCAGCAACCAAGTCCCCCAAGTGAGAGAGCGTCTTTAGGTTAGTCTTGGCATTGTGACTAGGGATACCAAATGGATCCAGATACTCAGAACAGATTGATCCAGTCCTGGTCTTTCCCCAGGGCCTGCAATTCTGATTTCCCCAATGCTTTCTTTAAGATAAGCAAGATTTCAAGTCTCTGGATGCAGTGGAGTAAAACGGGACTGTTCCAAAAATCTGAAGCAAGTTTGCAACTCTAATTATAACACCTTTCCTAATGCATTTGGGTATTTGCTGAGTTGAATTCCAGTGGTTGAAGCAAGACCATTGCAATGCACATGGACTAAAGGTCAAAAGCTGAGAGTGACAACAATCTCCCTCCAACATATGGGTCACTTGTAAGCATTACTCCTCATAGGAAATTGATCAGTTGTAAAAATCACCAATAACAATTCTACTAGTCATTAATAACGATATTTTAGTTTATTGCTGCATTTGACTTAGCATTATCCATTTAAATAATGCCTGTGATAATGAATGCTCTTCAGCTTTAAGAAAACCTAAATTCAGTTGACCCAAATGCAAAAGCACACAATCAGGAAACTTCAGTAAATTTAGCTACAGAGTACTTGAAGACACTTCACTTGAAGAGCTGTATTTATTGTTTAAAATGGAGAAATCCCACAACAGTGCTAGTGGTGTTTAAGAGACACTTTACTATTATATATGAATGAGTCACTGTGGAAATATACATATTTATGGATTTACCTTATATTAAATGGCATATATTATCCTCCTAGTTATACTATGACACATATGCTAAGCCATAGTTAACCCTTTGGTGCCCATAGCCCGATTTTCACTGTCAACATGCATTAGAAATAATGGTAGTATGTCAGTACCTGAGGATTCAAAGGATTAAGGGGCTTATGTACTAAGGATTTTTGCCATAGACAAAAAAGGAATAATTTTCCAACAGCCTCCACAGCAGTAAAGTCTGCGTGTACATTGTACGCGCAGACTTTACTGAGGATTTCTCGAAGCAAACTTATGTGTGTAAGTTCACTTTGAAAATACTTGGGTAATTAGTCAAGAAAGCACACATAGGGCCGGATTTTAAAAGGGTTACGCGCATAAGGTACGTGTGTAACCCTTCGAAAACGGCCCTGTGCGCGCCGAGCCTATATTGCATAGGCTTCCGGTGCGCGCAAAGCCCCGGGACGCGCGTAAGTCCCGGGGCTTTCTTGGGGTGGGCGTGTCGGGGGCGTGACGCAGTTGGTGCATCACCCGGGGGCGTGTCAGGGGGCGTGACGCGGTCGGTGCATCATCCGGGGGAGGTGCCGTGGGCGTGGTTTCGGCCTGGGGGCATTCCAGGGGCGTGGCCGCGGCCTCTGGACCAGTCCCCGGACCGGAACATGGCGCGCGGCAGCCAGCCTGGTGCACGCAAAATTACGCCTGCCTCTAGCAGGCATAACTTGTGCAACAGAGGTGGGGGGGGGGGGGGTTTAGATAGGGCCTTCAGCCAATGCTATTTTGATGTATGGCAATACAGGCTTTGGCACTAGGCCTGGCCTAGGACTAGATCTCAGTACTAGCCCAGCCAGGGCCTAAGTTATGTCTTTGGGCCTAAGTACTAGGCACTGAGGCTAAAAGTAGGCGTTAGTGCTGAGTCCTGGCATAGGCCTATGCTTAGACCCTGGTGCTGGGCCCAGACCTGTCCCAGGCCTAGGTTTTGGCCCCAGTCTCCAGCCCAGGCCTAGGCTTCAATACTGGGCCCAACCTGGCACTAGCCCTGGAATTGGGCCAGGTAATTTTTTGGCCAGAAATGCCCACCTAGGGCCACTGGAGGTGCATTTTTTAAAAAAAGGCATGAATATGAAAACATTCCAAAATGTTTGTGTATTTTCGTAGGATACTATTTTCTGTCCCTATCATTTGGAACAAATAAAAAACCCAGCATATATTAACCCTATCATCTTCTCTGCCAATCACCATTCCTTAAATTGCATATGATTCATAGGAGAGATACGATCTGCAACAAAAAGCTGACTTTACAATGGAAGCTAGCTAAGAAGCCATGTTTTAACAAGTTTTTGGAAAGTTAAATAATCTGTACAGGCTGTGGCTCTTAAAAGTAATTGATTCCAAATAGTCCGGGCTTTACAGCTAAAGACCCTTTCATGAGTCCTTGAAAGATGGGCCCTTGTCAAAGAAGGACTCCTCAACCAAGTAGATTGCGAAGACCATAAATGGTGATGCGGAGTAATAGACAATTAGAAAAATAGATTGGCTCCTGACCTTGTAATGACTTAAAAGTCAGACAAGGTATCTTAAATATAATACAAAATCCCACAGGATGTCAGCGGAGATTTTGCAGAATAGGGGGGGCGTATGATCCCTGTAATGGGCATCAGAAATAACACAGGCGGCTGTGCTTGAAGAAACAGTCTGAAGGTAGCGTAGATTCTTCTTGGGCAATCCAATCAGCAAGCTAATACAATAGTCTGCCCTTGAGGGAAGACGTGCCTGCATCGCTGTTTGTAGCAGCTATTTACCTTGAAAAAAACTAACTTGCTTTATCAGATGTATGAAGACAAAGCAGGTTCTGCAGTCAGCGTGGATATGATAAGACATGGAGGACCTCTCTACCTAAAGTAGAAGAATTGCAACTGAGAGGACTGGATGGGCCAATTTGGCCTTTGTTTGCCATCATTTCCTGTGTTACTATCAAGAAGCCAAAACATTTATCCATGCTTCATTCAAGCACTTAGATGTGCCAGCTCCAAGGAATTCCATGGAGAAAAGGAAATGAGGAAAAGAAATTGGAAATCTTGTCAAATATGACTGGAAAAGCAATTGTATTTGCGTATTGATGTCAGAAGGGCTCTGGAAGGCTCACATGCAGGTAAAAAAAATAATTGTAAAAAAAAAAAAAAAAATTCTCTCTTATCTTGGCTGCACATTTTTTTCCTGCTCTCGCCCATTCATGACCAGCAGGGTTTGATTATTGCTGCCTTACAGCATGTGCACTTTTTAACCCATCTGGAAATGCGGGCAGGGTTTGGCCAGGGGAGGGAAGGTATGTGTGCAGGGATTGCATTTTCCATCAGGGAACCTGCTACAACATGGGGCACAAAGCAGGCGAATGCTTCGTGGCTCTCATTGTGCCTGTGCCCGCCATTCCTCATTTTCAAAGGGGAGACTTACTCTTACCTTGCCCATGACTGCCTTGAATTGCTCCTTCTCAGGATAATTGCCCAGCCTTCTGAAGGGCTTTCCTTAGCCAGTAATTGCCCGATTTCATACTGGCTCATGAAAAAAAAAAAAAAAGACAGAGAAATAGGTAGTAGCTGGGGTGCAGTTGTTGTTGTGGGCTTGTTAACATTCCCCGCACATAAGCAGCTCTGGCAACCCCTTTCAGTCTATGATGCTGATTACATCCTTCTCTGCTTTATACCATAGCAAAGTGCACAAACAGTGACTCACCCCCATCTACATCATGCACGAAAGCTGGAACCGTGCTAAATATTTCCAGCTGATCACTGGCCATGCCACTTTGCTCAAGTCTGCCTAGAATTCTGCTGGGGAGAATGAATATGAATTGTGTACAGATAATCCTGGCGCTTGACTTGAAAAATATGTTTTTAGGAGATTGTGGGTGTTAGTGCACTCAGTTTACTTCTACCATGCTCAGCAAAAAATTGGTTTAAGAGAAAAATAAGCAAATAAAATTCAGTAATATTGGTAAATCTGATCTTCTTTCTGGAGTTAAAAAATAATGTTTGTAACCAGTTATGATGTATTTAGAACTTGTGAAAATTGCTCAACATTGCTTGGGTGTCTGGTCCATAATAGCTATACATTTTGAAATTGAACAAAAGTGAAAATGATAAATATTGCTTTATCTTGTTAAGTAACTAACAGAAGGCACATAGACACTTAGGGAACTTCTTATAAACTACTTTGGCAGTATATTAGACGTCTCTCATTGCCCAACTGTAGAGAGCGCTAAATAGCAATTGTTACAGAGGAAGATAAAACGCACCGGTTCCAGTACAGATCCCTGGGTTACTGCACTGTTTACCATTCTCCACTGAGAGAAGTGACCAGTTAGTCTTACTCTCTGTTCCCTGTCTTTTAACCAGTTCACAATCCACAACAGTGGCATAGCCACAGGTGGGCCTGGGTACACAATGGCCCAGCCATTTATGGCTCTGGCTCATGAAATAGGACTGCCTGACCCCAGAGGAAGAGGCCTGCAGGATGACTGCTGTGGGACCCCATCCTGTGGTGGCTGAAGAAGGGGTCTGATGGTGCCTGACGAAGATACCGTGTGTGTGTGTGTGTGTGTGTGTGTGTGTGTGTGTGTGTGTGTATGTATGTATGAGTGAGAGTCTGTATGTGTGTGAGTGGGGGTCTGCGTGTATGTATGCATGAGTGGGTGCTTGTATGTGTGGGAGCGTGTGTGTGTGTGTGAGACCCTGTGTGTATTTATATGTGTTTGAGTGCATATGTGTATGTGTGTGTGTGTGTGTGTGTATGTGTGCCTATCTGTATGAGCCTCTCTCTGCCTGTGTGTGGGAGCCTGAGATACAGGACTTTGCAGACAGAGCATATTAGTGAAAAGTACCCAGTGTGGCATGGGTTGTCTGATTCACAAATGCGGTACATTTTCAAAAAACCAAACAAAAATGGAAAAGATAAAAATGTACAAGTACATTTTCAAAGGGTCGCACACGTAAAAAGGGGTTACGCACAAGTGCCGTGCCCTGCAAAAGAGGCGGGCTGTGGGGGCAGGGTCTGGGCAGGGAGGGGTGGGGCAGGGGGTGGGCCAGGACTGTGCCATTAGCTGCTGTCCCAGGGAAGTGTGCTGGCCAAAAATACTTCTGCTCGAGAGGAACAGCAAGTAATGAAATAAAAAAATTGGGGGCAGCAAGGTAGGGGTTAGGGGTCGGTGTGGAGAGGGGAAAGGGAAGGAAGGTTAAGCAGGGGATAGGAAACTTCCCTCCCAGTCCGCTCCTTAATTGGAGCGGACTGGGAGGGAACTGGAAAAAAGGGCAATCGTTTCGCCGCTCGTAATTTGAAAATCCCCCCCCCCCCCCCGTGCGCTCGCACATGCGCGTGTGGATGTGAAAATCCAGCGTACATGTGTATGTGGACATCAGATTTTTTTAACATGCACGCACCAGCACGCATATGCTATAAAATTGGTGCATCCATTTGCAAGTGCGCATGGTTTTGAAAATTGACCCCTTAATATTCACAAATTAAGAGAAGAGCCTATATGTGTTTGTTTGTTTGAGAGCTTGTGTGTCTGTGTGTGTTTGTGTGTGGGTAGGTGCCTGAGAGAAAGGGCTTTGCAGACAGAGCATATTGTCTTTGCACAGTTCACTTTCCACTGTTCAGGGTGCCACCTGGTGGCACAGACAGACAAAACAATGTGACCGATTGATAGATAGATTACAAACAAACTATTTTACCCTTAGAATTAATGCGGTCTTTAATATGGATCATCTGGCTTAACGGAATGTCACAGAATCTTTCACCTCTAAGTCATTGGTTCAAATTCATCTCAGGTCAGTAGGGACTTATAAAAGTGATCTGTGGGCAATCAGTTGGTGGTAACTCAAAAGCTAATATTCAAAAACTCTCTGAGCAGGTAATATAACTGACTATCTTCAGATGAAATTTTCAGGTGAAAATTTGCCATTCAAAATGTGACTGGCTAGATTTAGTTCTGCTGAGTTCCCAGACTACATTTACCTGGTTAGTAGTGAAATTCAGGCACTAAGTGACTAAGGTCTCTTAAAAAAAACAAACTAACAAAGGTGATCCCTTCCTCCCTCCTACACCCAATATCAAAATGTAAAAACATCCCTCAACAATGCTGACACATTTCCTGTCTGCCTCTTCCAGCCTGCCAATATTTGTTAAAAATAATGACAGCCAGTATTCTTAAAAAATGACAACCTAGGGGTCTTGAGTCCTTCCTTGCTTCCTTCCTGCCGACCCAAAGTTGAAAAAAATAATGACTTTTAGGAGCCCGATGCCCACTTTTCCTTCTCTCTCTCCTCTAAAAGTAAAAAAAAATCCCCTCCGGTCAGGGATTCCCTGCCTCCCTCCTACTATCATTAAAAAAAAACCTGCCCAAAATAGGAGAGTGCCAGTTAAGGATATTACCCCTCCTCACCTGCTGTCCTCAAAAGGAAACACTATTTAGTGGACAGCAGAGAAAAAGGGGGAGGGTTTCTAGAAGGCCCTCACCTTTCTGGGGTAGGAATACATCCTAAGGAGGGAGGCGAGCAGCTGGGGAGATTTTGGTTTAATGATAGCAGGAGGAGACTCCCATACTAGAAGGGATTTTTTGCAACTTTTAGAGGAGGGAGGAGGGAGGAGGGAGGAAGGAGGGGGACATTGCCCTCCCGTCAACATTATTTTTTTCTAAATCTGCCTGGCAAGGAGGAAGGGGTTTCTGGCCCCCTGGGCTGTCTTTTTTTTTTTTTTTTTTTAAAGAATATCAGCTGAGCGGGAAGGAGAGCTGTAGTTACCTGGGTAACTTTGCCTAATCACTAGCCAACACTGAATATCAGGTGTAGTTGACTTTGGCCAAAATCATAAGCAGGCTAACACATCTGTGATGTCTCACAATCCCCGTCCCCTAGTGAGCAAAATAGGGCCATGTAATCCCTCCAAAACCTTCTCCCCCTAGCAGACACCTTCCTTCTCATGCAGGCAATCTCCTCCTCCAGCGACGATATCTCTTCTCCATCAATTTTTCCAAGCATACACCACTTCTCGGAGTAAAACCCACCCCCTACCCAAAGGTCAAAACCCCTCTCTCTCTGCCTGGCAAAAGCCCCCACCTCTTTCTTATTGCCTCCTGGACCTCTTCTATGTTAGGATGCCCCCCTTATCTGAAATGTCTGGTGGCAGAGTACCCTAGACAGGGCAATCTCCACTTGCTCCTGGCTCACCACTGCGGGCCTTACCCAAGGCTCTGCTTTTCCCTGCACATGTGGGCCAAAAGAAAGCCTTGGGTTAGCCAACATAATTTTGAATATTGGTGCAGGCAACTGGGGGATCACTCCTGTCCACGTGACCCTGTCCCCTCACATTTCGAGTAAGGGTGGCGTCCTAGGGAAAGAAGGTCTGGGGAAAAGGGGAACTTTTGGCCTTTGGGTGGAGGAGGAGCTTGCTGGGGGAGCGGGTATGCTTGGAGTATATCTCCAAGGAAGAGGAGATACCTGCTGAGGGAAGAAAGGCTCAGGGGAGAGGAACTCTGGGCTACATGCTCCCTTTTTGCGGGTGGATGCCTCACAATATTAATTTTGGTAACTTCCTAACATGGTATTAACTAACATGGCATTATTTAACACCCTTTAATAAATATCACACTTATGGTGGGACACTAAGGCACAGCCTCTTAAGTCCCCTTGGATTTAGTGGACAATAGTTGAGCAACAGCAACCTGCCAGCACCGAAGCAGATGGTTTCTGGGGAGTTATAATCTGCTGGTTCTAACGCAGCCACCCCATGGCCTGCAGTGTCACCAGGTCATGCTTTCTTTAAGCTCATCCAATCTGCCTAATTTTACAGCATCTTTGGCACAATGCCATAGACTGGCTATGCCTTCATTCAAGTTCCAGAAGCATTCACATTGCGGCCCCTGTCAAATTCCTATAAATCAGTGAATTCTGCTGGATACCTTGCTATCAATTTTTGATGAAGACATGGAAACAGAGAGAGAGAGAGAGAGAGAGAGAGAGAAGTAGACAGAATTAGTTAAAATGGAGGTCTATTGTAAAAATAATTTATAATATCCATCATTGTTATCAAATGAAGGTTGGTAACTATGGTGTGCCAGTATATGATCTAATGAAAATATTTTAATGATGTCTGGATTTTCTCCCCAGGGTACTTGAATTGCGTTAATTCTTTCTATTATGATTCAAATGATCCTTAATAGAAAGCAATTCATTTCATATTATATTCCAGGCGTTTAATATCTGTCTGTCATTAGATATCATTAATAAATCCTTTTATTTTCATTATAGATTATGTTAAGGGTTGCCCATAAAGCTAGAAAATGTAAGAGGCCTGACATATATGAAAGACATCCAGAATTTTAACAAGGGTATTATTTATTAATTTCATTTATTTTGTAGAGTATTTCTGGAGAAAGGATCAGATATTCAGGTAGCTGATTAACATAAATTAAAATATACATGCCAACACCCCCTCTAATAGCATGATTGGAAGTCCCCCTGTCTAAATCCCACATAATACAGATATGTTTATTTCACATTCAAGCACATTTTCAATCCTTTATGCTTGGTTAGTATTATTTTGTTTCTTGCTCCCTTCTAAAAGAAGAGATATTGGCCAATACACAAAATATAAAGGCAGGCTGGAAATTAAATACATGAACATGGTCATACACACATATACGCATCCTGTACCGTTTCTCTGAATACGAGTAAAAAAAAATTGAAATGTATGTCCTTTTTTCAAAAGGCTTTTGCCACAGACTTAAAATGGATGCTCTTTGCATGAAATTTCATGGACGGAAAACTCCATACTTAAATTATTTTAAAAAATTAAAAAAAAAGAAAACAACACAAGAAAGATGACTTAAATTCTCATATTCAGAGCCAAGTAATAAAAAAAAAAGTCTGCATCTGCGATGTCATTTTTTGTGACCAAAACAATATCATGGCTGGATCTATTTCCAGGCCCTTTGTGATGAGCTTGTTGGCGGACATGCTGGCTTTTCACAGAGATTACACACGGCAGACTGGCTCATGACAGGCTCGATGAGTCATAGGGGACCTCCAGGCAAATTTCTCTTTCCGCTTCTCCTTGCCTTTATGATACCGCTAATAGCTAACCAGAGTCTTTGGGAATTTCCATCGTATTCCCTCTATCTCATTTCCAGTTTCTGCCGGCTGATGCACATTGAAACAGATTCTTCTTCCACCGTACAAAGACAGTGCACAGAGAAGGAGAAAAATGAAAAATCCTTTGATTTTAAAAAAATACTTTATTTATTTATTTCTGTTGAGAGCAAGTGACAGTAGTTAAAAGAATGCAACATATGCTGGCATAATCTCCATAATGCAGGGTATAGGGTCAACTTCATACTGAAATACAACTGCCAACACACCAAACAATGAAGCCCCCAACTCATTTTCCATATTAGCTAAGAAACACACAATAACTTTGCTCTTAAGACCTCCACTCCCTTCCACCCCCCCACACACCCCCATCTTGGAATTATTTCAGGGTTTCAATCAGCATGTTGATAAGGGGAATCCAGTTGAGATAATATATTTTGATTCCCCCCCCCCCCCGCCCGAAAGATTTTGATAAGATCCCTCATCATAGGTTCTTAAAGAAAGTAAAATAAGAGAGATAAAATAAAATGTCATTTCATGGATCAAAAACTGGTTTAAAGATAGGAAAAAAAAAAGGTAGGAGTAAACTGGCAGCTACCACAATAGAGGAAGGAGAACAGTGGTGTCCTATGAGGATCTGTGCTGCCAATAGCGCTGTTCAGCAGATACATAAGCGAATTGGTAAAGGGAGTAAGGTGGCAAAGCTTGCAGGCAGTACAAAATTATTCCTGATAAAGCCAAAGCTGAATGGGTGTCACAAACCCTACTGAGTGGGTAATAAAGTGGCAAATTAATTTCAGCATAGATAAGAGGAAAGTAAGACACATGGGCAAAAAAAACCCCCCAAACCTCTTCACTTCTCATGCACAACAATGGGATTTAGTGTGGCTCTTGCCTTTCAAGAAAGATCTTGGAGTCATTGTGGATAATTCTCTTAAAAAAAAAAAAATCAGTTCAATGTGCAGCAGCACACAAAAAGCTAATAGATTGTTAGGAATTAAGAGAGAATTAACAAACAACAACTGAAAACATCATAATACTATTATATAAATCCATGGTATGCCCACATCTTGAATACTGTGCACAGTTCTGGTTGTCCCATCTCAGAAAGGGCAGAGTACACTTAGAAGGTATAGAGAAATTTTGGAAGACAGATCAGTCACAGGCTATATAACATAACAGTTAAGGGGTAGATTTTCAAAACTTACGCGCATGTGTCCATGTGCTGGCACTACCCGGCGCGCACACATGGACGTGTGATTTTATAATATGCGCGCGCATGTTATAAAATTTTGGGTCAGCGCGCACAGGGGGGGGAGGGGGGGGTGGTGGTGGTGGTGGTATAAATTTGCTAATACGTGCATCGACACATCGGGGCCTTCCCCAGTTCCCTCCCAGTCGGCGCTAATTAAGGAGCGGACTGGGAGGGAACTTCCCAACCCCCTACCCTAACCTTCCTTCCCCTTCCCCTATCCTGCCCTCCCCCTATCCCTATCCTAAGCATCCCATTTTTTTTTTGTTTTACCTTTTGCTCTTGCCAAGGAATAGGAGCAAGTTGTGCGCGCTGGCACCCTGCCGGCTCGCGATCCCCTGGCACAGTGGCAAATGGCCATTGTGCCGGGCACCTGTAGCCCCCCCCTGCTCACCTCAAATCTCCAATCTGGCCTCTCCGCTGATTCCCAAACCTCTACCACAGCCCCTGTTACCCAGTTTTATAGAGAAGGCTCTCCCAGGGCAGCAGAGACCCTCAGTTACTCCTTCTCCTCTAATGCCATCATTCATAATAGCGCCTGCCAAGCTGAAGTTATTTTTTGCTCCATATCTTAGGGGCAAATGGGAGAATTGGGTCAGCATCGTTTTGAATGATGTTGCCAGCGGAGCAGAAGTGACTGAGGATTTCTTCAGCCCTTGGGGTATTCTGCTTTATAAAATTGGGTAGGGGGGGCAGTGTGTCCTAATTTTGGAGATTTCAAGAAACAGGTTTACATCTAGGTTTAGGGCTTCATGGTATTTTTATGTTGAACGGGGGTGTCAGGGGAGAGCAGGGGGACCCAGAGAAGCATTTCATATGTGTGTGTGTGTGTGTGTGTGTGTGTGGGTGGGTGGGGGAGGAGGAGGAAGGGTAGGGAACTGAGAGGTGGTGCATAAAAATGTGGGGTTAGAAGCTGTCCTACTCTCATCTTATTGGCCTTTTACGAGTATAGCAGCAGGTGCCCTCTAAAGCATTGACAGGCATATGAGCCTGCAATGCTCTAAAAAGGAAAGGTAATTATATCTCTTGAGGTGTAGACAATCTACCAGGAATAATGCAGCTTGTGAGGTTTATTGCAAGACAAGGTACTCCATGTTAATATTAATGATCTGCTTTGCATACATTTGCATGTGATGCAGCTCATTGATTTGTGTATTTCATCTGATTTTTTTCTGCATGATAACAAAGTTTTAGTCATAATATGAGGTGATATTAAGGGTGAAAACCAAGCAATACTCATCGCACACAATAAAATATACAAATAAAATGTCATTTAGATAACCTAAACTCCTAGACTGAGCCTTTAGCATTGAACAATTTGAAAATACAGTATACCGTGAGGAAGTTTCTGCCATACACATAAGTTGGGAAAGCCTCTTGCTCTGTGTCCTTAGGAAATGAGAACATTTGAACCATTGTAAGATCCTTGGGTATTATTTCTTCCCTATGAAGCCCCTGAGCAATATGAAATGTTCCTGAGACAGAAGGGAAGCCCAGTGTTTTTAGGGACGGTGGTGATCCACAGAGGGATGAGCATTGTCTTGGGGAATGTGCTCTGTTGCAGGGAGAGGAGTCTTGGTGTTTTATGTGTGCTGAGCTGGAGCATGCTGCAGGAGCTGAGAAGATACTATTCGCAGGAAAATGCCTGGCTCCTGGTGCTTACACGAGGACTATGAATACAAACAGTGGGGCGTTCCCATCCCAGTGATGACAGAATCCAAGACTGGGACAGTAAGAATAATTGAAATCATTTCAATTTGTGAAACCTAGGAACACAAACAGTGAGATTAAACCTTAATAAGCCCTGAAAAGAGAGGGATTTGAGAAATATATAAACCTCTTAAAAACTTGGAGAAGCAAAACATTATGAGAGTATGATCTAGAGCTGAAAATGTGAATCTGAACCCTAAAGCTTAGCACAGCAGCTTCTGATGTCTTATGCCCCCTCAAATGTTCTTGTGGAGCCTCTTATAAATGTATTTCCAATGTAAATAAAAAATCAGACCAGTGGGAACCACATTTGTGGAGTGTCTGCAGTTTTTCCAGGATCATGACTATGTTGAAATCAGATGCCACAGAGAGGACTTGGATCTCCTGTGGCTTTAAGTGCTTTCAACGACAGTCCACACCATCTGATTGACCAGTGAAGAAGGAGCCCTGAGACCATCAGGCTTGGCCCCCCTGAACAAATGATTACACATATGCAGCCCCTCTTCCGGTGGTTATCCTGGAAGGAAGGGGGGTCACACAGGATCTCAGAGCTAAAGCCACCATAACAGTCTCCAAGCCCTAGGGTCAGAATTCTTCCATCTGGGGGAAAGAATACTCCTCCAAAGCCCAAGGTGTAGTGTTCACTCTATTTCTCTCCAACGTCTGTTCAAAAGATGTGAGTGCCACCATAATAACCTAGACTTGGAGGATGGATGTCCAAACAAAGCTTTACCATGGCAATTCTTCAAAAGCAAATTCTGGCACTATGCACACCAGCTCCGAGCACAGCGAATTGTTGTCATAGTTCTCCAGCTTTCCTTATCAGTGCAAGTGTCCCTCAGCAGATGGACCAGGGAAGAACTTACCCTCTAGGGCATGAAAAAGCAAGACTTCCCAAATAGGAAGAAATCCTCTTCCAAAATATTGGCAGACAAAACAGCCTCAACACTGAACAGCTCCCGCTTGTAGTGCTTCTTCCCAGGGTGAAGACTCCGAGAGTCTCCCGATGAATCAGAAGGCTCTTACTCACAGTTCCCTTTCTCCCGATGACACATGGGATCTTTTGGATGAGAGGGTCCGGGCAACAGAGAACACGCCACTCTTCTAATTTTCCCCACTCTAGGGCAGGATGGGTGACAGCGAAAATCTTTCTCCCAGATCCACAAAAACAAAGTCCTTGCTCAAATGTCCAAAACTGGAATTCTCTTGCATCGACCACCAACTACAGATTGTGCCCTGCAGCAGGCAGAGTCTTCCCTATCCTGGCCACCCTAGGAGAGGGGACATCCATGTAATCCCTTCCTAGGCCAAAACTAGTGAGTTCTCTCAAGACACTCCAAAAAAATTCAGCAAAATCTTAGAAACACAAAACTGGAGACAACCCAACCAGACAAGATGGGCTAGAAATGTAAGCCTCTCTCCCCTCCTGGCATATAGACCGTGAGGCCAGGTCCTTGGAGTAGGCCCAACTACAAACAATGAAAAGCTCCTTCTGCTTCTAAACTCCACAACAGAATACTGCCATTGCCATACTGATCTATGATGTCATCTGCTTTTCTATAGACAGGAGGGCCTCAGTGGAGGTGCTGTTCTGAAAATGATACGCCCCTCCCTCCACTGCCTAAATCCCACGCCTAGCTGAAAAAGGTTGGGAACTAAGAGCATCTAGTGTGATCCTAAAAGGCTGCCACACAAATCACAAAAATGAACCTGCCTGCTGAAAATAGAAAGTAGCTTACTATAGCAGGGCCTTTCTATGATGCTTTAGATTTAATTCTGCAATGCTGTTCCTGAACAGGATCATTAAAGGATCTAGTTTTCTGTTTCTTTCTGTTGGAAAATTCATGCACAAAAGCCATCAAAACAACACCATATTAGCTTCTGATATTAGCAGTGTGAAACCTACTGTTGATAGAAGTAATTACAGCAGAATGCAAGCAGCTTTTGAACTTGCAGATTACAGTACAATCAAGCCTAAAATAAAATAATTAAAGAGCAAATGTGTATCTGGTTTTTTTTTTTCATGTAAATGACTGATATTTTCCTACTTCTCACAGATTGGATGTATAATGGATGTATAATGGGTATGTTTTCAATGCACTGTCTTTAGTGCTTCTAGCTGACTGATTTATTGGATTGCTTGGGTTATTTCCTGTGTTCAAGGTGGGTATATCTTTAGCAACATGGGTCACTGAAGCATTTTGCATAGCGGTGATCAGTTGTGATTGATGCTGGCTGAAAAATAAGCATAGCTGCCATAGTTTTTAAGGGTGAAGGTACATCACAATGACCTGCTTTCAGCAAAATATGCCAGAGGTTTTAGCAGAAGAAACACGCCTATGTGGGGATATTGTGATGGTCTTCTCATCTACTATATATTCTTGTAAGAAATACATTTTCCTGAAACTTACTTCTGATTAGTTTCTTGCCCTACTTTTGCATGTTTGAGTTATCGACAGTCTCTATGAAAGGGAATTCCAAGTTATTTGCTTTCATCATAAGCAGCTGTGAATATTAATTTATGGTCAGGGTCCTTGTTTTGTAGGCTCCTTCTGTATAATTTATCTAGTCAAAAATTTCCAGACAGAAGCTTCTGAGCTGGGTGGCCTGAGACAGTATTCTTTTTTTTAACCCAGCAGTTTTCCTCCTGCTTCTTCGGGCTTTCCTGTTCTATTGGAACCAGGGTTGAGATCTGACACCATGAGACTTCATTTGCAACTATGCAGGGATTCCTGCCCCTACTTTATATCCTCTCTCAGATTACTTTTGTCCAAGTCATTGCAGCGCCAGCCCTTAGCTGGGGACCAGACACTAAGGCTCCTTCTGGAACCCTACAATCATGGCCCCCAAAATCCAGCCATTAGGTGTCACAACTGCATGATAACTATGATTCCCTCCCACCCAAGGGCTGTAAAGCAGGCAGCATTCCCAGACCTGGTCAAACCAGGTAATGGAAGATCTGTGCTAGGAATCAAACCCTGGTCCCTCTCCATAGCAGTGGCCAGTACTGACACTAAATCCCCAAGCTGCCCTAGTTTTAACATCCAGGCTGCATGATATTTTTCCAAAGAGGTAAGAAATGAAGGAATGATATTTTTGGAGTTGCAATTGAGCAAACTGAAGCAGCCATTGATGATGTGACCTGCACATGGTTGCACATTAAAAGAATGGAAAATCATTTTAACAAACCTCAGGAGTTCTCCTCACTTCTATTTCAACAATCTAATCACTAGACCACGCCTCCTCTAAAGCCTCCTCTAAAGCAAGCAAACCTGACCTTATTTTATGGGAAGCATTGATGAAATGAGGTATTCAGCAGTGGCCACCATAGAACCCATGTTCTAACTGAGCAAGAAAGAAAGTAATCTTTTTGCAGACCTAGTCTGTTTTATAGCCCCCTGTATTTTGCAAATCCGTTAAATATATCTCTAGCGGAAGCCTAGTTGGGTATTTTGCCAGCATCTTGATTGTATCTTTCTGTATTAATAATCCTTTAATAGTTGGGAAGCTTTTTTAGCTTCTGCTGCTTTATCTGTTCTGTTTAGCAATAAAGTATTCTTCCTTCATCAATAGTGCACTAGAAGCATTAGATTATTCATACTTTGTTTTCTAAGCATACATTAACTATGTGTGTGGGGAGTAAATTTATGACCCTTGCTTCTGGGGAATTTATAACAATAACAATATATATGTGTTGCTATAATAATCTATGCAAAATATCTAAATGTTGAACATCCCCCAATAGACAATACATCCAAAAATTGAATCCAACTAGTCTGGGCATTACATTTGGATGATTGCAAATGGTGATTATTTACTTAGACTATATCATTAGATAGTCAGACCATGGGACTTTGTGCTAATATTCTTTTAGCCTCTTATAAAGTCTTATTAATCCAAATCTGCAGGATTCACTGTGGAGGGGGGAGAATAACCTCCTGGGCCCTGGATGTTAGTAGTTGCTCACTGTAGTTGGTGCCAGTAATCAACTCACACTAGACTAAAATCTGATATTCCAACACAGCTTTTCCTGATAAGTTTCTTTAAAGATGAAACATGGCACTATGTGAAAGACCTTTCCCAGTTATAAAGTCCATAATACAAAGTTTCTTTAACAATGAAGTCCCAAACAGATCCTTTCCTACTCTGGGGCTATTTCCAGGGGAAAATCATTACAAACTGTGACCTGAAGCTGAAGAAAACTCTGGTGAAGGTCTTTGCAGATACAATGTGCAAATCATACCTCAGACCCGTATATGTATATATAGGATAAATGACTAATCGAACCATCTAGAAGCTAGAGGATGGTGAACTTACTATTTCTGGGGGTGAGTGAGAGGGAGGGGGACAATGAAAGGAAAGGGAAAGGAGGAAAGAGCAGTGGGTGGAGAGGAGAGCATGAGTGACATGAATGGGAGAGGAAAATGAGTGAGTGAGGAGGAAAGAGAATGGGGTGAATGAATGGAGCAGAGGAGGTGAATAAGAGGGGAGGGGTGTGTGAAAGAAGTGGAAGATGAGGCGAGGGGGTGAAAGGAAGGGGAAGAGTGTTGGTGAAGGGAAAGGAGAAGAGGGGCTTAATGGGAGGGGAGGGCATGAAGAAGAAGGTGAGTGAGAGGAGATGACAGATGAGGAGGGGTTGAGGGAAAGGGATGAGTGAGAAGGGAGGGAGAAGTGAGAGGATAGGGATAAGAAGTGAAGGAGTGAAATGGAGGGGATGTTAGAGAGAAGGGAATGAGGAGAGGGGGTAAGTGGGAGGGGAGAGTGTGAGTGGGAGTGGGAGAAGAGGAGGTTGAGTGAGAGAAGAGGAAAATCAGTAAGGAAGGGGGGGGGGGGAGGGAAGGATGAAAGAGAGAGAAGGGAAAGAAGCATACCACAGAACTTTTGATTTCCAGTCACCCTGAGATTGTCGTGGATTAGTGAGGAGAGAGGAGGGAAATAATACACTTACATGTTCACTCATACTCTTTCACACTTATACATGCTCACTCTCACACCACATTCACTCACATACACACACTCTCTCACACATGCATACTCACTTCTCTCCCTTATCCACACACACACATGTACACTTACCATGCCCCCTCACACTCAGATCCCCACAAATATTCACTTCTCTGCCTTTCACACCCATACTCATTTATTCTCACCTCGAACCTAACAGTCATAGCAGCCTTCTCTTTCCTCAAGCACTTGGGATCCCCCCTCCTCCTTCTTCTGTATCATGGGCCTGCTGCTTCTGTTTTGGCTTCCCTGCACGGGCCTGACACTACTGCTCTTCCTGTTAGGAGGGCCAATGTGGCACATTTTTCAATCCCCCGAGAAGGGAGCTACTGCTTCTGCTTTTAATCCTTCTGTCATGCAGGAGCCAACACTCTTCTTTCTCTTCCGAGAACGGGGCTGACACTCCACCTCCTTCAGGCCCATGCTGCTCTGGTGACATTCTCTGTCAGGTCCTGCTCCTGCAGCACCCGGAGTTTTTGGGTGTTGCCCTGGAGACCCGGCAATTCATTCAGGATTCTGGAGTCTCCGAGCCAAATCTGGAGAGTTCCCAGATATGAAAAGGAGGGGAAGGAGTGACTGGAGGGGATGGTGAGTAACAGGAGCACAACTCCTAGTGTGTGTGTGTGTGTGTGTGTGTGTGTATCTATCTATCTATACAGATATATGTATATCTATATACTGTACATGCATAAACACACACAGTGCATTCCACTTGTGTGTCTTGTTATTATTAAAGGTGTTAATATGAATACTTAGCAATCATAACACATGGATGACAATTGAACTGCTTTCCGAGTGGCTTAAAAGAATAGATCAGTGGATGCAGCACTAGACGGAAAAACATTGCCATGACTATGGCCAAGTATCCTTCACATAATGAAATAACCATGACACTTTTTTTCTTATCACATATATGCACATCCATAATTCAACTCGTGGATCAAGGGTCATATACAGCTTGAAACAGTGGTATAGCCAATTAATTGTCTCAAAGACAATAACCACCAAAGCACAGTTACTTAACATTTTAGATGCTATTGATTTAATTTAAATCATTAGTTATTTTACTTGCCTTTCACAAAAGCACTTCAGGATGAGTTACAAAATATGTAGCAAAAAGTTATAATATACGTCACATAACTAAAGGTTCTGATTTGCAGTTAGAATCAAAAACCCTCCATAAAACACCCCTGCTGAGGAATTTGGGTTTTTCAGTTGTAAAAGAAACCATCAAAAATATTTTTGCCTCCTGGAGCTCTGGCTCCAGTCAAGTGATTTCATCAGAGCAGGGAACAGGGCCGGCGGGGAACCCAAGCCACATCTGATCAAGAAGAAGTGCCACAGGAGGAGTGGGATTGGCAGAGAACCCAAGCCCTGCCGACCCAAGAAGTGGTAACCCTGGAAGAGCTGGGCTAGTAGAGAACCCAAGCCTCCAGCAGTCTAGTGGTTAGTTAGAGCAATATGTTACAAGCATAAATTTACAATTTATGAACACATAGGATCAGAAGCCCTAAATGTAACTCACCAACAAACAGGAACCACCAACCCTGCAAGAACACCTAAACCAATCCTGATCCACCCTACCAGGCTACTCTTAAAAATAAAATCACAAATAAGGCACCAAAGCCATTGAAGAGAAGACCAGTTAGCTCTAGTAACCTTCATTCTTAAAATGTCCCAGAACCTGCCCTAACATCAGAGGGAACCCCTGACCCACAATTCCCATCAACTGTCATCCAAAAGTAACCACCAGAGGGAAAAACACTCTCCCTCCCTCCAACCATTCATCCAGCCCATCACTACAATGCCGAAACTCAAACAATGCTTTCCTTATGACACACACACAAAAAGGATTTTAATTGGCATCTGAAAAAAGTCAAATCCCCAAGTAACTTTAAATGCTGCAATAATTTATTCCATAGCAATAAAACTGCCTGGGGAAAAGATTGATTTCAAGTGGAAGCAAAATAAATATCTTTTTTTTCAGTGAAGGAACCTGCAACAGGTTTTCTCCCCATCAACATAAAGGACGCCCATGTATAATGTTCTGGATTCAGGATATCAGAAAGATCTCATTAATCAGTCCCGTCTGGATGTTACCTCAGACACCATCCAAAACACTTTCCAGAAAGCAGGTTTGTATATGTGCCAAAAACTGGCCTGTCTGAGGAATCCCCCACTTCCTGTCATCCCATGAATTTGAAGCATGCATGGCTAATTGGCTGCAGATATTAATGAGTCAACATATGCAGAGCTCACAGATACAAAGATCTATTGCTGGCAAAGATCTGTTGTTGGCAAAGCTGAAGACACTGAAAAAGGGAGGACGTGAAGATGATGATGATGATCTGCCACCAACAACGGCTGAGATGTTGTTCTGAAGAAATATGCATGATGGGGGTAATTTTCGAACTGCGCCCCAGTTTTCAAACTGAAAGCTCAAAAGTATGCAAGTAACTGTAAGCCTCTTCCTATCCCCACACCTGCAAGCGCCTCTTCTCAAGGCCGGTAAAGTTATGCACGCAGTGGTACTATGCATGTATGTTCACCCCTCACGCAGGGAGGGCAATTTCCAAAAACCCATCTCCACAGGCAAAACACTTTCATCCCGTGGGAATGGCTTTCAAAATTACCCTCTCTGTGTGTTGAGACAAGTGATTTCTATTGGTTTCATGAATTTGAATAAAACCTGGAGAGGCTTGTCTGCCACAACGACACAGCAGAAAATAAAAATTCACTCACTTCATCAAATGAGAAAGCGCTGTTGCGAGGTTAGAAATTGCAGATAGTTTTAGCTTCAGAATGGTGCAGTAGCACATAACTGGTGTGGTTATGGAGCACATTTAAGGCAGTTACATAGGTAATGCGGAGGCAGCACAGACAGTGAGATGTGGAAGTAGTGTGAGATTAATAAAGGCTTTTAGCATTCAAACCTCAGAGCCAAGAAAATCTAGCACATATAGGTAGGACAAATGGAGTGTAGAGCTTGAAGGGTAAACGTTATTTGTTACAAAATGTGATCATAAGAAAATGCACACATAAGACTGATAGTCATAGAGAAGGTAAGGAGGTTACAATTTGCTATTTTAAACATCATTCTTAATTTCAAAGGAGAGAGTTATGATAATCAGCTATTCCAAGCTTGAAGAGGTATGGCGGACAGTAGTTAGAATGAAATATTAGGATGTTTGAGAGCCCCCAGAAAAAAGAGAGAAGGGGAGGAATGATGAGAAATTCACAAAAGGAATTTCCCATCAATATCTCGAGTGAGAATGTTTAATTAGTGAATTCTGCCTCATTATATTGTGGTAACTGGAGGAAAGGGAAAATAAGTGTGCTAGTCTTTAACTGCTTTCTTAAAGGGAATGCTATGTAAGCATCTCTGTAAAATGTCACTACTGAATCTCATTTGCATCCTTTAATCAAACACTGCATATTGCTGCTGTTTAAGTAGTTCTCATAGGTTATTAGAATTCAAGCCAATAGATATCTCACAACAGATTCCTACAGCCCTGACACATTATAATAGCTCCCTAGTTACTCAGTCTCAGACGTAATGGCTAGCAATCAGTAGTTTGATTGGTAACCTAGGCATGACCAGAATTTCATAAGTATCTTTCCAGCCCTGTCATACACTTACGCTGTACAAACCATGGATAACTACCAAACTAGCTCAAAGTTAAAATAGGGATATAAAGTCCCTATTTTATTGCTAGGTAAAAACATTTCACCACCAGTAGAGGAAATTATGTGCCAACATTTAAGCGATAATTTTATAACATTGTGCATAAGTCACTTCCGTTTTCAAAGCATTCTTATGCATTTATATTCACTTTGGGAATCATCCCACCAAATCTACCGGCGCACAATTACACCTGCTAAAAACATCCACACAAATTTCCATGAAAGTTTACGCACATAATTTATAAAAAGCAAATGTACACGCACAAGTCCAAACTCCTCCCTAACTCCTCCCCCTCAATCCAGGTAAACCAATGTGTATAAAGGACACAACACATATAAGTTTACCTGAATAGTGGGCAGGCAATTTCATAAGAGGTCATTTCCACACGTTAAGCACTGTTTTACCCTTGGAAATTGCTTTGAAAACTATTCTTAAAAGTTGCATTAATGTGACATAAATGGAAGTGCAGACTTTCTTTGTTTTAAACTGCTAGTTTATTGATTACCTGGATGAATGAGCTGAGCTGCTATTTACAAAATAACAGAAAGCGACATCAACTTCTCAGTAAATAAGAGAAAGAAAAGGAGAGAAAAGAAAGGGAATGGCATGCTAGTACATTCAAAAGATCTCTAGCCACCTAACTTAGAGCCAGATTCTTGAGAAAGTAAAATTTAAAAAGAACGTGCTGATTTTATAACATGCGTGTGTCGCTGCGTGCATGTTATAAAATCCAATACCTGCATGTACATGTGCGCCCGATTTTATATTGGTGCGTGCATGTGCACACGGGTTCCCACTCACCCGCACAAGGGGGGATATTTTGTTTAAAAGTGCGCGATGACGCATAAGGGATTTCCCCAGTTCCCTCCCATTCCGCTCCAATTAATCCCTAATCCCTCTACCAATCCTTCCTCCCTTTCCCCTCTCCTCTCCTCTCCTCTCCTCCCCTCCCCGTAAACCCACCTACCTACCCACATTTTTTTGTTTCAGAACTTACCTGCTCGATGGAGCAGCAGTAAGTTCCACACACCGGCCGGCTGCCGGCGCACACTTCATCGGGACAGCCCCTAATGGCGATGTCCTGGCCAGCTCCTTGCCTGCCCTGCCACGCCCCCACCCCGCCCCCTTTCAAAACCCTGCTCTTTCGCGTGTATCAGGAGATAAACGCTTCGCCGGGCTGTTTTGAAAATGCACTCAGCCCAGCTACACACATATCTCCCGATATTTGCACACGGCAGCTTTTAAAAGTTGGCCCCTAAGGCTTTTCTCCCATTTTGTGTCTATGTGAAAAACCCTTAAGGCCTGATTTTAAAAAGCATTTACTTGAGTAAAATTGGGTTTTACTTGAGTAAATGCATTTTACTCGACTAAGTAGGCTTTTGAAAATTGCCATAATATATACCATTGAATTGTCCATAGGATTTACTTGTGCAAGTGCACTTTACTCAAGTAAATGGCTTTTGAAAATTGCTATGATAGTATCTTACAAATTCTCACATAATTCCTTTGACAATTACCTTCTTAGAGAATCAGGTACTTTTGCACCTAAATCTTCCAAAATGAAAATTTCTCTCCCCCCACTTGAGTACCTAAATTTAGAATTCCTATTTTCACTAGGTTCCTAAATTAGGTCCCTAAAAAGTGGATAGGGCCACCTTAGGGGGAACACATTTGCCGGCTAGCACTGATTATCTGTGCTAGACCCCAAACTTACGGCTAGATTTATCAAAATATTACCTGCATGTTCCATTGAGGGGTGGGGAGAAAGAGAGAAAGAATCTACCTACAAGCCTCATGTAGTAGTTAGCTATTTATGCTACTATAGGAAGCCCATCTAGTAACCCGAGGTGAGGTTTAGGTAGTAGTGTAGGGGTTAGAGGCCACTTTGACATGCAGAGTGAGATGTATGAATAGAACAGTACACTCTTGTGAAGATTTGATGTCCTTCGGAGTGAGAAAACACACACAACAATGAGATTTGTGCAATGTTCTCTCAACCTAGCTTGATGTTACCCAGGTAGAGAGTCCATCAAGCTAGGTTGAGAGAACATTGTACAAATCTCATCTTTGGGTGAGTTTCCTCACTCCAAAGGTCATCAAATCTTCACAAGAGTGTACTGTTCTGTATGTATGTCTCACTCTGCATGTCAAAGTGGCCTCTCTAACCCCTACCCTACTACCTAAACCACACCTCGAGTTTCTAGGTGGGCATCCTATAGTAGCATAAATAGCTGTTTACTATAGCACTACAGCTAGAGGCTCTCCCTCACCCTCCCACATCTAAGGCCCCCTCCCTAGCCTAAAAATGCCCAAAACAGAATTCATGGAAAAATCACAATTTGCATTATGGGCATATTGCACAGCTTAATAATTTTCAGTGTTAAAACTGCAATATCATGTGCAATGGCTTTGCACTTTGTGAAGCCAGCCCACTTTTACAAAATTTCTGCCCCCGACTCCTCCCCAATCCCTCCCCTTTTAAAATTTAACATCGCACCATGCATTATGGTGCTTTTCACATGTGTTAAGGCATTTTTCGCATGCGAAAGTGCCTTAACGCATGCGAAAATGCCATAACACGGGTTGGAAAATGGCCCTATTAGGTGCCAAAATGTAGGAAAATAAATAGCAGGCCTAAATTTAAAGGCCTCTGAACTAGATACCTAAACTTAGGAGATTTTTGAGCCAGAAACATAGTTGCCTGAGTTTGGCTAAACATTTCCCTAACTGGGATGCACAGGTCAGTTGCTCAGCTTTCTTTGACTTCAGTTTATTGTAATAATCAGCTGTATGAAAGACTGTTCACCCTCACATTTCTCAACATGCTTTCATTGTCATGGGATGGAGAGTCTAATGTTAAGACCTTTATTTGGTGCATCACCTTGCTTGCGATATCTCACTCCCTGTTTGAAATATAGGGGACAAATTTCAATGACTCATCTGGCAGCAAAGTGTGTGGGTACTTTTGTACCTGTGCACTTTTCGCCAGTTTTCACAGAGAAACTAGCTGAGTGGATACAAAAATATCTGTGTACTTTGCAACCAATGTTTGCGTGCCTGGGGCTCTGGGGAGAACGTGAAATGACATTCATGCTTTCTCCGTTGTCCAAACATGCTCCCATTTACAGTTAAATATAGCTGATGGTGTATTTTTTTTTTTTATATCGGTTAATGTTGTCAAACATGCTTTAAAGAACAATCCATGCAATTCAGCTCTGCAGAGTAATTATTGCTCCTGAAGCACACATATATTGCTAAAATGGAAAGTAAATAGCTGGAAGGATATATCTACTATATACATGATCCATTTCACCTGCTGAGTGACATAAGCTGCTTGATTTACAGAATGGCGCTGTCCAAAACCCCTATGACTGGAATGCATCTTGCTCATAGGGGCAGATGTAATAAGACTCGTAGCACGCCGCAAAAACCAGTGGAAGCGCGGGATGTAATATCGGCTGCATATGCTAATTAGATACATGCATAAAATCCACATATACCAAAGACATGCACCGTTATGCACGCAGTAATGCGCACACATGGCCCTTTGTAGTAAATTGCCCAGACATCAACGCAGAAACCCACACAGACATCCATTGGGTGTGAGCACCCACGACTGAGTCTCGGAACAAAAGCCTTTCTTTTTAAAAAAAATGAATAAATTAGTGGTCTGGAAGTTGATGAGAAGGTGGGTAGAGCAATATCCAACCCCTTCATGATTGGATACCGACCACTGGCAAGAGCGTGAAATGCAGATCGGCGAGTCTGCCTCATCAAGAAGCTGCCTTCTCTCTACCAGTTCCGTCCGCTGCTTATTTGCCAAAAAAAAGCATCAAAAATGACCTCCACACTGGCGCTTTCACTTAACTCCTGCCCTGACCAAGGTGCTAAAATTCTGCATTAAAAACCCCGCACTAACCTGATCTCCCTGCTAGAGTGGCTCCCCTGCATTCCCATGATTAGATAATCGCCTCCTTTGCATATCATTAGCATGCACTCACACAGAACCTGTTAGGGGTTTGAAAGCGGGTTTATACACGTGTTTTTTCACACACACAAACCCTTATTACATACCCATCTAGGGTTTACATGGGAAACCGCTCGCATAACCACATGTAACATGCACTCACAAACCCGTGACAGCTTTAGCATTGCTTATTACATTGACACTATGGTGAGGATGTAATGCTTGTGCTTATCTGGCCACCATGGCATGCAAATTTCTTTTTTTAAGAAATATTAATAGGTTGAAAGTTCATTCTGCCTTATTAAAGCTTCTTTTATTTTCATATGGTAAAACAAGTTTAATTACATTCAGCCTCAATTTAGTTTTTAGGTTTGTAGCTACTGTAAATCATGTTTCATGCATTTTTCCATGCATACAAGATTGATTGCCTTCATTTGATCTTTCTCCAGCTATTTGTCCTTGAGGAGCAAGTGTGTATGTTTGGGATGAAGAGAGGTGGCTAATAAAAGTCAATGGGAGAATATACTGGGAGAAGTAAAAGGGGCATATGGTCTAGTGGCTGAGCATGGCCTATAAATCATCTGGGTTGCCCAGTTTGCATATAAAACTTTCCCTGGCCTTCACTGGCCAGGTTTGGTTGTCAGCTCTTTTACTGAGATCTAGAAGAAACTAATGCTTTAACATGTTAAATACTGGTCTCTGTCACTACTGCAAATACAAATACATAACTTTGCATACCCACATCCAAAAAAGTGTGCTGGGATTTCACATATAAATTCTGTTCTAGCTTGGGATGTCACACATAGACTGTGCGGAAAGCTCGAGTCAGAGCTAGGGCATAGTCTCCTGAAGGAGTTTAGATCAGGGTTAAATGATCTCCGCTTCAGGGAAAAGCTGGTTATTCCGTTTCTGAAGGGTGATTTTTAAAGTATCAGGGGCTGAATACTGTCTGAGAAGTGGGGAGGGAAAATGATATTGCTTGATGGATGGCATCCCATGGCTTGGTGGCTTTAGCTGCTATAGTGTTTTTAATGCTTATCATGATTTTTAATTCTTTTCTATTTTGTTCTTTGTTTTTTTTTTCTGTGTCTTTTCTGTTGGATTGTGTTTTATCAATGGCGAAATGGCCTAACCTGCATGTGGGCACACATGTGCACGCATTCGTCAGCCCGAACCCAGGGACATGGTCATTTTATAACATATGCGCATATATGCATGCATGTTAGAAAACAGCCTGACCGCGCACACATGTGCGTGCAATTTTAAGTGGGCGCATGCCTATGTGTGCTAGTGCCACTTCGACCATGTAAGTAGGGAGATTGTAAAAGACACGTGCGCTGTTGCATTTGTATCTTTTCCCAATTCATTACCAGTTGGCACAGGTAAGGGATAGGACTTCCAAACCCCGCCTAGTTTAATAGCCTCCCTTCTCCCTTGTTAGCCCCGACCCTTAAACCCCCACTGATCTATTTATCTTAATTTTATTACTTACACATCCTCCATAGGAGAAGTAACATTTTCTGCCCACATCCCGCCCTTTTTATGGAACTTTTCATTTGTGTGCTCAGTGAGAGATATGTGTGTACTCGGACAGCTTTGAAAATCTGCTCGGCATGCGCTCAGCATGTTTACATATTTCCCAGTTTTGGCATGCGTCGGACTTTTAAAATTCAATCTTATTTGCGTATGGAACCACATTAAATTACAGCTACACAATGCAATGCAAGGTTCCACATTGGGAGTTACCATTCAGGAAAAAGGATATTATCGTTGTCATCATTGATAATATGTTGAAATCCTCTGCTCAGTGTGCAGCAGCAGCCAAGAAAGCAAATAGAATGCCAGAGATTATTAGGAAAGGAATGGAGATTAAAACAAAGAATTTCATAATGCCTCTGTATCAGTCCATGGTGTGACCTCATCTTGAGTATTGTGTGCTAGGGATGTGAATCGTGTCCTCGATCGTCTTAACGATCGATTTCGGCTGGGAGGGGGAGGGAATCGTATTGTTGCCGTTTGGGGGGGTAAAATATCGTGAAAAATCGTTAAAAATCGAAAAATCGAAAAACCGGCACATTAAAACCCCCTAAAACCCACCCCCGACCCTTTAAATTAAATCCCCCACCCTCCCGAACCCCCCCCCAAATAACTTAAATAACCTGCGGGTCCAGCGGCGGTCCGGAACGGCAGCGGTCCGGAACGGGCTCCTGCTCTGAATCTTGTCGTCTTCAGCCGGCGCCATTTTCCAAAATGGCGCCGAAAAATGGCGGCGGCCATAGACGAAAAAGATTGGACGGCAGGAGGTCCTTCCGGACCCCCGCTGGACTTTTGGCAAGTCTCGTGGGGGTCAGGAGGCCCCCCCACAAGCTGGCCAAAAGTTCCTGGAGGTCCAGCGGGGGTCAGGGAGCGATTTCCCGCCGCGAATCGTTTTTGTACGGAAAATGGCGCCGGCCATACGCGTATGGCCGGCGCCATTTTCCGTACAGAAAATGGCGCCGGCAGGAGATCGACTGCAGGAGGTCGTTCAGCGAGGCGCCGGAACCCTCGCTGAACGACCTCCTGCAGTCGATCTCCTGCCGGTGCCATTTTCCGTACGAAAACGATTCGCGGCGGGAAATCGCTCCCTGACCCCCGCTGGACCTCCAGGAACTTTTGGCCAGCTTGTGGGGGGCCTCCTGACCCCCACGAGACTTGCCAAAAGTCCAGCGGGGGTCCGGAAGGACCTCCTGCCGTCCAATCTTTTTCGTCTATGGCCGCCGCCATTTTTCGGCGCCATTTTGGAAAATGGCGCCGGCTGAAGACGACAAGATTCAGAGCAGGAGCCCGTTCCGGACCGCTGCCGTTCCGGACCGCCGCTGGACCCGCAGGTTATTTAAGTTATTTGGGGGGGGGGTCCGGGAGGGTGGGGGATTTAATTTAAAGGGTCGGGGGTGGGTTTTAGGGGGTTTTAGTGTGCCGGCTCACGATTCTAACGATTTATAACGATAAATCGTTAGAATCTGTATTGTATTGTGTTCCATAACGGTTTAAGACGATATTAAAATTATCGGACGATAATTTTAATCGTCCTAAAACGATTCACATCCCTATTGTGTGCAGTTCTAGTCAGCACATCTCAAAAGAGATATAGCAGAATTAGAAAAGGTACAGAGAAGTGGGACCAAGATGATAAAGGGGATAGAACAATTCCCCTTTAAGGAAAGACTAAAGAGGTTAGGACTCTTCAGTTTGGAGAAGAGGTGGCTGAGGGGAGATATGATAGAGGTCTATAAAACGAGTGGAATGGAACAAGAAAATAAGAATTGGTGGTTTAATCTTTCAAAAAATACAAAGACCTGGGGACACAATGAAGTTGCTAAGCTGTACATTTAAAACTAATAAGAGAAAATATTTTTTACTCAACACATAATTAAGCTTTGGAATTTGTTGCCAGAGGATGTGGTCAAAGTTGTTAGTGTAGCTGCATTTAAAAAAAGTTTGGACAAATTCCTGGAAAAAAAAAATCCCTAAACCATTATTAAGGTGGAGTTGTAGAAATCCACTGCTTATTCTTGGGATAAGCAGCTTGGAATCTGTCTACCCCTTGGGATCCTGCCAGGTACTTGTGACCTGGCTTGGCTACTGATGGAAACAGGATACTGGGCTCCATGGATCTTTGCTGTAACCCAGTATGGCAAATCATGTTCTTATATTATTTGTCTTTGCTTTTTTTAAATTGTACACTGCTTTGAACTGCTTTTATCTAAAAGCCAGAGAAGCAGTTATCAAATTATTGAAAATGAATTTCATTCTGAAACATTCTGAATAGAGCTTTGTTAAATATGCTATGTATGCTCTTTATAAATAGCTCCAGAGGTTTCAGAGGTGATCCTGGAACTACACACTGGTGAGTCTGATGTTGATCCTGGGTAAAATTGTAGAAACTATCCTGTAAAACAAAATTACTGACAATCTGGATGGACACAGACTAATGAGACAGAGTTAACATGGATTTAGATTTTTTTGAAGGGATTAACAAACATGTGGACAAGAATGAATTGGTTAATATAGTGTATCTGGGATTTCAGAAGCAGTTTGACACAGTGGCGTAGCCAGAATTGATTTTTTGGGTGGGCACAAGGTTAACATAGGTGGGCACAAGGCATGCAGGTCTACTAGTTGTTTTCTTACTGATAAATAATGCCATATACTGCACCCTAGAATGGCTTTCTAAGTAGTTTGCAACAGCCATTATGTGTCATGTATGAAACTTTAAAATAATTTACTTCAATTATTTCAAGTATAGAAAACAATCAAATCCAATCATATAATAAAACAAAAATTAATGTATTCTTTCATGAACCATCTTTGCAGAAACCCAGAAATCTTCATAAATACAATAAAATATAATTAATCATCAGAACAGGTGCAGCGCAAAGCTAGGGCAATTCACATTACAAGTAACATGAAAAAAAAAAATTTAAATTCTGGTGTAATCTCAGCAAAAAATAACCCTCCACTGCTATTTTGTGAAGTAACAAACTCTTGCAAAGAAAGAGGCATCTGGAACCTTGCCAAACAATCACAGCACTGACTCTCAGGATTCAAACAGCAACCTTATGAAAAAGCAGCAATGCAAATACTACCCCAGGCCCTAGAACATTAATACATCACCTACGGGAATAACAGAACAGGCTGGACTACTACTACAGAGAAACTATATGCTAGAAATACTCATTTCTGTCACAAACAGGCAAAACTGAGACCGACCCTTACCTAATATAGAAATAAGAGACTATAAATTAGAAACAGAAACATGTAGATAAAGCCAAAATAGAAAGCCTGAGAAACTAAAATGTCTGAACAGTGGAATACTTAAGAAAGAGCAAAATACAAAAATATAAGAATGCACATTCCCAAAGATGACATATTTAAATTGCTAACATCTCTCTCTCTCTCTCTCTCTATATATATATATATATTTTTTTTTTTACCTTTGTTGTCTGATCTTTGTATTTTTCTAATCAGTTGGTCCTGGTCTCTCTTTCCCATTCTTTCCCTTGTCGCTCATTTCTTAATTCCTCTTCAGTGTCTTTTCTACTACTGTCTTCTTCCCTTCCACACACACACAAATATATACATAAATGCTTTCTCTCACAGACTCCCTCACACACTCAGGCTCTCACTCTCATATTCTCTCCCCCCCCCCCCCCAGCTCACATTCTCTGCAGACACACATACAAGCTCTCACTTTCTCACCCCTCCCCAGGCTTATATTCTTATGCACACACAGACGCACATCCAGGCACCCATTCTCATCCACACACACAAACCCATTCTCACATTTAAGGTCCCATTCTCACCCACACATACACACTTTCAAGCACCCAATCTTTACCCACATATTCAAGCTTCCATTCTCACCCACACACACAAACCCAGGCTCCCATTCTCACCCATATATATACACATTCAAGCTTCCATCCTCACCCACATATTCAAGCTTTCATTCTCACCCACATATTCAAGTTTCCATTCTCACCCACACACACAAACCCAGGCTCCCATTCTCACCCATATATACACACATTCAAGCTTCCAACCTCAACCACATATTCAAGCTTCCATCTTCACCCACATATTCAAGCTTCCATTATCACCCACACACATTCAAGACTCCATTCTCACTCCCATACACACCCAGGGTCCGATTTTCACCCACACACACACAAGGCTCCCATTCTCATCCTCACATACACATTCAAGCCTGTGCACAGTTTCCGCTTCCTCCCCCCAGAGCAGGAAGATCAGCTGACCTCTCCTGCTGCCACTGGCCTCCTGCTATCTTCGGGCCGTATGGCCGACCGATCTTCCTGTTTGGGGGGGGGGGGGAGGAGAGCGGAAGCGCCGCGCACAGTTTCCGCTTCCTCCCCCCAGAGCAGGAAGATCAGCTGGCCTCTCCTGCTGCCACTGGCCTCCTGCTATCTTCGAGCCATACGGCCGACCGATCTTCCTGCTGGGGGGGGGGAGCGGAAGCTGTGCGCAGCGCTTCCGCTCTTCTCCCCCCCCCCCCCCCCCAACAGGAAGATCGGTCGGCTGTACGCAGGAGACCAGTGGCAGCAGGAGAGGCCAGCTGATCTTCCTGCTCTGGGGGGAGGAAGCGGAAACTGTGCGCGGCGCTTCCGCTCTCCTCCCCCCCCCCCAAACAGGAAGATCGGTCGGCCATATGGTTGTAGGACCGCTTCCCCACGTGTGCCGTGATGGCGCGCCAAGCATGGGTTCTCCTCTTCACTGTCGCGGGGATGGGATCCCGCGACAGCCTTGCAGTTCTGGTGTCAGTTGGGTGGGCCTGGGTCTAAATTGGGTGGGCAGCTGCCCACCCAGGCCCACCCGTGGCTACGCCACTGGTTTGACAAAGGCCCTCATGAGAGACTCATCAAGAAATTAAAAAGTTATGTGATAGGAATCAATGTCCTATTGTGGTTGGTAATTGGCTAAAGGATTGAAGACAGAGAGTAGGACTGAATGATCATTTCTCTCAATACTGAAGTGCCCAAGGGATCTTTAGTGGGACTGGTGCTTTTTAATATATTTATAAACGTTCTGGAAAAGGGAGGTGATGAGTGAGGTGATCAAATTCATGGATGACACAAAATCATTCAAAGATGCCTGATCACTAGCTGATTATGAGGAATTGCAAGAGGATCTTGCAAGATTGGGGGATTAAGTCTCTAAATGGCAGATGACATTTAATGTGGATAAGTGTAAAGTGATGCATTTACGGAATAATGATCCAAACTATTGATATACAATACAGGAAAAAGATATTAGAATCATTATGGACAATAGTTTTAAAACCTTGCCCAGTGACCAGCAGCGCTCAAAAAAGGAAACAGAATGTTAGGTATTATTAAGAAATAAACTGAGGATAAAACAATATCATAATGCCTCTGTATCAATTCATGGTGCAACCGCACCTTGAGTATTCTGCATTTCTGGACATCACATCTCAAAAAAGATAGTGGAACTAGAAAAAGTACAGAGAAGGATGACCAAAATGATAAAGGAGATGGAACAGCTACCCTATGAAGTAAGGCTAAACAGGTTTGGGCTCTTCAACCTGGAGAGAGATGACTGAGAGAAGATATGATAAAACCATGAGTGGGGTGGAATGAGTATATTGGAAACAGTTATTTACTCTTTCAAATAGTACTAGGACTAGGGAACACTCTAATAATAGGGAGCACATTTAAAACAAATTGGAGAAAGTATTTTTTTCACGCTGGGGTACATTTTAAAACACAGCGCGCGCACGTACTTTATAAGATAAGAGCGTAGCCGCGTGTATCTTATAAAATCCGGGGTCGGCGCGCGCAAGGGGGTGCACATTTGTGCAACTTGCATGCGCCGAGCCCTGCGCGCGCTGCCCTTTCCCTCCACCTCCCCCACCTTCCCCTCCCTTCCCCTACCTAACCCACCCACCCAGCCCTCTCTAAACCCCCCCACCTCTGTCGCACAAGTTACGCCTGTTCGAGGCAGGAATAACTTTGCGTGCGCCGGGCCGGCTGCCGCGCGCCATGTTCCGGTCTGGGGGCTGCTCCGGAGGCCATGGCCACGCCCCTGGAATGCCCCCGGGCCAAAACCATGCCTGTGGCACCGCCCCCGGATGACGCACCGACCGCGTCACGCCCCCCGACATGCCCCCCGATGATGCGCCGACGCGCCGACGGAAGCTTATGCAATATAGGCTCGGCGCACGCAGGGGCGTTTTAAAAGGGTTATACGCGTACCTTATGCACGTAACCCTTTTAAAATCCGGCCCAGTGTGTACAATTAAACTATGGAATTTTTTGCCAGAGGTTGCGGTGAAAGGAGTGTAGCTGGGATCCAAAAAGGGTTTGGAAATGTCCATAAACCTTTATGAGCCATGTAGATGTGGGAAAGCCACTGCTTATCCCTGGTTATAAATTAGAAGGATTGGATCTATTCTTTGGGATCCTACCGGGTACCTGTGACCTGGACTGGCCACTGTTGGAGACAGGATGCTGCCAGATGGACCTCTGGACTAACTCAGTTTGGCATTTCATATGTTCTTATGCTCTAAGAGAGCTCCTGCCAATCAGTGTCTGTTATTATGTATAGTACCGGCTTCCTATACATTTTTTACCTCGTGAGTTTTGTGCAATTGCTTTGAAAGAGTTTCAGACTAGATCATCAAGGAATGGATCAAAATTAGTTTTGAAACTGGTTTCAAATGCATTGCGGGAAAACTAAACGAGTTGTTTAAATCTTACTGTTCTTGCTTGTCTGCACAATGCAGACATGCATGCATCTGCAAACGATGGTCATACTCGCAGATAGACCGCTACAGCACTAGAAATAGAGAGCTGCAAAAAAGTGGTCCCCTTAATTCTTACAAAGTACTATCTCATAGTTTTCCTGCATTATGGGGCAATTTTGTAACAGCACACCTAAGGAAGTCGGTAAATAAATGACATTAATGTTCAAATCAAACTTACGTGCATACGTTTGCTTTGAAAATGCCCCCCCCCCCCCCAAAAAAACCCCCAAAACCTACGCACACACACAAATATACCTGCTAATTTGCATGTATACAATTTTTGGGGAAAATTACATGCACACTTTTGAAAATGTAAAATGATGCATGTAAGTCCAAACCCCTCCCCAACTCCACCCCCAGAATGCCTCTGCTCACTCTGCCTTTGCTCACTCTGGGTGAACCTCTGAGCCCACAGGGCACAAGCATGGAAGCTTTCCCACATGTCAGGCAGGAAATGTTATATCAAACCATTTTTGCTGATAAAGCACAGTTTTGCCTGCGGAAATCACTCTCTCTATTTCCTCATGATCAGAGCTCTTAAGTATTGCATGACTAATCCGCTGTTAAAAAATGCTGCTCATACCCACTAAATTTTTTTTTTTTTTTACAAGATTTGGCAACTGCCAAAATCTCTCACACTTGTTACAACCAAAAACAAGTTGGAAGCAAAGGAAGGGGGTTGGGGGAAGCAGTCATAATTAGAATAGCTACTAGGAAAGTAACACAAATTAGAGTTGAGGTGTATGGAAGTGGTAATCATTACAAAGTGGAGTGAGCTAGGAAACATTCAATCACATTGAAATGAATTGAAGTTCCTTTGCTTTTTTCATTTGCACTGTTTTAACAAAACAGTGCTTAGCATTGTAGCTTACCTTGCTATTCTAATCAACAAGCTTTGTTCTCTAATAGTATAATTTTCTTACCATGACTTAATGCCTGTTTCATAACAAAAAAGTGCTATGTATGTGATACTGCAAGGAGAAAGAATAACAGGAATGGTTATTGTCCCCCTCAATAATGGATTCCTTTCTTGCCTGCCGACACATGCTGGGCTATCACTGAGTCCAGAGCTAGAGAACTATTACAAAGTAGGTAACAGATCAGTGAGGTACTGCATTTACTAAAGCCCATGGAGGTCACTCTTCCCTTTTAGGGGTCAGTAGCTTTCTATCCATACAACAGTATTGTGTCACTAATTTCCCTGATGGATAAAAATATCACATGAGCTATAAGTGATCACACGTACATAGCCAGAAGCATAATAGTAGTTGGTACTGTAGCTAGTAATGCCTCAACATTTTGGAAAGTGTGTATGTATATATATACATATATATATATATATATACTTTTCCAGCACATGCAAGTTTATCAAAATATCTTTTGAACATCAGATTGGATATTTGTAGACATACACTGAGAAACCTGAATTGCTCATTAAACTTTACAGTACATTGGTTAACACTTGTACAATTTTGCAATGTTTTAGCTGTTAGTAGTAATATATGTAGTGAATGAAGGCAGAAAAAGACCAAGCAGCTCAGCTAGTCATGCCAGTTATTTCTGTCCACACTGTTAAGGACATATCCCAGTTGGCAGCCATAGGGCGTGACTGCTTGTAAGATATCACTCCCTAACCAGAATGGTTTATATTATCCTTCTTTTTAGCACTCCAGCATCTGGAGATGTGTAATGTATTTAGTTGTGTATTGATTTATTTTTATTGTAGTAATATCTTATAATGTAAATTGTTTCTACCTGCTTGATACACGTGATCCATAAATAGAAAGAAAACAATAAATAAATGAGCATGTTTAGTTCATACCCAGTACCCCTCCTATGTGAAATGACAAAGCTGTTGCCCAAACATTTGGCCTTCTAGATCCCCAGCATAGCTTGAAGTTCCAACATGGAGAATCCTTGTCTTCTCAAAAAAGATAACTCAATAAGACAGTTTGTCTCATATCTAAATCCTTATCCCTCTGAATGAAGCTTAAAGGGGCCAATGCAATACCATGTGCTAGGTGTAGCGCATGGCTTAACCTGCGATTGGACACGCATTTTGGACGCGCGTCCATAAACCCCCGATGCAATATGGGGATTAGCACATCCAAAACGCGCGTCCAAATCAGCGCATAGCTAATAGCGCTCAACACATGTAAATTCATGTTGATGAGGCTATTAGCTATTACCCACCTATGCAAAACAAAATATATATATTATGCACCCTACATGCACATTTTTACTCTCAAAAGTTAACGTCTGCCCTGGAGATATTAAGTCGGAGGAACAGAAAAATGAATAAGGTAAAAAAAAAAATTTTTTTTAATGGTCTGACCACCCCCTGATGGGCTAAGCGGTCCTGGTCGTACCCGGGGATCCTATATCTGAAAACAGGAATCCAAGGTCCGTATAATAAAATCGCCCTTGCCAGATTCCAAATCTCCTCCCTCCCTGCCGGGAACACCAATAAGGAGTGAATAAATTAATATTAAGTGCCTGACACTTATTATTCATTTTTTACTCCTTCACTTACTGCTGATTGGTCCATTCACTGTCACATTTCAGCGAAAGGGCCAATCCCTTTTCCCAAGGCTGTCCTGAAAGGGGATTGGTCCTTTCACTGACAAATGTCAGTGAAAAGTACCAATTGGGAACAGCTCCAGCAGGAGTTCCTGGCCAGGAGGGAGGAGATTTGCAGTCTGGCAAGGGCGGTTTTATCATATGGACCTCGGATTCCCGATTTCAGGTTCAACCCGGACCGCTTGGCCCATCGGGCTAGAGCTAGGGGGGAGGGAGCTTAGGTCAGGTCAGCTGCTGGGCACCCATTCATGTCTGCTGCATGCCCAATGCCAAGGACGTGCTAGGGACGCACAATTTTCCCTAGCACATCCTTTTTAGTACGGCAAGTCATTTAAATATTAGATTGGGCACCCAGGAGAGGTGGTTGGCTGTGCGTTAGGAAAGTGGGCGCTCAGTTTCTAAGCGACGATATTTCATCAGCCTGAAAGTTTCTCCAGAATTGAAAATCACTAAGAAAAGCATTCCTTTCTCTTAGTCTTTCAACACAATAATCCATAACTCCTCTAGGTATCTCTTTCTAATATAGAAATAGAAAAAAAGCCATTTTAGCAGCCTTATAACATGTTCCTTTCTCCTACAAGGCCACACCTTTGAGGAGAGCCCTACATATAAATACATATAGAAACCCCTTAGATTCCCCACTAAGTAATACGTACCCTATAAACAGGACATATTTTAGCGTATAGAGTAGTTGGTGTGATCCATTTGTAAGAGCAACCAGAATGGATTGTGCTGTGAACAGGAGAGATACCCCTAGCCTAGAGCTCTCTAGAAGTAGTTTTGTGATGTAGTATGTCAAAGAGAGTTCAGTTTTGCTCTCTCTCTCCTGCAGTGAATTGCAGGAGGCACCCAGGCAGCAGGGAAGTAACTGCAGACAAAGATCTGCAGGCTCTTTCCATACTATTTTGGAGAGATCCAGAGGGAAAAGCAAGGCAAAGCTAAAACTTTCCATTCCTATTTTTCTTCTCTAAAGATCCAAGGTCATGGATGTAAGAAGCAGCGAGGGTTTCCCATGTGTGGATGATGGTTTTGCTCCTTTTGTCTTCCAGTAAGGAAAGAATCCTAGTGTAGAGTTGGGAAAGTTCCAGTCTGTTTTCCAGAAAGGATCTAGAAACTGTGCAGCTTCCCTTTGTGATTTCTTCAAGAGAGTAGGCATTTTCATTCTGATTCTTCCCGACAGTGTGAGCTATTACCAAAAATATGCTTCAATCCATTGTAAAGGAAAAGCGTCAACATCTGAAGGAGAGGGGACTCTCCTTCTCTGGAGCAGTACAGCTAAAACTGGATCCTAGATACCAGGGATGTCCTCTTGTGGTATAGGATTATTTATGTGAGAGGCACTAGTTTGTCCATTTTCAGTAGGACTCCTAGACAATGTTGTAAAATGCTGGATAAGGGGGTGATCAGCCTTTTTATTGCTTTGAAACCCATTTATTTATAATAAATTATACCCCACCTAATTGCCAGACATCTGTTCAGTTTTTGACATGGTGGAACATTCAATTTTACTGGACCATCTGTCACACTTGGGTATAAGCAATACAGTTAAGAATTAGTTTTGTTCATTTTTGGACAAGAGATCTCAAAGAGTATTTTGGAACAACTCATGGCTGTTAAAATGGGGAGTTCAACAGGACTGAGTTCCATCTCCTTTACTTTTTAATGTCTGTCTTTGGCAATTATGGAAAATCATCAGACTGATTTATTTTTACTATATGTATGCCGATGACATTCAGCTGTGTCTCCCATTGAAGTCGGATCATACTGAATCACTGAAAAGTTTAAGAGAATGTCTTCAGGCTGTAGGGAAGTGGATGCAGGCTAATAAATTAAGCCTAAATCTGAGAAAGTTGGAGCCCCTATGGGTAAATAGAAGCTCTGAAACAATCAGTGATATTGATATTTTATTACATAATGTTTCCATCTCTCTTACCCAGTCTGGGTTTTATCTTAGATTTGTCACTTAATATGGAAGCTCAGTTAACAACAGTATCAAAGAAGGCAGTTGTTAAATTACATTTTTTGGGGGTAAATCCACCCATTCTTGGAAAAGGCTGATTAAAACAATAGTCATGCACTGCTGTTATCAGGTCTCAGTAATTGTAATGCCTTCCATGTGGGGATTCTGAAAAAGAGTACATAACTGTAGAAACTTCAAGTCCAGACTGCTGCTGCTGGAATGATTGCAGCAGGAAATTGGAGAGAAACGATTACTCCTACTTTTAAGGACTTTCACTGGATTCCTCTAATTTATCATGCTCAGTTTAAAATTCTGTTTTTCATTTTGACAGCATTGCATGACATGGAGCCTTTTTATTTCAAAGACTGCCTGCAACATTATGTTCCTGCTGGACTTTGCTTTCTGTTAATGAAACCCACTTATATTGATCTTTTATGTCTTCTTGGTTAAAACTGGTCTCAGGTCTCTATCCCTGTTCAAGCTAAGGGGGTCATTTATCAAAATGCGATTTTGCATGTGTTAAGGGCTTATCGCATGCGAAAAGCCCCGTTAACGCATGCGATAGTACCATATCGTATGGTGTGATGCAAATTCAGAAAATAGGGGTGGAGACTGTGTGGTAAAGTTTCATTGCCTTTTGTGATGTCTCCTGTAAGGAGGGAGGGAGGGAGAGAGAGAGAGAGAGGGAGGGAGGGAGAGAGAGAGACTTTGTTGTTACCCAGGTACAGAGTCCATCAAGCTAGGTTGAGAGAACACTGCCCAAATCTCATCTTGGAGTGAGTTTCCTTACTCCGAAGGTCATCAAATCTTCACAAGAGACCACTGTTCTGTTCGTATGTGTCACATAGAATGTCAAAGTGGCCCCTAACCCCCTACACTCATACCTAAACCCCACCTCGAGTTACTAGGTGGGCCTACCATAGGGCTACAAATACCTACCTATGGGGATCTCTCTCTCTCTCTCTCTCTCATAATGTGCACTAACCTAGCTCTTCACATAGGTAATTAGCACAAATTGCAATAAACTGAATTTTTGCATAAACCACACCCCTTTTGCAATCGCATGTGGTACTTACTGCATTTTGATAAATCCAGGTCTAAGTTGGAAACAAATCTTTGAGTTTTTAGATGTTCTGTGAAAAGCTGGTTCTTTCATTTGGCATTTGCTGTGTGATTTTCATCAGGATTTCATTTTCTTTTTTAGCATGTTATGTTTTTCATTCAAGGGCTCTTGCAGTGAATTATATTGTCGATGTCATTATTTTAATCCTGTTGTATTAGGTTTCTTATTCTCTTTTATGCTTGTTAGAATGTAGGACCATAAAGCCCTGAAATTATACACTGCAGATATATTGTGAAGCTCAAGCCACAGGCAATGGAACATTGGCTTACTTGAGAAGTGTAATTTTACCATGGTAATTCAGGCACAGGAAAATCCTTTTACTATTATAAAATATACCTGTGCTGTATTATTGTATCGTCCATGGCAGGTTTTGAATATTCTAAATTCTGTAGTAGAGTTAGCAAACAATCAGTAAGAGGAAATGAAGTTTATGATGTCATAATTATGAACTTGTAGCCCAATAATTGCATTTCTAGCTATCTGGTCTGTCAGTTTCAAATTTTAGTTATATAATGCAAAATATAAAATATTAGAGAGTATTTGGATACAGGAACTATAGTATTGTATCAGACAATTCCTTTTGTTTTCCATACATGGTTGGCATATGCAGCCTACCAAATGATAATACTGAAACTACTGTTTGCAGCTTCTTTTTTTTTTTTTTTTGCTTCGCTTATGCTCTTTGAAAGCTCTGCTTTCAGATTTCCTTTTGCCAGTTTCCTGTATATAAGGTCGGACACTATCATCTGCTGTTATAATCAATGACATTTCACAAGAAATTTCTAAACATTGCAGATCAGGGGTTGTATGGCGAGTTACCTGTAGAGATCTGTATTGTAGTTTGTAATACTGCAGCTACTATCACTTGTTTCCTGTTAAGCACATGCATACAAAAGTAAGTGTGCTCTGTAAGTGGAGAAATAATGTGTGGAATAAATGCTTAGTTTTAGCATGACAGGGAGGGAGAATGCATTGATGCTTTGCAGATGCTGGGTTTGATGGGGAGCCTGGCACTTTGCCAGTGCTACCCCATTCCACCATGATTCCCAGTTTTTTTGAATGGTTCTTCATCTTCTCCGTGTTACTGGCCATGGATTGCCAGTTTTAAACAGCTTGCACCATGTGTTCAATCTTTCTTTGCAAGTAGTTTTGTGTATCCCTCTGGGGTAGGGGAATATCTACAGTACTTGAATGTAATCTGCCTTGAAGTGCCAGAAAGGTGGAATATAAATCAAAACAATAAATAAATACACCTAAGTTGCAATTCTGTTTGCGAATGATCAGCGGATACTTGCCATTGTGAATGCTGGCGGTCCTCAGCAGTGCAGTTTCCTACTGCTGATGGCACTCTTTGGATATTTTTTTTTTATCTCGATTATTGTTCATTTAATAGCAGAACTGGTGTTTTATGGTATTATGTTCAGACTGTGCTTTAGGAAATCCAGTCAGAGATAGTAATTTCACCCCATGGCATGTTATTGAGGTAGTGAATGATTGACAAGTATTTTTACACTGCAGAGAGTGCAATAATAACACATCAAAGAGTCATCTGTATGAATCATGCAATTGTGTAATCAGTACGTAAAGTGCTCTGGTTAAAGCGCTATATGAGAACGCATATTTTCTATCATCACTGCTGGACCCACACATCTAAATTTATGCAACAATTTAACAAGGAAACAGAGAATATTATGCCACTTAAAGATTCTTCCCTTTTTCCCTATCTACTACTATACCGTAGATCCTTTTTGTTCTTTGTGTTTACTCTTGCTTCTACACCACTAAAAGTCTTCTGAATTTGTTCAATGCTTGCTTGAATTCTGTTAGGGTATTTGGTTCTGCCTGCCCCACTGGGAGGCTACTTCCTGCAGCTGATCTCTTTCTGCTAAAGAAATACTCTCTTATATTCTTCCTATATCCTCCTCCCCTGTGCCAAAACTAACTTTCTGCACAGCAAATGCTTTGCCTTTACATTATTTATATTTAAAGGCTCTTGAGTGCCTCTGTTAAACCACTTGTTCCCCTCCCTTCAAGCTATACTTACTTAAGATCTTAAGTCTCACTCCTAAGCTTTAGGGTGCAGAATTCAGGTACTGTGACCATTTACAGCTGTGTGCAAAAGTTTAGGCACCCTGTAGTCAAATTGTATATTTTTATGAATCTCTAAGAGAACAGAAGTTGATACACAACCTCTACATGGTACAAAATTAAGCATACACACAGTGTAAACACTATAAGAGAGGGAAATAGTATCACAACTATTCACTCAAACGTTATATTAAACTAGACTAGAGACAATATCATAGGCAAAGTGCTCACACTCAGTTCTCGATCTGCTGTCTCTCGCCCTCAATGGGCCGCAGGCAGTAATCAGCCTGTGAGCTCAACGGTATTTAATCATTTATTGTCTCCTGTCTACCCACCCCTCACTCCAAAGAACATATTTTATTTAATCAAATAATCTGTAAACCATGAAAATACAAAACTAAACAACTCATGTATTTATCCAAATCTATAAAATTTGCTACCGGTTGGGTAAGTAACCCACTACTAATCAACAAATATTAAGCCACATCAGTGGTCATGTAAATATCAAAAGTGTACTTCCATTATCCACCCCGACATGGTCCATGTTTCGACTCACAAGGAGTCTTTTTCAAGGGGAATGAAGATGATAGATCACTATATCACCGGTATATTGTTTTCATTCAGTTCCTGTGGAAACATTATGAAAAAATATGCGATTAAATTAAAACCAAAATCCTCAACCCACACACACACATACTAACACTATACTCCCAACTACTGTTCAACTGAACAAACTACGTTTGGACTTAGAGGCTAACAAAGCGATGCAAACATTATCTTTGGAAAGGCTCAAACATTCAGTCTGAAACATATCATTCAATGTGAATTGAATGATATGTTTCAGACTGAATGTTTGCCTATGATATTGTCTCTAGTCTAGTTTAATATAACGTTTGAGTGAATAGTTGTGATACTATTTCCCTCTCTTATAGTGTTTACACTGTGTGTGTGAGTTAATTATTGAGAGGTGTTGCTTCTGTTTGAGTGATTTTCTAACAAAATTAAGCATAGCATCTTTCTGCAAATCATAGTGCAAAATCACTATTTGCTGAATTTAACAAATCAAAAATTTATTTATTTATTTATTTATTTATTTAAAATCTTATATACTGAAGTATAGCAATCTGCCTTCATTCCAGTTTACATGAGAACAACTTAATACATTATATGAACATTAGAACAACTTATTACAGTAAGGGGTAGATTTTCAAAAAACACGAATAGGCGTACTTTTGCTGGCGCATCAGGCGCAAGCAAAAGTACGCTGGATTTTAGTAGATATGCGCGGAGCCGCACGTATCCACTAAAATCCTGGATCGGCGCACGCAAGGCTATGAATTCTGTATAGCCGGTGCGCGCCGAGCCGCGCTGCCTACCCCCGTTCCCTCCAAGGCCGCTCCGAAATCGGAGCGGCCTTGGAGGGAATCCTCTAACGCCCTCCCCTCATCTTCCCCTCCCTTCCTCTATCTAACCCACCCGCCCGGCCCTGTCTACACCCCCCCCTTACCTTTCTCTGGGGATTTACGCCTCCCGGAGGGAGAAGTAAATCCCCGCGCGCCAGCGGGCCTCTTGCGCGCCGGGCCGCGACCTGGGGGCGGGTACGGAGGGCGCGGCCACGCCCCCGGACCACCCCGGGCCGTAGCCACGCCCCCGTACCCGCCCCCAAAACGCTGCCGACACGCCCCCGAAATGCCGCGACGACCGGGCCCGCCCCTGACACGCCCCCCTCGAGAACCCCGGGACTTACGCGAGTCCCGGGGCTCTGCGCGCGCCGGTAGGCCTATGTAAAATAGGCTCACCGGCGCGCAGGGCTCTGCTTGCCTAAATCCGCCCGGTTTTGGGTGGATTTAGGCGAGCAGGGCTCTGAAAATCCACCCCTAAATGTACATTTGAACGAGAGACTCATTAATTGAACGTCTATTACAGTCTAGGAAACTAACATTTCTAACAACACGTGAATTAAACATATATATGAGTGGACCATAAGATAATTTATCCAAGTTACGTAGTAACTAGAGTACATCATCGAACATATGGTGCGTTCATCCTCAGACATAAGGTGCATATAGCTTTTTCGTGTATGGGTTTGTTGGGACTGAGGGAAGAGTCTGAATTCGGTAGGCGGAGGGGTCAAGACTTATTATTAACTGAAAATGATAAAATAGTGAATATGGTATGTGCAAAAGTTTAGTCACCCTTTCAGTCAGTAATTTGTAATACCTCGTTTGGTGCTTCTAAACGTTTCATGTAGTCATCTTTCTTTCTTGCTTTTGGAATTTTTTCCAATTCTTCCTTCCAGATCTCTTCTAGCTCAGAAATATTCTTAGGTGGCTTTGCATGCACTGCATATTTCAGATCTCCTCACAGATTTTCAAATAGTCTTCAAGTCTGGAGACTGTGAAGGCTGTTCCAAAACTTTCATCTTTCTGTGCCATTAGCTGCCACACAACCCCAAAGCATAATAAATCTAACACCATGCTTAATGATTGGCAAGATTTTCTTTTCTTCAAATATTTCATCCTTCCCCCCCTTCCAAATATTTCTTGTGTAGTTGTGACCATATAGCTCAATTTTTATTTCATTAGTCCAAAACATTTTATTCCAAAATGTTTCAGGCTTATCAAGGTTGTGTTTTTCATACTTTATTTAGACAATAACTTTTATGATGAGGCTATAGGAAAGGCTTACTTCTAATAACTCTCCTATGCAGATCATTGCTGTATAAACGATGTTGTACTGTGGACTTGTGGACAACTATTCCAGTGTTAGCTGAACTTTTCAGCAGGCTGTTTGCAGTTATCTGTGGGTTCTGTTTTGCAGATTTCACCAATTAGGCAATTCAGAGATTTTTATTGGTTTTTCCATATCTTACCTTGACTTCAATAGCTCCATGTAACTACCATTTCATAACAATGTTTCTGACAACTGAAATTGTTAGCTGGAAGCCTTTAGAGATTTTTTTATAGCCTTCTCCTGATTTCTAAGTGTTCTTCGTTTTCAAATGCTTGGAGAGCTGCTGCTCAGATGAGCCCATGGTTGTTGAAAGTAGACAGAACAACAATCAAAACTGAAAGGTTAGAAGGGTCAGAGTATTTGTTCAACTGTATAATTGTCTTCACCTGACCAATTGAAGGTCTAATGAATCATTCAAATTTTTGGATCTTATTAACAACTTAAAAAAAAAAGTAGAAACAAATGAACTGGAAGGGTGTCCAAACTTTTGCACATAATATATTTTCAATCTGTTCAAATCAGCAAATAAATAGTAATTTTGCATTTAAAAATTGCAGAAACATGTCTTTAACTTTGTACCCTACAGAGGTTGCATTACTTAGAGATTCATTGAAACATACAATTTATCCAGGGGTATCTAAACTTTTGCACACTACTTTTATATCTTTATGCAGCCTCCAGAATTAGGTGCAATATTCCAGATGAGATGTCACCAATGAATTATACAGGTTTTATCACTTTGTACCTTTTTGTCATTCCCAGGGCTTAAATTCAGCCAGAGCTATCTGTAAATCAATTCTAGAAAATATTTTTAAACAATGGTAGCGCTGTAAGTAGGTATTTTCACTTCACAGGCAGATCAACACAGCCAACTCATGAGCTTTGAAAATATTCACTCGCAGTGCCAGCATTGTGTGGATGGGAGGAACGGCGGGTGATGAAAGAATTGTGACACGCTGCCCGAGAAGTCTAATAATGCAGAGATTCCTTGGAAGCAGGGCCATTGCAAGCATGTTTGGTGCCCTAGGTGAACCTTTGGTCATTTACCCCCTCCCCCAACTTAACTACCAGTGGCAGTGGCTCTAGCACAGCACTCTCTTCTTTGATAATATTGGCTGTGATACAGCACCCCTCTAGATCTCATACTGGCAGAATTTAGCTGCCCTCCAAATTTTGCTGCTCTATGCAATTGCCTAGTTTGTCTAATGGAAGCACCAGCCCTGCCTAGAAGTTACGAGATTGCATAGGGATCCCCCCAGAAGTTACAGGATAGATTCATCAGTGGCAAAGGGGGACAGAGAGCGGTTTGAAGATTCAGAAAATAATTTAGGAGAATTTACTATAAGCCCTGGTAATACCTTTTGCTGTGCATGGTAAATATCTGATGTGAACATCCCTAAATCCGTCTATTTGATGTTCATTAGTGCTGTGCACCAAAATGTATGACTATTTTTGCATTAAATCTCTGTTTTCATGTTGTTTAAAACTCCTTTTTTGAATTTACATATTTTTCCTCTTCCTTTAGAGTGTCAGTCTTCTGACAGATTTTAGTGTCATCTGCAAAAAGACAAACCTTCCCTTCTAGCCTCTTTACAATATCGCTTACAAAATCAATGAATAAAACCATCTCCAGGCCTGCTTCTTGTGTTACCCCACTGATCACTTTCCTCTCTGGTGTCTGTCATTAGATTATTACCTTAGGCTGTCTTCCTTGTTTCTTAGCACTGACTTATCTTTTTTGCACAGAATAATATAATATTTTTTCCTCTGAATTGTACTGTGTGGCAGTAAAAATGGTCAAACCCAAAAAGACTGTTATAAAGATTTAGAAATGTGCCCTTTCAGAGATATTTGGCATTGTGCATAACATCTTAAAAGTTAAACCAATGGATTTCAAAGTTCCTGCCCCAATAAACTATGCTACATTAAAGCCCAGGGTGGTATTTCTCAGATACAGAAGCCCTTAGTGGCTAGTGTACTGGATATCTCACCCAGTACTCTGGCTCAAAAGTGGGAGAAGGACTCTAATGTAGTGTTATCTTCTGAACAACTCTGTCTCACCTTTCTTAGGACTCCCAACTTGACAGATAACATGGAATTGAGAGAGATTCAATATAAATTCCTGCATAGGGCTTATTTTTCCCAGGCAAGAGCATTCAAAGCTAAAATGACTGAATTGGCTACTTGTGTAAAATGTATGAATCGCAGAGGGACCTTGGCACATTCCTTCTGGTTTCGTCCTGTGGTTCAATGGTATTGGGGGAGAATCATTGGATTCTTAAGTGATCTGTTGGGACAATTATTATCACTTACAATGGAAGCAATACTTTTTGACAATCGTTCAGGCCTACGCATTAGGTGATGGAGAGGAGGAGGGGCTTGAAGTTTGTTCGAAAAGCTTTTCTAATGGGGAAGTGGGGGATTTTGCTCATGTGGCGAAGCCTTGATTTTCCACCTTTTTGGCAGTGGCGTAATCTGTTGCACAGCATGTTGCATATGGAGAGCCTGACATGCAGAACCTCCTTTTGGCACAGACAGGACTTTCTGACTTTTTGGGATCCCTGCCTGCAAAGGTTGTTGCCTAGGAGCCAAAGCAATATGCTTAACTATCCGTGATGTTCTCAGTGTCGCTTGTGGCAGATACAATGCTCCATAAGTGGGAATCCAAATTTGAACCCAGCGAGGGAAAAATTTATAGGGTGTTTCTTGTAGGCCAATCGTCTATATGAGATTGAATAGGAGAAGGGAGAGGGAGAGGGGAGAGGGGAGAGGGGAAGGGTGATGTGAGGGGAAATTGATGATATCTGTAACCAAATATTGTTTGAATGTTCACGGATCCTGGGATACCCAAGAAATAAATATATGCCTGGTTTATGGTTTCATTAGATTTGGGATTATCAGTAAAAAAAAAAAAAAAGGTTCCTTCTTAAGAGGGGGATATAAACAGTGATAAATTGTGAAAGTATTGGTAATTGTACCTTTGGAAATTACTCAGAGAGCATAAGGAACAAATGTACACTGGGTCTTGTTTGTATTGTTTCTTTATTTCAATAAATTCAATGATTTTCACTTAAATTCCAGGGAGGCTAAGTAATCTGAAAAGGTGAGAGTTGAACCTTTGCCTTCAAGGCTTTAAGCTTTGTGCTCTAAATCAGTGGCAGGGCAGAGCCAGGGTACTTTTGTAATCAAACAGAGAGTTGTCTTGCTTGACTCTTTTTTTTCTTTTTTTAAATGACAAAGAATATACCCTAGCTCCAGTGAAAAATCCTCAGAGAGAAGTTTAAATGACAGATGGAGTTTCCATCCCAGCTTCTTACACCGCACTGTTAACAGATTACGTATTCTGGAACTACAGTTGATCTTTTTTTATGCTTCCTAACATACGGGAATGTTGGAAAGAATTATATGAAAGGGATCGATGTCTGTTCCTCCATCCGTCTGTGCGTCCATCTGTAGGCAAAAAAAAAAAAAAGGGGGGGGGGGGGGGGAGAGACAGGAATTCACCATATTTGTCAGGCAGGAAGAAAAGGTGAATATCTCTAGACGAGTTTGAGAACTGGAAACATCAGGCCAGTATTTTCAGAGAACTGAGCATCCTGAAAAACAACCTTGCTGCTTTTGTGCAGGAAATTATTAGAAGCTTTCAAACTGTTTCGAGTGCTGACCAGTGATCCATTCCAAGGCCCCCTCTCCTCCCACCCTCCCAGCACTTTGCCACAGAGTAATACAGGCAGAGAAAGGCAAGAGACAAGGAAAAGAACGAAAAGAACTGGCAAAGGATGCACAAAAGTTGCTTCCAAAGTACATGCACACTAAGGAAGTGCTATCATTTGAAACAGCAACATTTCCTATTTTGTTTCCTTTCAGTTTCAAAGCAAAATAAAAAAAAAAAAAAAGAAATTTAATTCATTGTATTTTGTTCCATTTTACATATTGTTGTGACTAAATAAATACAAAAAAACCCCCCTCTTAGTCTGGGTAGAGGTGCAGGTCCAAGACTTTCCCCCAGTCCACCAAACCTACTTAAGCAGGTTTAGTAGCATGGGGAGACGGGTACTTTTATTTAGTTTTGCTTTTCAGGTTTATTTTATTTTATTGTGGATAAACAAAACAAAATGAAAAAAAACAAGAAAGAAATAAAAGTAAAAAACAAATACAAAACTAAATGAACGTTTCTGATGTTCACAGCCCTCTACACTACCCTCAAACACATACACACACTCCACATTCAGTCACACATCCTTCCCCCACACATCCCATACTCACACCCACTCCACACACCCCACCCCAATCCACAGCCTCACACCCACCACCCCACACACATAAATCTAGCCCCCCACACCCCTCTCTCTCACACACACACACACACACACATCTCTCATGTACACCCCATACTCATCTCCATATGCCCTCACATGCACCCACCATATACACAAACACCTCCACACACATACACCTATCTCTCTACACCCCACACATACACCTGTCTCTACAAACACACATCACACACACACACACACACACACACACACACACACACCTACTTCCAGCATACCCATATACAACTATACCCCTATAGAGACAGATAAAATAGATTATCCTGCTTCTCAATTCAACTCCACAAACTCTTGTACACATACATACCGCCCCAGACACTTTCCTCAACTACACAAAACTCCTGCACCCACACCTCTTTCCTACACACAGACAAAGCTAAGCCCCGCAAAACTCCAACACTCTCCAACTCCCCTTACACACATAACCCGGCCAAATATTTTCCCCCAGAGAAACCCCTCCCACAAACCTACCCAAAGCATCCATCCCCCAACAGTCTGCGGACACCTACACACCCCCTCTTACAACCTCCACATACACACCCATACCTCCTATATTCCCCCACATAACCCTTCTACACATATCCAATTTACACACAATCCCCATAAACACCCCCCATACACACATTCCCTCAAAACTACATGTGCTACCTGCAGGTGCCCAGTCATACCCCTCAAAACACACCCCACAATCCCATACATACAACTCCCACAAACCATGCAACACAGCCTCCTACTGACCCAAAAACATACACCACATATCCACTCCTCCAATATCTCTCACACACATACATACACACACTACACATAGCCCTATACCCCCACATACACACCGCCACATTTCCAAAAACACATCTGTCACCCAACCACATGCACACATACAGATGTCCTCCCACACACAACCCGCCCACACCGCACATCCCACTTATAAAGTTCCATACACCCACATCTTTCATTCCTCCCACAGACACCTATTAGAACATAAGAACTTATAATCAGAATAAAGAATTTCAATCATTAGAATTTCCAAATTTAAAACTGTTGCCATACTAGGTGCTCATGTGCCGAATCTGTTACCATACTAGTTGCCATACTAGGTCAGACCGAGGGTCCATCAAGCCCGGCATCCTTTTTCCAACAGTGGCCAATCCAGGCTACAAGAATCTGGCAAGTACCCAATCCAGGTTACAAGTACCTGGCATGTACCCATTCTACAAATCTATGTTGGAAAGAACTCCTGAAGCCACACCTCTGCATGCTTTCCCTGCTTGCTAGATGCCTGGTGCTAACATAAAAGTACACACTGTTGTGTCAAATAAACCTGTTCCTTCTAGAGGGGAATTTTGCTTTGTGTCTAATGAGCATTATTTTAAGAGAAGGTTTTTGAGAATGATTGGAGCAGTAGAAATTGACTAACCTATTTCTGGAAGACAATCAGCCTTTGACATGATACTGTATATTGATTCTATTCTGGGCAATGCTAATTGAACAGACTCAGGATTTCACAATGTTTTCAACTTTTAAAAGAGGTCATATCCGTGCACTGAGATGGTAAATGGGCATACTCAGACATCCTTGCATTTTCTTAAGATATACAGTGTAGAAGATTCACTCAAATAAGAGGACCATGAATTCAACAAAATGTTCTGTACTATTTATATAGGCTATCTATTGATCTGTAAAATGTAAGCAAACATTAATACATTATTACAGTTGTCACTTTCAGTAATGTCTCACAGTAGCTACTCACAGATTCTTTCTTTCTCAATACGGTTGCATTTTAAACTATATTTCTGTGATGCATTTACAAGAAGAATGGAGTAAGGAATTATGCATAAACAATAAACGTAAATTTTGATGACCCATAAGCATTATATACCAAAGAATATAATACAGTTTTAAATTTGGAAATTCTGATGATTTAAATTTTTTATTCTAATTATTTACCTGGCATTTGATTCTGACATCTGCTTTTTACAATTTAAACCTTTGTTATATATATTTTATAAAATCTACTCCAAGAATACACTTGTACCAAAAAGCATAGATATCTCATATAATCCATACATATACAAATAAAGATTAAAGAAATACAGTCAAAAGAGCCTAGTCCACAAAAAACTTTGTGCGGTTAAGAATTCAAAATACAAAGAAAAGAGAGAAATCCTTCAAATAGGAACATTAAAGGATGTAATGCTAGGACAATTGTAAGATGAGAACTTGAAGGAGAGGCAGGGCAGATTATGAAGAAACCACAACAGGAATTAGATTAATATTGTTACTGAGGAAGGCAGTCAACTAAGAGGGCTCAATAAAACATATGTATACCCGCCTTAGGGCATATAAAATGATGGGAAGATTTTCCCTACTGAGATAAGGGCCATCTCCCAAATTTATTTAGTAAGCTCCAGTTCTATGGTTCATGCATATGGTGAAGTGGGCCCTGAGGAAGACAACAGGGGTATTTTACAAATCTCTGGACTAAAATGAAGAGGGATCTAGGAGCATTATCCTCCCTTCCATGAACTCTGACCCTTACACTACCCCATAGTGCTGGCAGCATTAAGGCAATAAGAAGAGTCCTATCACGCTTAGATAAACACAAACTCAACTATATTTCTGGTTTTAATCCAGCCACTACATACAGGAATAGCATAGTGTAAATATATAAACACGGAATACTCAGAATTCATGGGATACAAACACAGTAACTCTTTCCCACAGTATACTATGTGGTAGTACATAGGATGAGTGTACACAGTCATTCAGTGTACCCTTGAACATCACTTAGATCTCCCATCTCCACATTCCAAACATTCTACAGGAATATAAAAATTACATTTTTACACCTGTAAGTATTCTTCCTCTTCTATATCTCAGCCATGAGGAACATGTACAACACTCCTAGATCCCTCTTCATTTTAAACACCAGACTCCGATCCATGGGTGACATATAGATTTTAGGGATGTGAATCGGGCTTCGGACGATTGAAAATATCATATGATATTTTCAAAATCGTCAGAAATCGGGGGCTCCCCCAAAACAATAGGAAAACCCCACAATATTGTTCGTGGGGGTTCTCTTATCGTTTTGGGGGAGGGCGGGAAAAACAGCACACAAAAATAACCCCTAAACCCACCCCGACCCTTTAAAACTAACCCCTTAGCTTCCCCCACCCTCCCAACCCCCACAAAAACTTTTTACAGGTACCTGGTGGTCCAGTGGGTGTCCCAGGAGCGATCTCCTGCTCCCGGGCCGTCGGCTGCCACTAATCAAAATGGCGCCGATGGCCCTTTGCCCTTACCATGTGTCAGGGTATCCATGCCATTGGCCGGCCCCTGTCACATGGTAGGAGCACTGGATGGCCGGCGCCATTTTTAAAGATGACGCCGGCCATCCAGTGCTCCTACCCTGTGACAGGGTATCTGTGCCATTGGGAGCATCAGCAGACTAATGCGCCTGCCAACATGGCTGCCCTCTCTTACCTCACCCTCGCCCCATATCCAAAAATAAGTGTTTGCTGGTTTATTCTTATTCTAGCCCTCCATAATTAGGTCTTGACTTGGTGATGTTTCCATGTTTTTTCTTAATTTTTTTTTTCTTATTATTATTATTGTGTAATTACTCACTACTTTCTTATGTCAAATAATCTTCATTTGTAATTTGGAAATCCAAATAAAAATAGAATGCCTAAAGAAGGTTTTGTTGGGGCTCAAAGCTCACTCCCTCCATTGTCAATAAAGGGTCTGCTGTAGACCGATCCCTCCACCTGCCTCATCCATCCAAGTATCAATAAAAGGGTCATTTTCAAAGCTCTGTCCATAAGGAAAATGCTGCTTTACCTGTGAAAATGAGCTTTCGCAAACTGGCTTGCCATATATTTGGGTAAACTTACATGAGTGTGACCTGCATGCATATAAGCTTACTTGCATTGATCAGAGGTAAGCCTTGGGGCAGGCTTGGAGAGGGATTTGTACTTACATGCTTACTTTTACATTTACAAAAGCATGTGTGTAATTTTTTCTGAAAAAGCAAAGTGTGCAAAAATTAAGAGGTGTAATTGTGAGCAAGACATTTTGAAGGGATCATTTTCAAAGGGATGCGCTTTCCTTTTGAAAATTTTTGTACACTCCGCAAGCCATTGACTTTAAATTTATGCAAACTGTTACAAAATGAGTCTCTAAAAAGCCTGCTTCAGCTCAATCCTCTGCTCCCACCTCTTCCAATCAATGTCATTGAAAAGCCTTTATGTCCCAGTGTTGCCTCTCCTGACCTTTCCCTACCAAGAATCCACCCTACCCCATCTAGTGCTCAATAATCACAGATGAAGGCAAGAGAGATCCTCACTCCTTCTGTGCCCACTTACTCTGATGGGCAAATTGACATGGACTCACTTGATGTGCTCTTTCGCTTCACATATCAGGTTAAGCTGAAGCGTTTGGAGTGAGTAGCACAGGAGGGAATTCCTCTTTTCCCCTATCTGCCATTATTGACCATTGGATGGGGTAAGACAATATCTGTCTCTGGGGATGGGGAAGGATATTGGCCCATAGGGGGTATTCATTGATATGATTGGGTTGGGGGGGGGGACGGGGACAAATTGGTTCCCAGATTATTCTTCTGGGGAAAGGAGGAGGATGTTACGTAATGAAGGTCCTTCAGAATTTGACTTGGGGGAGTGGTCAGAGACAGGACATCTGGGTTGGCGTACTACAACTGTTACAAGCCACAATAATGCAGATATGTTATTGTCTTTGTGTTGCGGTCTCCACCGCTTCCCCCCTATCTGCTGTGCTGGGTGCTCACCTCCAATGGGAGAAACGCCGCTTCCATGGCTCCGCAGGACCTTCGGGGCGTCCGCCATTGCCAGATCATCTCGCTGCTGCCACGCGCGCGCGCAAGGACGCGCATTATGGACGCATGGCCGCCGGAAGTCTGGCCCCGCCTGGGTTAACGACGCCACGCCCCAAGCCAGATTTAATCGGCGTTCGCCTGCCTTCTCATTGCCTTGCAACGAGGGTCGCTACTGTTAGTAGTTCTTAGTTGCGCTTCTACTGTTCTGCTTCCCGGTTGACCTCTGCTCGTTCCTGACTCTGCTTCTGCCTGCCGCCTGCCATTGACCACTGCTCGTTCCTGACTCCGCTTCTGCCTGCCGCCTACCTTGACCTCAGCTTGTGCCCGACTCCGCTCCTGCTTGCTGCCAGCCTCCGACCTTGGCCTGTTCCTGAGTCTGCGTCTACTGGCTACAGTATGACTGGGGTTCGTCTCCATTCCTAGTCTCCACCCGTTCCAGCTCTTTTGCACGTTACAGACTCCAGTCCTGCCTTCAGCTGGTCACAGTCCACCATTTGCTACAGACTCTGTTCCTGTTACCCATCTGCTCCGCTCCACGGCTTATTACAGACCCAGGGCCTGCTTTCAGACTGTTTCCATCCAGCAGGCTAGAGACTCTATCTGACCGCCCTGCTTGCGTTGGGTCTTCCAGCTCCCTGATTACTGGACTCTGTAGTTACCCCTTGCCCAGGCCTTCTTTTCATAGAGACTGTACTGAGCTCCTAAGTCCCAAGGTTCTAGGACCCTACGGGCTCCTCCTGGGGGGTTCCTGGTTCCCGGGTGAAGACCTTTGCCTGCGGCTCCGCCTCCCGACCTACTCTGCCTTCGGGGTAGTTCGGCTCAAGGGTTCACAATAGAACTGCAGCTTCCCAGACTGCAACACTTTGGTGACACATATGCATTCCTGGCACCAGTAAAACATCCTGTTAACACTGATGTAATAAAGTTTTATCCCCTTTAGTATATCAAACATTAAATCAGGACTAACACCTTTGATAAAATTGGTACATTATCAGTCCATTGCTATCTCCAGGGATGTTTGACTGCCTGTTAAAATGGGTGCCTGGTAAAAATCTGGGCGTTTTAATTTCTCCCAGTGTCTAATGATGTCTTGATTTGATAGTCTTCTTTCTGTAATGACATTTGATGTCAGGAAAAATTGACTTAATTTAAGTTCTTGAATGTATGAGCAGCACCAGTCCCCGAGCTGTCCTGGACTTGGCTGAATTTGTATTTTGACTACCTATACTGAGCTCTAGATTCTAGCTCTTTTCTTTCTTTGACACTTTTCCTAAACACATTTGGGTTCATTTTCAAAAACCCACTGAGCAGGAAAGATAACCGGGTAATTTTACCTAGTTTTGGTTAGCTGGATTTTCATCCTAACCTGTCTGGTTAAGTTTTCAATTGAAAATTTTCCTGAATTTAGCCAGAAAAAAAATTTCACAGCTAGCTTTAAACCTGCTATATTTCTTCTTAAAGTTAAGTGGGTAATTGAACTAGCTAGTGTTGCCAACTGGCTCCAGATTTTCAGGACAGGTTGATCCAGTCCTAGTTTTACTCCCCTGCATGCAAGTACTTATATTATTGCTTTTTTTTTTTAGGGAATGCAACAGGGAAAACAGAATAAGTTCTAGTATGCAATGGGGTAAAAAACAGGACTGGATCAACCTGTCCTGAAAATCTGGAGCCAATTGGCAACCCTAGATCTAGCTAATGCTAAAATTCAAGGCTCAGCAGATCTTCAGTTATCTCTAGGTCCAATAAAGCTACTAGAAGTCTACATTGCAAATTAAGCATATGAAATAACTTCTTGTTAAATGATCTGAATAGCAAAAGAAGGTTGATAAAGAGTTATTCCTTTAGGAGCCAAGACACTGAGTTTTAATATCTTCCATGTGCCAAGCAAGAGGAACATTAAACTGATGAAAACATCTAATGAATTTGCACTGCAGAATGCTGGATTACTTCATTGGTCTGTTTTTTTTTATTTTTTTTTATTGCACTGCTAGTGATTGCCACTAGGGACACCAGTGTGTCAAAACCAAATCCATCACTAATGGGGTGGAGGCATGGGGAGAAGACCACATTGCTGAAGCAATATGCATTTGTGGGAAGTCAGACTATTATATTAGAAAGCTATTAAAAATGACACTCATAAATCTTGCCAAAGAAGAATTTATAAGCCAGGTTTTGGCCCAGGTGCAGGAAACAGATAAAGATAATAAGGGGATGATTCCACAAACTTGCCAAGAACCCCCCCCCCCCCCTTGGTTGAAGACATTATGCACTCTGCAGAGCAAGATTTCATTTCTTGATGACTACTCTAATTACAGACTTCTAGCAGCTTTCAGTTTATAAAGGGATTGGTTTAGTGAGCAGGCACCTGCTTTGAAACAAGCGCCCTTTATGGATCACATGGTGGTAAGGCAATGCTGTAGGGAAACGTGAAGTAAAAAGAAATCTTCAGCATTTTCTTTTGTTGGTAAAGTATGCGTGATTCGGAGCCATGTGCACTTGCATATATTCTTCTTACAGGCACACCACCTGCATTCAGCAAGCACATTGCGTATTTTTAAGAGTGAAGTATGTGTACTGCATACCTACATATTTGTAGTGGCTTACATCAGACTACTAAAGTGTATACAATTTCAGAGATGCTGGCTGTCTTAACAAAAAGGGACAGACCTGCATTTACAACAAAAAAACCCACCTTTTCTGTTTCATCTCTCATGTAGTTTATCATGTTCAGAGCATTTAATTGGGAATGATTAAGGGACTGGTTAAGTTTTGCCCACAGCCTTTCTGCTTCTCCCCCACCTTCTCAAAAACCTTACAGTATAACTTAGCCCCGCTCCGATTTCATAAGGTGCACTTGGCAGTGCACCCATTTTTGTGCAAGCAACTTTATTCACGATTTAACAAGGAGTTTAGCACATGAAAACGTGCGCACAGATTAGGCCTCGGTCATGCAAATCCTCTCTTAAGTGTTATTCCCTAATGCAGAGAAGTGCGAAGGCTTAACCCATGCTTCTTTAGTGCTGAAAACTTAATTCCTGGTCAGAGGTGAAGTTTCTGGGTCTAGTGTTAGTCTATCAGTCCAAACCTGGAGTGTTTTTTTTTGTGGGGCTCCGATATGCAGGATTTATGTGCATAGATCAGGATTTGTGCACAAATCATGTTTTCCGTGCACAAATCATGGTTTATGTGGCTTGCATTTAGCCACATGCGGCTACAAATGTTGCCACTTTGCTTTTTAGACAGATAACTTTTCAGATATCCATCTAAACGGCTTCTGAATATCGGGCTCCTAATGAATAAAATATTGTTTGAATTGTTCCTATATGTCTGGACCACGGCACTGTAGAGGGAATGCAAACTAGTGGTTGGAACTTGAAGCTCTAAAACATGGAGATCCCCATATAAATTTCATTCCTGCCACAGAAGCCACTAGGGATGTGAATCGTTTTAGGACGATTAAAATTATCGTCCGATAATTTTAATATCGTCTTAAACCGTTATGGAACACAATACAATACAGATTCTAACGATTTATCGTTATAAATCGTTAGAATCGTGAGCCGGCACACTAAAACCCCCTAAAACCCACCCCCGACCCTTTAAATTAAATCCCCCACCCTCCCGAACCCCCCCCAAATAACTTAAATAACCTGCAGGTCCAGCGGCGGTCCGGAACGGCAGTGGTCCGGAACGGGCTCCTGCTCCTGCATCTTGTCGTCTTCGGCCGGCGCCATTTTCCAAAATGGCGCCGAAAAATGGCGGCGGCCATAGACGAAAAAGATTGGACGGCAGGAGGTCCTTCCGGACCCCCGCTGGACTTTTGGCAAGTCTCGTGGGGGTCAGGAGGCCCCCCACAAGCTGGCCAAAAGTTCCTGGAGGTCCAGCGGGGGTCAGGGAGCGATTTCCCGCCGTGAATCGTTTTCGTACGGAAAATGGCGCCGGCAGGAGATCGACTGCAGGAGGTCGTTCAGCGAGGTTTCCGGCGCCTCGCTGAACGACCTCCTGCAGTCGATCTCCTGCCGGCGCCATTTTCCGTATGAAAACGATTCGCGGCGGGAAATCGCTCCCTGACCCCCGCTGGACCTCCAGGAACTTTTGGCCAGCTTGTGGGGGGCCTCCTGACCCCCACGAGACTTGCCAAAAGTCCAGCGGGGGTCCGGAAGGACCTCCTGCCGTCCAATCTTTTTCGTCTATGGCCGCCGCCATTTTTCGGCGCCATTTTGGAAAATGGCGCCGGCCAAAGACGACAAGATGCAGGAGCAGGAGCCCGTTCCGGACCGCTGCCGTTCCGGACCGCCGCTGGACCCGCAGGTTATTTAAGTTATTTGGGGGTGGGGGATTTAATTTAAAGGGTCGGGGGTGGGTTTTAGGGGGTTTTAATGTGCCGGTTTTTCGATTTTTCGATTTTTCGATTTTTTCACGATTTTTCACGATATTTTACCCCCCCAAACGGCAACAATACGATTCCCTCCCCCTCCCAGCCGAAATCGATCGTTAAGACGATCGAGGACACGATTCACATCCCTAGAAGCCACTGGTCTGTGGACAAGTCTCTCATAAGAAGAGTCAAATTGTATCCGGTTAACATTTTCCAGCCTTTCATTAAATCAGGCTTGTTAATGAGCTCTGTCCCATGCTCTGTAGTTCCATTCAGAACTGCTTATTACATGGCGACTCTTCTCAATTGAAAACTTGTACAATGAAAGCGATTTGTTTTCCAAAATTGATTTCCTGCCTTCTATGCCTGTGACAAAGCTCCTTGAAAATAAAGTCCACAGAGTTTCACCCAGCGGGGCACTAAGCCACTGCTTTCCATGCATTTCCCCCCAGGTTTTGACTTTTAGGAGTGCAACTGAGAAGTTGCCATGTCAAGGATTCAGCTTACCCTCTAATGAAGGACTTTTGTCCTGACCTATTTTTGTAAAGCTTAACGGAAGCAATCCCTGCAGGATAGCTGGTCAGAAGAGATCAAGGGACACTGGGAACAGGAGATCATCTGGAGAGAATAGCCAGGAAGAAACCAGAGCGGCATAACAAGTCGATGAAAGCAGCATTGCTGGCATCAGCCTGCCACAGGGCTCTGATCCTAGCTGGATGTTTCTGTTAAAACCTATGATTTGCTTTCAGTGTAACTTCTGAAAATATTTTTCTTTTTCTTTTTTTTTTTTTTTGGTTTATTCTCTCTTTGGTTTCATTTTTTTTGTCTGTTTTGTTTATTTAAAACAAAAGAAACAAAATAAAAAAAAAATAATGACGTGAAATAAAAAATGGATGTGTCCCCTTTCCCCGCCAACAAAAATATATTAAAAAAAAAACAAACCTCTTCCCCACCCTGCTGATCCACCTCGGGTCCCCCCTTCCTAGCATCTTAGCCCATCCGTTGACTCCAAATGAGGCAGGGGTTACCTCCAATTGCTCCTGCTCCCTCATTGCCATTTTTCAAAATGGTATTGGCGACCCAAAGCCAGTGCCATTTTACTGTACAAACTGGAGAGCCGCCAGCCTTCTGTCACCAGTTCCATTTTGAAAAATAGCAGTGGTGGGGCAAGAGCAACTGGAGATCGCCCCTACCTCATGTGGAACTGATGAATGGGGTAAGATACGGGGGAGGGGGGGCCATGTAGAGGCTCGGAGGAGGGGGATAGAGAGAGGGGAGCCCAGGATTTTTTTTCCAAAGCAAAATGAGATGAAAACGCTTTTCTTTTTCAGTTTTCATTTGTTTTGTTTTCAAAATGAAAGGAAAATAAACAGGAAATTTTGATGAAATGTCATGTTTCATTTCCAACAAAAATATATCCCTAGTAATTTCATGAGCACAGTCATTTAAGAGTAGACTATGATGGGGGCCAGTCTGGGCAATCTTTTACAATAGTGGCATCAGAAAAAAAAAAAAAGGATACATCACATATTCCACCCAACCAATAGCATTTTTTCTAAACTATTTTCCCACCCATTTTATGAATTTTATTGCAGAGTATGAGGTCACTGTATTAAGATGTGTTAACATCAGCTGTTAATATGTTAATTGGCTTATGTTAATGGCCTATGCTAATGATATGTAAATGATTTTTGTATTAATTTTACTACTGTTAAAGGTAGAGTGTTAATACAGACGATATTGAAAAAGCATAACTACAACTTCCTAACTACACCTACCTGTTAAGCTCCGCGGCCACAGACGGCTGTGGCCACCATTGGTCACCTCCCATTTCACAACTTTGGCTCCGTTGGGTGAACTCGCAGCTTCCGCCAGCTACCACCGGCCTTCTGGCCTCCGTTCCTGGGCCTATCTGAGCAGCAAGGAAGCTCCCGACTGCCATCTTACCCATGGGGTTCCTTAGGCGCGCGTGCGCACTCCCTGACTAGCCTTAACCACTTCTTGGCGGGAACCTCGGGGGCGTCCCTACCAGATGACGTCACTCTGCTCTAATATTTAAACTGGCCTGCCCAGACAGCCCGTGACTTGCCAACGAGTTCACTTGCTGTTCTTCAGCTTCTACTCGGCTTGTTCCAGTTTTGCTTCCATGGTGTGAGACTACTGGGTACCCGCTCCTCGGGGTTCCCCCTTGTCTCTTGGCTATCCGCTCTTCGGAGGGCCTCTCACCCGGATTCCAGCCTGCCTTTTGCCTGAGGCCTTCTATTGGGCTTCTACTTACTTCCTGTCGCTGTGAATACCACTTTCTGGATCTTTGTTCTGATTGCTATGTGGGATTCCTCGCCGGTGTACCCCACCCTGTGGAACATTGCTGTGAGGACTCACTTCTGGGTTCCCCCTGCTCTGCAGACCCACACGGTGATATCATCTGAGGAACTCTCGCTGGTGTACCCCGCTCTGCGGACCATTGCCATGAGGACTCACTTCCGGGTTCTCCCCTGTTCTGCGGACCTGTGCTGTGTTTTCATCTGAGGAACCCTCGCCAGTGTACCCCGCTCTGTGGATCACTACAGTGTTCTCCCACCAAGGAACCTTCCTGCATTCTCCACTACTGATTCAGTGTGTTACAGTGACTGTACTTTTCGGCACCCCCGCTCCTTGGGTAGTGTCGCTTCCCCCTTTGACTCTTGTCTCAAGCAAGTCTGACGTCAGCTTTGTGCTGCCATTCCGTGGCCCACCTCCAGGGGTCATCCTCTATATCTCCACCTCTACGTCTGCTGTAGCTCCATCCTGTAGCCGAGGCTCCGCCTCCTGACGGTGAGGCCCAGTGGGGCTCATCCCCCTGGGTGACTCCACCTCTCATCTCGGCCAAAGGGTCCACTCACTTATTTATTTATTTATTTATTTAAAAACCTTTCTATACCGTCGTTTAGTGATATACCATCACAACGGTTTACAGATAGGCAAGTAAATAAGTTAGGTTTGGATTATAATTTATCTAGTAGGTGTCAATAAACTTTTTCAGTTACATGATTCAAATAATATACGCTATATGTGATGTGGATTGTAATTCCATTTATGGAATATCCATACATGAGATATACAGTACTTTCTTTTTAAGAATGATAGAAAATAAAAAGATAGCATATATGTTATCTGGTGACTTTTACCTGTGTGTAGGAGTTCCTTTCTTGTTTATTAGTACTACCTATTCCCCACTCTCACTTTGAAAAGCTTTTTTGAAAAGCCATGTTTTAAAACTTTTTTTGAAGAGTTTTAAATCTCTTATTGATCTTATTTCGAGTGGCATTGTGATCCATAATATTGGACCGGCTAATGATAGTGCTCTCTCCCTCACTTGGGTCAGTGTAGCTGTCTTTACAGAGGGTATGGTTGGTAGAGCTTTATTTGCTGATCTTAGATTTTTCTGGGGGACATGTAGTCGTAATGCAGTGTTATCCTAACACTACCACTTTGTTCTTTGTGTTAACAGCTCTGAGCTTACTTTTATATGTTTTAACACGTTATTTTTCTATGCACTAATAGATAATGAGCTGTTTTGCATCTTATTACCTCATTTGTAGAGGTTCTTGATTTAAAAATCTTGCGCGCTAATTAATAAATGTATACTAGCTGCTGACACCTGTAATCTAGTTTATATGTGTTGACAGAGCTTTTAATATGTTAATGCTTGCAAAAGCATTAGTGTATTTAGTACATCAGCCTATAAATCTGCTAAACAAATGGTTCTATAGAATATATAATAATCAGAAAGGTTAAGATATACAAATGCCTATCACATTTTACTGTTTTTCTGTCATTTATAGTGTATTATCACTGATATGCTAATATCAAGTCAAAATATTATTTATTCATGACACACTTTTCCAACAAAAAGAGTTCAAAGCGAGTTATATCAAATTTTCAGAAGAAATTCAGATACAATTTCATTAAAACATCTTTGGGTACAGTCTACAGTGTATTGGGATTTCACTGGCATTTCATAAGAAAAAGAAAAGAAACACATTTCAGGATTGCATATTTGTAAGGCCAGGAGAGTAGTGTAGTTTTCTTTGGTGGGAAAAGTGGCTTAGTTGGAGTGACTGGACTGGTATCTTGTGGGGGAGTTTGAGAGTTTTTCAGCAGATCCAACATGGATCGACATGTAACCCTTACCTGGGGGGTTTAGTCCTAAGGGCACACAGTATTTATAACCTCTGGGTCTGCTCCGGATAGCTGAATCCTTCCCAGTTCGACTCTTGATCCGTGGCGGGTAGGATTCTTTTTATGGGGGAGACTCTCAACTATGGCCTAGACAATGACAGAAACGCTAGTGTGTCCCTTGTATGTATTTATAGCTGTGGCATCCCCGGGAGGGAGATGCTTGAATAAACAAACAGGACCAGGTGCTGGGTGTTAAATAATAATTTACTGATTGGTTTAAGGCAAATAGAAGTCCATCTTTAAATAGTTGTGCAGTTACAGATGATGTCTTTACAGATAGAGGGTTTCACTGTGAGTAGGTGTCCTTTTCTTTCAGCACACTGGTGGAGCTTCCCATGGTGGTGTAAGTTGTGTACTCAGAGCTCTTCCTAGATCAAGGATCTCCTGCTGGCATAGTAAAAATCTTACCTTACAGTCCAGCATCTTCCTGAACACCCAACCCTATGTTCTGGTCCCAAATTAGTGGAGAATCCGGTTGGAGTCTCCTTGCTCTTCCTTGATTCTATTAAGCTGCTCTGCAAGGGTGACTCCTTGGCTTGAAATGTCTTTGGGTGAGAACCTGCTGATCCAGCCAGGCTCCCAGTGAAGACGGGTGGCTTAAAACATCTTCCTTCTTGAAAAAAACAGGATACATTTTGACCAACAAAAATCTCACTCAGAATGATCTGTCACCGGTCTTGCCCACCTAGGGAGTAGAGTGGTACACATTTATTTATTTATTTATTTGTCTATTTATTTATTTATTTAATTAAGATTCTTATATTACGACATTCCTGTATAAAATGCAAATCATACCGGTTTACAATACAACAGAACAGACGCAAGGATGCGATACAAGGAGCTTTTGAACATTTGAAACCTTGAAACATTTGTACATGAAAAAAAGGAACAAATACAACCAATAGAACAAACAGAGATTCAAAACAAGTCAGAAAGTGTTGATGTGCCAAATACCTGTATCGAAAAGATGTAGAAGAAAGACGAGTGCATAATATAGGTTAACTAGGTTAGGAAGCTAGAGCTTAGGTCTGCGGGTCTGAGGTGTAACTAAAAGTAAGACTGAAGGGGAGGGGCTGAGTATGGGGCAGGAAAAGAAAGGGGGGGGGGGGCAGAGAAGGTATGAAGGATGGAAAGAGGGCCCCAGATAATGCATAGGATGAAAAGACGCGAGAGTGGCGTGCAATTTGTCTGGGGGGCCCTTGTCAGTGTCCGTGTAGAGGCTTCAGAGAGTGCTTAAGTCTCAGGGAAAGCTTGACTGAAGAACCAAGTTTTGAGTTTTTTTGAATGTCTGAAGGCAGAGTTCTTGACGAAGGTCCGGGGGGAGCGTGTTCCATAGGGTGGGACAATCTGTGGACAATGCTCGCTTTCTTAAGGAGGTTTTAGCTGGGGGGGCATACAGTGAACCTTTGTAGGCACTTCTGACCGGTCTGTCTGAGGTGTGCGGACGAAGTTGGGTGCTTAGCTTGAGGGGAGAGAGGTCATGGATGTCTTTGTGGATCATCATGAGAACCTTGAAGGAAATCCTAAATTTGATAGGTAGCCAGTGAAGTGACTGAAGGATGGGAGTGATGTGGTCTCTTTTTTTTGAGTTGGAGAGAATCCTGGCATCGGCATTCTGAACCATCTGCAGTGGTTTGATTGTGATCACAGGGAGACCTAGGAGGAGGGAGTTGCAATAATCGATTTTGGACAGGATAATGGATTGCAGCACCAGGCGAAAGTCTTGGAAGTGAAGAAAAGGTTTCAGTTTTTTAAGAACTTGTAATTTGAAGAAGCATTCTTTGGCTGTGTTTTGCACAAAGATTTTGAGGTTATATTGGTTATCAAGCAGAACTCCTAAATCTCTGACGGAGGGTGAGTGGTTAATGGAGGTTTTTGCGAATTGTGACGAACTTGAGAAGGTGAAGAGTACATTGCTTTCGTCCGGCAAAATGATGAGAATTTCCGTCTTGTTAGTATTGAGGACCAGGTTTAAGTTGGTGAGAAGGTGGTTGATTTCTTGCAGACAACAATTCCAGTGGGACCAAGTTTTTTGGAGAGAGTCTGTGATTGGTAGAAGAATCTGAACATCGTCAGTGTAGAGGTAGTGTGTTAGTTTTAGGTTAGTGAGGAGATGGCAGAGAGGGAGCAAGTAAATGTTGAAGAGGGTGGGTGATAGTGAGGATCCCTGGGGAACTCCGAGGTTGGATCTGATGGGGTGTGATTCCTTGTTGTTGATCCTGACCTTGAAGAATCTGTTGTCAAGAAAAGATTTGAACCAACTGAGTGCCACTCCCTTAATGCCTATGTCTGATAGCCGCTCTAGGAGGATGGAATGGTTCACCATGTCAAAGGCTGCAGATAGATCTAGGAGTGCTAAGAGGTAAGGTTGTTTTTTTTCCAGGTTTAGGAGGATGGTGTCAGAAAGAGAGGTTAGGAGGGATTTGGTGTTAAGCATTTTGCGGAATCCAAACTGGAATGGGGAAAGAATATTGTTATTCTCCAGGTATTCTGAGAGTTGTTTGTTTATTATTTTTTCCATAATTTTGGCGATCAGAGGTAAGTTTGCTATGGGTTGAAAATTTTCTGGGTCTGTAGGCGAAAGGTTGGGTTTTATTTAGTAGGGGTTTAAGTATTGCGAGTTTTAGTTGGTCTGGAACTCACCCTTGTGCCTCTTCAGTCCTCTGGCTTGAGAACCCTTTTGCCTCTTTTGCCTCTTGCCTCTTTTGCCTTTTGCTTCTTCAGTCCTCTGGCTTGAGAACCCTTTTGCCCCAAAGGGAAATGCGGTAAAAATCTAACTTAATGAACTAAATACTTAGGGATCCTCTGGCAGGTTGTGCACAGAGGCCAATCCCCTATGTGTTTCAGATGTGTGTCTTTCTTCAGGGGAGTCTCACGTTGGAAATCTCCAACTTTGCAGGATTCTTGCCTCGCTGGAAAGTTTACTTCACATCGAATTATCGTTGTTACTTCCTTTTCACCGCTTTATCTTGTTGTTCACCGCTCCATACCAACGAATGGATATCATGAAGATCAAACTGATCCCATTTAAATATCCAACGTGGATGCACCAAGGAGACAATCATAAGCGCTCTAACCATTGAATAAACTCATACCAAGTTCACCTGTATGTTGATTGCCGCTTACTTCACATTGAGGGGCGTATCTTCGATGACATCACGGCTTTAATCGGACCTGACAGGGAACTGCTTCTGGCCTCCTCCATAGAATGTGCGGACCTGGTAGGTACTATGCAGCGCTGCACATCCTCCGTTGTTCTGTATGGCTGCGATACTGACAATGAATCACTGCGGAGACTTTAAAGTTTTATAACTAGCCATACCTTAAACCACAAAATGGCTGGTTATTAGGGATGTGAATCGTTTTAGGACGATTAAAATTATCGTCCGATAATTTTAATATCGTCTTAAACCGTTATGGAACACAATACAATACAGATTCTAACGATTTATCGTTATAAATCGTTAGAATCGTGAGCCGGCACACTAAAACCCCCTAAAACCCACCCCCGACCCTTTAAATTAAATCCCCCACCCTCCCGAACCCCCCCCAAATAACTTAAATAACCTGCGGGTCCAGCGGCGGTCCGGAACGGCAGCGGTCCGGAACGGGCTCCTGCTCCTGCATCTTGTCGTCTTCGGCCGGCGCCATTTTCCAAAATGGCGCCGAAAAATGGCGGCGGCCATAGACGAAAAAGATTGGACGGCAGGAGGTCCTTCCGGACCCCCGCTGGACTTTTGGCAAGTCTCGTGGGGGTCAGGAGGCCCCCCACAAGCTGGCCAAAAGTTCCTGGAGGTCCAGCGGGGGTCAGGGAGCGATTTCCCGCCGCGAATCGTTTTCGTACGGAAAATGGCGCCGGCAGGAGATCGACTGCAGGAGGTCGTTCAGCGAGGGTTCCGGCGCCTCGCTGAACGACCTCCTGCAGTCGATCTCCTGCCGGCGCCATTTTCCGTACGAAAACGATTCGCGGCGGGAAATCGCTCCCTGACCCCCGCTGGACCTCCAGGAACTTTTGGCCAGCTTGTGGGGGGCCTCCTGACCCCCACGAGACTTGCCAAAAGTCCAGCGGGGGTCCAGAAGGACCTCCTGCCGTCCAATCTTTTTCGTCTATGGCCGCCGCCATTTTTCGGCGCCATTTTGGAAAATGGCGCCGGCCGAAGACGACAAGATGCAGGAGCAGGAGCCCGTTCCGGACCGCTGCCGTTCCGGACCGCCGCTGGACCCGCAGGTTATTTAAGTTATTTGGGGGTGGGGGATTTAATTTAAAGGGTCGGGGGTGGGTTTTAGGGGGTTTTAATGTGCCGGTTTTTCGATTTTTCGATTTTTCGATTTTTTTAACGATTTTTCACGATTTTTCACGATATTTTACCCCCCCAAACGGCAACAATACGATTCCCTCCCCCTCCCAGCCGAAATCGATCGTTAAGACGATCGAGGACACGATTCACATCCCTACTGGTTATAAAGGGCCTGAATAACCAATCCAGGCTCTCCTCAATGGGAGAAGTGCGAGAGGGATGGATAGCTCAAGATGCTATATTTCTGGAAAAGGAACTAGGGATATTTAGTGATGGACTGGAAGGTCTGGCCATAGACATATTAGAGGTCAATATGTAGCTGTTATGGGTTTAGGTTGGCTGGTACAAAAGCTACTTCAAATAGCCAGACTTTCACTGTTTTCCTGAGGATAAGGAGGTCTGCAGAGGTTCTGATGTATGGGAGTAGGGAGTTCTAGATGGAAGGGGCAGAGCTTGGGAAGATCGCTCTCATGGTCCTTGGGGATGGCATCACAAGGCGGACCTGTGAAATTGAAGCATTCAGGAGGGTTCATTGGGGGAAGAAAGAGCTGCTGAGGTAGGTAGGGGGTCCGACCTTTGAGAGATTTTTAGGCTAGGGTCAGAATCTTGACACTGGTATGGTAAACTGTTGGCAGGTAGTGCAAACTTTTCAGGATTGGTGTTATTCTATCAGACTTGTGTGTGCTCATTATCATGTGAGCAGCAGGATCTTGAATAAGCTGTAAGTAGTGGCTTAGGGTGCTGGGGATTCTTACATTTAAAGTATTATAATAGTCCAGGCATGGTCTGTAGGTGATATTAGCATACAATGATTTAGATTAGGGGCTGGTAACTCTGGTCCTCGAGTGCCAGAGAGAGACTGGATGGGGTGGTGACTGGTGAGCGAGGCAGCCTTGTGTGTGTGCGGGTGACTGGTGAGACGGGAAGTGAAGGAGTGACTGTATGTGGAGACAGCATAGAGACTGGATGGGGTGGTGCTTGCTGAGAGAGAGGCAACCTGGTGTGTGTGGGGGTGACTGGTGAGAGAGAAGCAGCCTGGTGTATGTGTTTGTGTGTGTGTGGGAGACTGGTGAGTGACTGGGATGGTTGGAGGATGTCATATCACCCCATTCAATCACACCAAGCTTCCTTTCTTTCCCACCCTCCCACCTTCCACCACCCCATCCAGTCTCACTTCCACCTGTTACCACATACATTCACCACAGTCACTCCCCCTCTCACCAGTCACACCCCTCACACTATGGATATTCAAAGTATACATATCCCAAAATGCCAGAGCCCCTTTTCTAAAATATACATCAGACTGCCTCTCTCTCAGCAGTCACCACCCCATCCAATCTCTCTCCCACCTGTCACCCCATGCAGTTAACCAACTCATTCCTCCCCTTACAGTCTCCCCCTCACAGTCTCCCCCCCCACACACACACACCAAGCTACTTTTCTTTCACCACTCACCACATCTTCCACTCTCTCTCCCACCTGTCACCCCATATGTCAGCCCAGTCACTCCTCCTCTCACCAGTTACCTCCACATACACCAGGCTGCCTCTCTCTCACCAGTCACCACCCCAAGTCTCTTTCCCACTTGTCACCACATACAGTCATCCCAGTCACTCCCCCGCTCACCAATCACCCCCACAGATCAGGGGAATTCAAATTATACATATCCCAAAATGCCAAGGCCTCTTTCCTAAAATACAAAGTATTGGCGAATTCAAAATATGCATTTATATTAAATGCTTTTGCTGACTTGAACTTGATGCTATTATTACATTACTTGTTTGTTTACACTTGTTACCAGACACTGGCCACCCCCCCACAAGCACCATCTTGTAATCTTGGCAACACAAACAAGTAACTAAGGAGACAGCCAATGGGAATGCAGAACCATACTTCTAGCTAACAAACCGCTCCCCAATTGACCCTTTTTAACTTATGGTAATATCCAGTTAGTGTGCATTAACTCCAACATTAGAGAAACCAGAAATTACCCCCCCCCCCCCCCCCCGAACCATTAAAAAAATGAAATCAAATAGAAAATGACACGAAACAAAAAAAAACCACAACCCCTTCACCCCCCCCCCCCCCCCCCCCTCCAAAACACACCACTACTAGTTTCAACTCTCCCTTAGGGCATTGGCAGATACTACAGACTTTAAGAAGTACTGAGGAAAAAAATAAGGAAAGACCTTAAGCAAGTAAAAGAGCATGAAAAAAAGAAAACAAAAGGAACAAGGATGCGAACTAAATCAATAGTGTGCATTCATCCTGAAAGGTTAAGGGTTGTTTCTGGTTAAAATTGATTTGGTAATTGATTTCTGTTGCATGCAGCTCTAATAAATGCACTTCTAAATGGACCATACTAGTATGCTGCAGGCCTGCTGTGTACCATTTATTCTATCTGACTGAGGCTATTATTTTTATAGTTAGAGGTCTCTTTGCGTACAGCAGCATTATCTGTGTTATCGATGAGCACCTGTGAAGAGTACACCACTGATCCCTGTTTGTTAGGTTTAAATGGCAAACTTCCCTTTTGGTGATAAATTGAAAAAAAGAACGCTGATTACCTTTGCTAGAGATGATTGATACTGCAGTTTCTATAACCTGCAGTTCGTGGCATTTCTAGAGAAAAAGTTTCAGGCCTACTCTCTAGGCTCACCCACCTAAGGTTCATTAGGGGATGGTGACAAAAGCTTACAGGTAAGGAAGAGACATTGCAAGCAGAATGTATCCAAGTTTTTTTAAAGCTTTTATTTTCCTAACCTTCCTTATTTTTGCTCACGAAAGATTATGCTCTTTTCAGTGCAAGGTGATGACGTTTTACATATGCCGAGCCATTGTAGAAATGGTATTTGGTTCACATGAACACTGAAGTGAGATAGAACAAGTGACTGGTACTTTAAGAAAGCAGTAAGAGGTTACAGTTGTAAGAGCCAGATTTACTGATTGATAAAAACAAACAGGAAATCCCACCACAAAATTGCCAGGTTTTTCTGACCAGAATGATGTTTATCTTTTACATTAAATGTAATATTTTAAAAAAGTAATCTTGCAGCTACACACAAAAAAACAAAAGTTATCCTCTTTCTCAGAGCGCTCCCTGAAACAGGTAAGAAGCCATATTTAGATGCTGAAAAATAGGAAAAAACTGGCTCGAGCTCCAGATCAGGATTCTCCACTGGGGGACAAATAAAGCTGCAAGACTTGAGGTCTGCCACATAGTCTGTCGTTAATAGAAGTTCACACAATGAGTGCAGTTCCAAAACAAAATATACTTTTACTGAATCCAAAATCCAAAAACTTTCAGTAGCTCTGTAAAGTAATCTCCAAGCTGGCATCTTCCAGGACCTCTAACTGGGTGCGAATTGATGAGGAACCAATAATGGGAATTATGCCAATTTTACTACTAAATAGAGTTAGAAGGCTTTGCATGCCTTTCTTTGTTCTTACTTTAATTTGTCTCACAGCTCTCCTCAGTCCTTCTCGATCTCACTCACAGTATTCAAATCCCAAGCTGGAGAGAGATCCCCTGGAGCATGCAGCTCTCGATGCTCCTTCTCAGGGTGGGAAGAAGGGGCAGCAAAATTCTTCCTCCCAGACCTTCTAACCAAAATGTCTTTTTACCCCCCAAAACTGATCTTAACCCCAGAGTTATTCCTTGCTTCAAGTCACCACTTCTGAGGGGCAGGTCTTCCCTGTCTCTAGGCACCCCAAACATGGGGTTCCCTACATCCCATGCTCAGGAGAGGCCCACAAGGCTCCTACCACAAAAATTCAAAGAATCCCACAAAATATCCTAAGAACAACCCAGCCAACAGGTTAGTGGACTGAAAAGGATGCTCCTTAGACCTTGCCCAGGAATTGCAGGCAGATGGTACCTGAGTCCAAGTAGGCCCAAAAACCAACGAAGGCAAAAACTCCTACATTTCCTCCTAACTCCAACTCAAAGCTACACTAATCCCAGAGCTCACGGTTACAAGCTGCTTATATTAATTCACAGGAGGCCAACCATCCCAGCACCCTTAAAGCAAGGGGCTGTATTGAATGGTTCCACCTCTTTTCCCTTCGCTAATCTAAACTGCTTTCTGAATACAGGAATACCCGGGACTTAATGGTAATGCGACTGTAGTGCCAGTTACATCAGCAAGAGGCTATCTTCAGATGCTGCAGAGTGGGGATAAACTGGCTGCAACTCTTGATCAGGATTTTCCTCGGGGGGGGGGGGGGCACCAAACGATCTGCAAGGCCTAAGGAGATTACCACATAATCTCTCAGTAAAAGAAGTCCACACAATGGGTATAGTTCCAAAACAAAATCATAGTTTTACTGAAGTCCAAAAGATAGGTAAAGAAGTGCAGGACATACAAAATTGCAACAGTTTGTAAAATTACACAGTCCAAAATAACCAAAGTACAGCTTCTCATGCATCTTGATTAAATGTAACTACATCCAATAAACAGAACCCCCCCCCCCCCCCACCTCAATAGTCTCTTCTATTTATGTGGAAAAAACTGTTTTATTTATTCAAATGTCTCATAGATGAAAGGTGGTAGTTTCATATATTTCAAGGTACCATCCAGGTTACCACCAGCCACCTGTATTATATATTTGTAGTGCCACAAAAATATTTCAGATTTTTTAAATATTTTTGAAACAGTCCATATAGCTGCTTATTTCAATATAAACCATGTTACTAAATTGCTCAACCGAGCTGTACTTAGCTTCTTATTATTCCAACATGGCCACGTTTCAGAATCAATCCTTCTTCAGTGGCAGCAACGTGGTAAAAATCCCTCTGATTATAACGATGTCATAGCAGCTGCAACAGTGTAGCCTAAAAAATGGCAAACAAAATGCCTTTTTACCCCCAAAACTGATCTTAACACCAGAGTTATTCCTTGCTTCCAGTCACCGCCTCTGAGGGGCAGTTTTTTTTTTTACCATGTTGCTGCCCCTGAAGAAGGATTGATTCCTACAAGAAATCTCTTGATATGATTTCCATTTGCCTCTCCAAAATTAAAAGATGGCCTGCGGAGAATAAACTTCAATTAAATATGGGTAAAACTGTAATTGTTTATTTGGCTTGTTACCTTTTGCAAGAAGTCCCTAAAGTTATGATGGTGGAGAGAAAGAACATTCCAGAAGTAAATCATGCTAGGAACCTTGGTGTAAAAATGGACTCCTCTCTGTCTATGAAACCCCACATTAGTGATGTTGTGAAGAATGCATACTTTAAGCTCCATATGTTGCACAGATTAGGTCCATATTTGAATGAATCAGACCTGAAGACTGTGGTTCATTCTTTGGCCCTGAGCTGACTCGACTATTGCAATGCACTTTACCTCAAATGACCCTCAAAACATTGTAATGTGTGCAGAATTCTGCAGCCAGAATAGCATTAGGGACCTCAATCCGCCAACCTATATCACCCATTCTCTCAAAATATATTTGGCGGATTTGATTTAAAATATCGATGTTAGTTTTTAAAGGCCTACATGGCCTTGTGCCTGATAGCTTTAGTGCTTGTCTAAAAATGTATCATCCCTCTAGGTCTTTGAGATCTGCCTCTCAGATTTTATTGGACATTTCCTCCTTCAGACTTATTAGATTGGATGGGTCACAAGAAAGATTGTTTTATGTACAAGGATCTGAGCTTTGGAATGTGCTGCCACTTCCTAAAAATGAAGAATCTTCTTCATTTTTAAGTTCAGGAAATTGGTCAAGGGTTTTCTTTTTCAGCAAGTTTGTAATTGTTTTTAACTGATTTTATTACCTGATGAGCACTAGATTTAAATGACTGCTAATACTCTATTTTTACAGCCTTACTTTTAATATTTATGCTGGGTCTTGTACTATGTGTTTTTATAATGTGTTCAGTGAGTATGATTTTAATTTTTTGCAGCTTGTCATTTTTTTTCTTTCGATGCAGAAAGACTATAGCAGGATATATATTTGCTTGGCAGCAGGAAATGTGAAGGGCAGGAAATATAGAGTGCTGGATAGATATTAAGCTCTTTCTTTAGCTTGTTTTTACCATTTTTGTTATGTTTTTTTGCCTATATTGTTTTATGTTTTTTATCTTATGTTCTGTTTTAAATCATTTTCTGTTTGTTTTATATAACTTTATGAATTGTTAAACTTGTAAACCATCTAGACTTTATGATAGGCATTATATAAATATTTCATAAAACATTCATTAATACATTAATACATGTATTAATCATAATTATATTGTATAATTGATATCAGACTCGTTTATGGTGTACTATTGATTGGGTGGGAACTCTGGATGAACTGGGGGGAGTTCAAGCTCAAGTCAATGTGATATTAGAGAGTCCTCAATACATGCATGTTTAGATTGGTTCTTGATGACCTGGAGAAGGACTGGATGAACTGGTGGAGGAATTGGAAAACTTGTAATTTCACTTGTGTGTGTATGTTTAAAATATACTGAATTAGGCACATAAATCAGGTTTTACATTTGTGCTACTTTATTTTCATGCATAAAATATATGCATATATATTTTTTAAATTAGAAGGAAATGCATTCAGTGCATTGAAACACTTGTTTTCAATGCATTGCATGTATTCATGCTTAAGCATACAAACGTGTATATTGGGATACACTTGCATGTATTTTAATAATACCCACATATAATAAGGTGCCTGAGCTGTTCTCCTGTCTTCTGTGATATTTGATATTTCAGTAAATCAATATATATTGGCTAACAAACTGCTGCCCTAGAAAAATCTCTCAATACCACATTAAGGGAAAGTATACAATCAATAAAAAAAAACATCAAATAATGTACATTCATAAAAAAAAATTATTTACTTAAACATCTTATAATTTAAATCAAATTAACTATACTTATAGGCAAATGTAAAGAAATGTACATGTATACTATTTATACATCAAAAACATGTAGAACATATACATAAATAAGTGCCAGTCATTATCCACATATAGTACACGCATACTATATAAAAACTAAACAGAAAAAGTCCAACAACAGATATTACTAGATTTGCAGATAAGTGATGATATTAATATGTGAATTCCTTCTAAAGGAACAGTCAGATCTTTAAATCATGAATTCCTGCTATATGAACGATCAGAACTTCAGTTTATCCCATAGATCATTATATGGGAGATTGTCCCTAAATAAATATGCTGAAAATATAATCCTTCATTGAAAACAAATCTCAACTAGGGCCCAAGTTTCACCTCTAAAAAGAGGCTGCTTCAGGGGAACTGAAATAAAAAGAAATATAAATGACCAAAAACATTTTTTTATAATTAATAATTCTTTATATTTTAATATTTTCTCATCCAAAAAAAACTCTTACTCACCAACAACGATCTTATACCAAAAAAGAAGCGAAAGGAATATCTGAAGTGAATCAAGCAGGAAGCATTTTAAATACAATTTTACACAGTAACTCCCGATCAGCATGGGTCTTTCTTTGTTACATGCCTTGGCTGTACTGAAGCTGTCTACAGAAGATACAAACCAAAAATGCTTCACACAATTCAATCACATAAATTTTGCCAAACCACCACAAAATCCCTAAATCAAAAATTATCCCTTTCTGCCAGAACACAGATTCGTCTTATCGCGCAAAGTAATAAGCAAGTGAGATATAAAGGCAATTCAGGGAACTAAAGACACTGCTTACTAAGGGGGTCATTTTCTAAAGGGATTGCAGGCGAAAAGTCCTTTTTTGCATGCAATACCTAGATTAGGGCGGAGTCGGGGTGGAGTCCGCACCGGAAGGGGAGGAGTCAGGGTAGCAGGGGAGGAGTCCGGGTGGACTCCGTGATGACTTCACTGACGGAGAAAGGTAAGACTCCTTATCGCCTCCAGTAGCATGCCCAAAAGCGCCACCTTTCACGGTGGCGCTATTGGGTGCGAAAGCCGGCAGCGATAACACCGTGGTGGTGCAATCGCTGTTGGATTTCGCAGGCCCGCCCCCCGCTTCGCCCCCCCCTCCACCCCCGGTGCTGCACGATTCTCAAAGGCCTGCAATTTTAGAAAATCCAGGCCTAAAGTGGGAAAGTTTAAAAAAAAACCACATGAAAACAGCAATGACTGAACTTAATATTAGCCTGAAAAAATACAGACGAAAACTATGAGTAAATGATATATCCATATGAAATCACAAAATAACTCTTTTAGATATTATTTATATAAAGTGTGTGCTGACCTAATTGAAGTAACCCACCTTTTACAGAAAGAACCTCATATGACTGCGATAAGAATGCTTCAAACGGCTACAAATAAACAAAAAGCATTTTGTTATAACTAGAGCAAATAATGATGTGAAAAATAAAAAGACAACACAACAAACCTACCACAAACAACCGGCAGTGTAGCGATTTCTACTAAAAATAGTTCAGCCAACGAGACTGCAGGCAAGCGATTGCCGTGTTTTCTTCCCTTTTAAAACTGACCGGATGATACAAAGTAGCCAATCAGAGAGAGCAAACAGGTGTAAAAATCAACCAATTACAATCTGCCAAACCAAAACCATGACAGAAACTGGAATGTTGTTACTGCTATACTTCAACATGGGATCATCCCATGGCTATTTTTATCATTGCTGAATACACAGTATTAGTCACCCATAGCAATATAATTACTAATTTAAAAGAAATATTTTTTTAAAAGATGAAGTGTCTTAAATATAATGTATGAAAATAGGAAACAACCAAAACATTTTTTAATATAGCACCAAAAAATAAAATGTATAAAAGTAAACAAAAAACACTCAGCAAAAAAACAAAAGACAAAATAATAAGATTAACCCTTCTAAATAAAGAAGAAAAAGATGTTATCCACAGAAATAAAAAAATTGAAGAATAAAAGAAAAATCATAGATTATATAGAAGTATTATATAAAAATGCCCCACTCTATCTTTTCATTGAGTCCATTCAGAATCACTGAATTCAAGCGAAAAATCAATTTTTGCTCCACCTTAGATACAAATTTAGATAAATCTCCACTGTGAGTATGCAAATGGACCTGCTGTATAGCAAAAAACTGCAAATCTGTGGGTTCATGTTGAAGCTCAAGCCAATGTGATATTAGAGGGTCTTCAATACGTGCATGTTTTAGATTTCTACAATGTTCAATAATCCTTGTTTTCAAAGAGTGAGAGGTCTTGTCTACATATAGCAATCCACAGGGACAAATGATAAAATAGATAAGATGTTTAGACTGATACGTAGTGGATGTACATAATCAAAATACTTGTGATGTCCTAGGATGTTTAAAAATCTCTAAAGAGAGGGACAAAGTACATCACTACAATTGCCGCAAGGGTGATGTCCTTCAGAAATTTCAGCCTCTGGATTCCTGGGGTCAAATAAAAAGGAAGAAACCAGTTCATCTCTCAAGTTTTTCCCCGCTTGTAAGCAAATAAAGGGAATTCCTTAAAGATATCAAACTCCCTGAGGATTGGCCAATGAGTTTTGATAATCTGCACAACCTTATGTACATTAGGAGTGTGTGGTAAAACACAAACAATCCTATTGGTGGGGGAAGGGGAGCCTTTGTGTAACAACCATTCACAATCACAAAAATGTGCCCTCTTATTATGCTTTCTTAATCACCTTATAAGGATATCCCTTCTCTATAAATGTGGAACACAGAATTTCTGCCTGTTCTTTAAATTCCTCCAATGTTGAACAAACATGATGAAGACTGAGGAATTGGCTCACAGGTATGGCTTCCTTCATTTGATGGGGATGGCCCCCGATATAGCATGTTTGTAATTATCAGCTTTTGAGGAATGTTTTATATATCCTAGTCCATTCTGGAATTGTGACAAGTTATGGCTTCACTACATTGATGATGTTTTTTGATTTGGAGTGGGGATGAGACTTTATTCAAAATGTTTTTTAATTTTCTAAACTCTTGTGATCCTAATGTACATTTTTTTATATACCACCAGTCCTTCTTGAATAGCTTTTTTGGACATGTGGGTTATGCACACAAACTCTGGTCTGGAAACAACTTTACATAGAAAGAAAACAGATTGTAATTTCCTATTAAGATTTGATAGTTGCCATCCCCGATAGTATTGGAGATATTCAATTGTTTTATTGCCTGAGGTAGTGCAGAGTAAACCCACTATAGGGTGACTTGCTGTTGTAATGAATGTTTAATTCAATCAAAAATATTGAAATGTAAAAATATCATATTGGAAGCCCAGATTAGATGTATTCCATGCCTTAAAAATGTAGAAAGATGTAAAAAAAAAAAAAAGAAAAGAAAGAAAGATTCATAGGCTTGCCATTGAAATTATCAAATTGTGCTTTTTTTTCAAAAGCAATGTAGATCTGGCTGATTAAAGTTGCCAGCTGGCCCTATTTTTTTTCAGGCCAGTTTGAACCATTTCTGCTTTCATGCCATTGTATGCAGGGACTTATAGTCTTAAGTTTTCTATGGGAAATTACTAAGTATATTACAACTGCAATTTTAGGCATTTAATCAGGGGAAACCAGAACTGAATCAGCCTACTCTGAAATTTAAAAAAAGACAATCAAACAATGGAGTCAATTGGCAACCCTTGGAAAAATATAGTTGTACAACTTTTTGTCCAAGACTTGAATCTTGTATGCATGTTTGTGCTACCAACAGAGCTGTAAACAGGCCAATTGGAACCTTTAGCCAAATGAAAACATGCACCCTCACCTCTAACACAACAGACAATACCATAAGCTGGGAGACACTGTTAAATGTAGGGGGCTTTGATTTTTATTTTTATTTTGACCCAGCAGTTTCCTCCTACCCCTTTGGGTTTCTAGCTCAGTTGGAACCAGTACAGATTAGTAGGGATTAAAATACCTGTCTAGGACATAGGCACTATAGTAAGGCTCTCTCTCTCTCTCTCTCCCTGAAACAGGCTGTCTGGTACTATCGTGGACCGCGATAACCCTTTACTGGCCCGTAGCGCAGTCCGTAACACAAATTTGAGGGTTGTAGTTATTAGCCGCGATAGCAGCCGCGCTAACACTGTGGCTGTTTCGCCGCACTAACACTGCGGCTGTTTCGCCGCACACGATAAACTGGTTCCTGCTTTACATATGCTCCGCCCCAACTCTGCCCCCTGAATACCAAATTATTAATTTGCATTTGCAAATTGCGTTAACAGCTGTTAACGCGATTTGCGAATTTATCGCACGCGGTAAACTGCTTGGAAAATGAGGCCCTTAGTGTTTGGGTACTTACCAGGTTCTTATGGCCTGGATTGGCCACTGTTGGAAACAGGATGCTGGGCTTGATGGACCTTTGGTCTGACCCAGTATGGCATGTTCTTATGTTCTTATTATTAGACATCTTTATAATACAATGACATGGATAGCGGAGTAAAAACTTTGCTCCTATCGCTGTTACTTCAGGTTTTAATAACAAAAACTCTTTTCGTCTTATTTGAGTGGGTCTGGCCAGATCCGAAAACAGTCGAACTGTTTGACCATGGAACAGAGCACTCAAATTTTTGAAATATGCTTTCATAATGAAGGCAAAATCCTGTTCTGAATAACATGACACAAACAATACTGCTCTGTCCACTACTTCAAAGCCCGAAATTTCAAGATATTGGGTTAGATTAAGAAAATCTGGGTGGTAACAGCTTTCTGAGACAGAAAGTTTATCTTCTTGAATGATGGAATTTTTTCTTCTTGGAGTTTTAAAACCTCTTTGAGATATCTTTTTAATGTTAGCAAAGGTAATTCTCCCATTATCTTTGGAAAATTCAGAATTCTAATATTCAAATATCTTAAGTAATTTTCAACCGCTTCCAGTCTACGCGATAGAATAGAATTTTCGCGGGCAAGACCGCCAGTAGTCTCCTGTATATTCTTGACATCTTGTTTAATTGCTTCCACAGTTTGTGTCTGCTGTTGTAAAGCTAGACAAACCTTTTTTATCATTTGGTCTAATTTCTTCTCAACATTTCCTACCCGAAGTGTCTGTTCCTGTAGCAGTTTCGACATACCTGTCATGAACTCCGATACGGAGTCCATAGTCACCACCTCTGGTTTAGTAAAATCTTCTGACTGCGCTCTTGATGTCCTGGGGAGATCTCCCTGTGCTCCTTCCTCCTCCACAGTGGTTTGGGGCTTCCAACCGCCCTTCTGCTCACGGGGTCCCGGAGTACTGAGTCTCCTGAGGCTGCAATCGCTTCCGGTTCAGCTACGGAGATCCCAGTCGACTCAGAGCGTCCGACGGATAAACCATCTTTCACCTCAGCATCTACCGACGCTCCCGGTGAAGAAGCTAGTGGTGGTGGTCTGGGGTCTGGCGGGGACAGCATAACATCCCCCGACGAGAGTAAGTCTCCTCTCCTTGCTCCGTCAATGGGGCTTAGCCCCGGCGTTATTTGTATCGGCACGGCGTATTGTGAAATTAACCTCTGCTCTGGGGTGGTAACGGGTTCTGCTGGGTACACCCGAACCTTACCCTTGCATTCATGCAGCATATCAACAGCTTATCTTAATGAGATACAAATGAGGTACATCTTACTGCGGATGGTAAAGTATGTGTATATGAGTACACACACATGCATGTGGACAGTAAGGTGCAGTTAAATTATTTATATTAATGCATTTTGAATTTTGTAACACATGCACTTTGCTGAGCTAATGCTGTTTTGCATACTTTTGCATATAATTACCTCATTATCACGGATTCACATTACTGCTATCACAAGCTAGTTTACCAGTGCTAACAGCACTGTTAATGCACATTTACCGTTTGTGATCCATGATGCAGGCGTTTAATGCGGGTTAATGCTTGAGATAGCATTCATGGGAAAAGCCCTGGATCTCATAGTTCTTATACTAAGGATGACTGGCTACAGGAGTACAAGAAAGTATTGAGCGTGCATACTACAGACAGATACTAAAGCCCCTTTACTGAAAGCAACCTGATATACAATCCTGTAAATAATATATGCATTGATTTTGCACCAACATACTTTGTGAATGAGACCGCATGCAGTAATTTGTTAAAATGTAGTACTGTAGTAATGGCTGTAAAACATATTGACCCCATGCTGTCAATAAAATAAAGAGGTCACCTTGGCCAGGCCTATGGTTCTACAACTAGTTTCTGAAATGTTAAAATATTTTTGGAGTATAATCCTCATTAGTCTCTCTAAGAACAATACTTGTACTGTAGACATCTACTTCATAACAATTTTTGTTTTGCTCTAGAAGAGTAAATGCACTGAAACATTTAATGTGATTGCTAGGGCTACTTGTTTGTGCTGTACAACAGTATATTTCAATTGCTTGCTTGTATTGTTAGATGCTTATTAACAAAAACATGCATTTAAAGGCTTAACAACTGTGGAAAATACACCTTACAATCAGCAGCAAATAGATGAGATCAAAACTGTTCAAGCAAACAGAGTAGTCTTAAATAGATGAACATTGCATGGGTTATTTAAATATTATCTGACCCAAAACAAACTCATGAACTATCTTCATATGTATCAAAATATGTATTAAACATTCAATAGTATTTTAATAACCAATTAACTTCTTGAAACATTTCATTAGATGCCACTTTGCTGTGCTAAAATGCTTACAGGTTTAATGAGCGAACAATTGATTCATTTTATAAATTTATGATAATATCGCTATAACTAGAGATACTGTATGTCAAGCATATTAAATTCTGTAAAGCCACTTGAATACGTGCTGGAATTCTATTAAGGCACAGTTCAATGTACATTTGATGCCTACTTTGAATGGCTCCAAGTTTTGCATACACTGGGAGATATCTTCTCTTGTGAATTGTTCATTGTCACACAATTATAGCCATTTTCAGAATATGCAGGGTAATCCACTCACAATATATTTTTGTGGCACCTTTTTCTTCATTGTTTATCCTGGATTGATCAGAGAGCAACACAATATTCAACAAACACATCTGCATTGATACTTGTGTCACTTTATTTGTGACCAGTGAGAATTACTGAGGGTATAGAAGTTTATTTTTGTTCAGTATGTAATAATTTATCATTTCAACTTAAAGTAACAGCACTATAAGTTTGACTTACTCCAGAGGTCTGGGCCGCACGTGGATGAATAGTGTCCGAAGATGGTGTTTTTACCAAATATCTATTTTCATAAAGGAGGATATTCAGCCACTGAATGGATCTGAAAGAAAAACAACTTACTGGGAAGAGTCCATAAAAAAGGTTTTATTCACCTTCCCAAGGCCTCTCTCCCAAACAGATTTACTCCTACTCTGAGCAGCAGTAAAACCTGACAGCCTCACTTTTGACTGTGTAGCTCCCATTATTTCCTATGGGAGGAAAAATGTATTTTCATTTTCTTTCCCTAATTTGGAAAATCATGGCAGTGAGCCACTGTCGTTTTTTTTTTTTTTGTTTTGTTTTGTTTTAACTCTGATTCCATTGGCTTGAAGTCAGAAAAAAAATTCTCAGAAAAGATTTAAGAAAAAGTCCCATTTCAGTGCTCTTCCTTGCCACTGAAAGAATTGCAAATACACAATTTGGTATAAATATCATCATTTGTATGATAGACCCTTCAAGCCCAGGGTCAGGCATTTAGCCTGGTCAACCTTAAGCCACAGATAGGAAGAGAGTTCGGTTCTGAGGGCATTTTCTTAGAAGAGGATAAGAAGCTAGGCCCGAGGAGAACAAGGAACCCCAGTGGAAGAGGCACAAGCTGAGGAAAGGCCGATACGAAAAAGTAGTGAATTACATTACTGTATTCTTGCTTTTGAAACCTGCTAAGGTAAGCAGCACTGTTTCCGTTTGTTTTTCTGCATATAATAAAAAAGTTTATGAGTAAAGAGCCAGAATCTAACCTGAATCTATTCTCTAGTCAGTCATAGACTGCTCATGGTGCCACAACATGGTAAAAATATTATCATTATTCTTTTATGTTGCTTCTGTGTGAAAGCACAAGAAATGAAACAAACATTTTGCCAGTGTTGCACTTTTCCAAGAGCAATAGAAATCTTCAGCATCCTATACTTCTGCTGATAAACCCAATAAACATCCTCAGCCAGCACTCTAGTACATTGGAAATATACCTGTTTCTAGTGGCAACAGCATAATTTGTAGTGTCTGTGCTATCCAACCTCACTGCAGCAAGTGCAGTCATCAGTAAAATGCAAGGATCAATTGTCTCATACCATGTACCCATTTAGAACTGCACACAAAGGAGGGAAATGTTTTTTCCTAAATCAGCTAAGCTCCCAACTTGGAATATATGCTATGGTTCATGATGACAAAACTGTCTACTCAAGTCATCCTTGGCTACTAACCACAAATTTGTCCTCAGTATAAGGCATACTAATGCATGCAGTCAGCATGAACAACTGCTTCGGTTTCCATGTTGCTATAGCTCAAGTTGAAGATATATGACTTCTCTCTCCTGATGTACAGATACTAGGAATATGCATTCATTTGAAATGAAATGGAAAATTTTATTGAAATTTCGCATTTTGTTTCAAACACAAAAGAAAAGTAAACATTTTGCATGTTTTGTTTGTAAAAACACTTAACACCCTGTAAGTAGACATCCCCATGACAAAATTTATGCCACCCCTTCCCCCCCCCCCCCAAGTCCCATGGACTCCCACATGCCACATCTGCATTATGTGATAATGGCACTGGTCTTGAGTCAACTGGCAGCCATTTTGAAAACCAGGATAGATGGGGCAGGAGCGACTGAGGATTGTACCTGCCCATGGAAGACTTGTGGATGGGGAAAGATGTAGCATGGGAGGTCTGGCAGAGGAGCAGCTTTTTTTTTAACTTTGCCCATGCCCACCATTTGCTTCTTTTTTTCATTTTTACTTTTTGTTTCTTTTTATTTTATTTTTTGTTGTTTATTTCACTTTTGTATTCTGCCTTTCTAACCAAACTATGAGAGTCAAAGTGGTTTACAGAAAGCATAAAATACATCATTTAAACAAAATATAATATAGAAGTCAATATACATCATCATTAACATCAATCAATCACAATTACATAAAATATGAAAAACAATTAATAAGTCCTACTATGGCATGTCCAACCCTTACTTTTATTAGGGAATTCGATCATTAATAAATACACTTCCTCCTTGTAAGTAACAATAATTCAATTATATTACCTACTAAAATCACGAGTTATTTGCCTGAAAACCTATGACAAAATAAAAATGAAACAGAAAAACAAAAGCAAAACAAAAAGCACAGCAATGAGCACTTTCTCCAGCAATCTTCCTTTCCCACTGCAGCAGTATGCGCAAAAAAAACAGAGTTAGTCACCATACCTGAGTCAATATCCATGTTGCTTGGAGACCCTACTCTGTGCCAAATGTAGTACAGGCCCAAAAAAAAGCCTACTGATAAAATTGCTATTAAGTTGGCTGCATAACTTACATGAGAACTAGTCTGCTATGACCTGCCAATGCGCCTCAGTCCCCCTCACAATACTGTCAGCAGCTGCATTGGGGGTGGGCAGATGGGATCAGGCCCCAGGTTAGGATTCACATCATCTGGCATGCCAAATTCAAAGCAATGTTGTGCAGTATGCAACATACCACAATAATATCAGGCACATTCTCTGGTGTGTATTGTAATACTCCATCAGAACAGTCTATGCAACTTCAGTACTCCAGTTGTCTGCTCAGTGACCAGCCTTGGGGTGGCGTGTGCTACATTATATCATCCCTTGATGAAAGCAGAGGAGTTAGCAGCCGTGGTTTGCATTTATGTCTTGCATCTCCTATCAAAAAAGGAAGAGGGGTATAACAATACAAATAATGTGAATAATAATATGTATCTTTTGAAAAACATAACTGCAGAATGGGAACAACAAAATTTCTGATATAATAGGTGCTTGCCCTAAAGAGCATTGTTTGAACACTTGTTAACTTACCTTCCCTTCATTGCCCCTCCTCTCTCTCGCATCCCTTTCTCGTCCTTCTTTTAATCCACAAGAAGTATGTATGTGCGAAGGGCACACTTCCCTTCATGGACTATCTTCAGAAAGGGCACATATCTCAAACCATCATTCTGGATGTCTCTTCAGCTTCTTCCCTTTCTTCCCTTTCTGAAGATAGTCCTTGAAGGGAAATGCGCCCTTAATACAAGTTCTTTTGGGAATCATTAAGTAGTCCCTATAATGTGACATGGATTTTTGAGAAGCAGTTATCAGTTGTTGGACATTAGAAGTGTTTTCTAGAAATCAAGATTGTTTATGGACTACCTGGTTAAGAACAATGCTTTAGGTGTCTACCTTTTGAAATATTTGTTATAAGGGTTCTCCTTGTTTTAAATTTGTTGTCTTTGGGGCACATTGTATTTGTGTGGGTAGGTTGTTGATGACACAGGTGAGAGTATTTGTTGGAATTTTTAGTTTGTAGTTTTTTATCTTTGTGACGAGTAATTGAGGTGGGGTGGGCTTTTGGATGTCTGGGGAGACATCCAATTTGTTGTTTTGGGTACATGTTTTGGGTACATGAAAGCCTTTCCAGATACCAACTGAACCTACTTTCAACCTTTGACAACTCCATAATGTTCTTTCTCTTTTAAATTGGCAGGTTTTATTACCTTGGTTATTCTTTTTTATCTCATTGTTAATTTTTCTCTCGCCTTCTCTACATTCCAAGTTGCATTTTGTCCCTGTTTTATTGTAACTGCTACTTTCTTCTTCTATCACATGTTAATGTTTTAAGTTTTTTAAGTATTTATCCTTTTGTCACACCCTGTTATTTGTAAACCGGCATGATACGACTTCCATCGCGAATGCCGGTATATAAGAAATTCAAATAAAATAAATAAATAAAATGTTATGTGTAAAAAAAAAAAATTGTATTCATGTTAAATTGTTCTAAATTATTTTGTAATTGTTGTGTAAAAAATATATAATTTATTTTGAATAAAAATTCTATGGAAGGGATTTTTGTGCCTTATAAATTATATTAGTAAGTTATGTATACCTATCCTATTTCAACTGATTTGCAATAACTTAGGTGGGTTAGTGTTTGTTTAGTGATAGCCAGATTTTTTATTTACCAGATTGAAAGCACAACTTCAGCTATGATGTTTAAATATCTGGTCTTGTTTTAAAACTATTTGTAATAATTTTAACAAATACATTTCAAGCACATATTTGAAGAATATAGCAAATATAGGGGGTCATTTTCAAACGCTCATCGCGTGCAATACCATGCTGGGGGAGGAGTCGGGGCGGAGTCGGGCTCCGCGGCGTCTTCGCTGGCGGCGATAAGGTAAGCCACGTTATCGTCGCCAATAGTGCGCCCAATAGCGCCACCTTTCACGGTGGCACTATTGGGTGCGAAAGCCGGCAGCGAAAACTCCTCGGTGGTGCGAAGGCTGCCGGCTTTCGCAGGCCCACCCCCCTTCGCCCCCCCTCCGCCCCCGTTTTTCTGGATTCACCATTCTGCGATAGAATGGTGAATCCAAACCATAATTATCTAAGTACTGATTCACTAAGGGTTTTTCGCAAAGACACAAAGTGGCATAAAAACCTTGAAGGTAAATTTTAAAAGATACGCGCAAGCGTCCATGTGTGCGTGGTTCCCGGCACCGATTTTATAACATGAACACATTGACGCGTGCTTGTTATAAAATCAGCTATCCTTGTGCACATGCGCACTCAATTTTATATTGGCACGCGAGAGTGCCGACTTGTGCACACAAAGGGGGGGGGGGATTTTCTTAGAAATGGACGATGATGCGATAGAGCATTTTCCCAGTTCCTTCCCAGTTCGCTCCAATAAAGGAGCAGACTGAGAGGACATTTCCTATCCCTCTAGCTAACCTGCCTGCCTTTTTCCCTATCCTTCCTGACCCTTAAAAACCTCCCTAACTACCCTTTTTTTTTTGTTGTTTTTCAACTTATCTGCTCTACGGAGCAGCAGTAAGTTACACAGGCCGGCTGGCTGCCGGCGCGCACTTCAGCGCTTTATTTTGCTGTCCCAACCCACCCACGCCCTGCACACAGCCCTCCCCTTTTGTCTCCTCCGGTTTTTCCATGTGTACCGGAGATACACACGTGGCTGCGGGCCTTTGAAAATGCCGGCAGTGTGCGCGCGGCCCAACCATGCGCGTATCTCCTGGTATAGGTGCTCGTAGGGCTTTTAAAATTAGCCCATTAATGAATCTGGCTCTAAGATAGGTGATTCTTAATAAAAGCCATCTTTCTATAGAGTCCCCAATAAAAGAGGGGGAGATTAAAAAAAAAAAGGAGACAATAGTATTAACTTTATATAAGATAAAGAAAAAAAAAAGGAAAATAGCTTAAAGGAGAGGACATAAACTAATCAAGTAATGAGTCCTAAGGTATCCTGTTGGTCTATCCATTAATTTCCATCGTCAGTCTGAATAGAAATTCTTGCTTCAAGAAAACTCCTAAGCTGCTTAGGGTCAACATCTATCTATCTATCTATCTATCTATCTATTTGAAACCACATATATCCCGTGCTCTCCAAGACTTGGGTTGGGTATAACATATCAGGAAAAAAAATCAGCTCCCAGGGTCAAAATTTCATGATACATCTGTGGAAACCCTTTCCACTTATTCTGCATCATCCTACAAAGGTCAGTAAAAATCCATACCTTTTGACCCCAAAACAAGTTCTTCCTAGTTCTAAAGAAAAGTCACATAATTGAATTCTATCTGATTTGAAAACAAAGGAAACAAGAAGGGTGGCACAGCTAACATCTTCCTCCTGAGAATTCTTAAGGAATGCTGTTATTTCCAGTCTGTCCACAGTCACTTGTTCCTGATCTTGCTTGCCTCTGTCTGTAGGATCCTACACAAGTTTCTTGCAAAGAGTCCCCATGTACCTTCAAAATATCCCTCAGGTATCTTCTAAAAAGGTCAATAAGGCTCCTCAAAGGAACTTGCGGAAAATTAAGGACTATCAAATTGAGGTCCTTCAATCTGTTTTCCAACATCTTTTCCTTGGGGCGGAGACCCATACTGTCTGGTAAGATAGTAATGTTAACAGTCTGCATAGATGATAACTGCACCTCAAGGGTCTCCAATTTACTGCTATGAAGCATTTCTGTATTTTCCAATCTAGGCACCTCTCAAATGGACTCCAACATATTCACTTCTAGTCTCCACAGGCTTCTGTTTTCTGACTCAGAAGCCCCAGTGGGCCTCCGTTTCTTAAACTCTCTCGCAGCAAGGCCCGCTCCTCCACAACACTTCCATGTTGTCCTGGTGTTGCTCTAATCTCTAATGCAAAAGGCTGTGGTGTCCTCAATGACTCTGTCCTAGCAGGAACAGATGCCAAAGATTTTCTGAAGAGTTCCCTTGCACTACTCCTCCCAAGGACTTCCACAGTTCACTGCTTCCTGGAAGTGGAAATAAACCACGGCCATTGGGGCTGAGGGAAACCTCAAGCTGGAAAGAAGCTCTTTTGTCTCTATCAGCAACACTAATTTCTGGCCCCAACGCAGCTGAACCTCTTAGGACTACGAAATGGCAGATAGACTGCTGCAAGGATATAGAGTCAAAAGTGAGCAAATATACTCGACCTTTTTTCTTCTTCCCCTTTGAATCATAAAATTCAGATAGAAAAAAAAAAAAAGGAAAGCACTGCAGAAAAAGCCCAAGTTGCACTGTCCTACACTTCAGACACCATTTTGGAATCTCCATAACCTGATCTTTTACATTTTTTAATTTTGAAAATGAAAGTCAACATACATATACTAAAGCAAAATGCTATTGGACAGCTCCATACACTTATGCTCCTGTATCTTACATGTGCAACTTGCGCATTGCCTTCTAGCTAACCTAGAAACACAGAATATAATGGCAGAGAAGGACCATTAAGCCCATCTAGTTTCTGATGAATATTTAAGGTCAGTTCATGTGAGTATAAAGTATACAAGACTATGAAATATTCAATTTTTTGGGTAGATTTTCCCATTTGAAGAATTAATTAGGATTTGTTAAGATTTTTTTCAGCAATCAGCACAAATATCTATTTTAATCCAAATTCTTAGCAATTAGGGCCTGATTTTTTTTTTTTTTAATTCCAAAGCACATTACAGGAGGAAAATACTCTTGAGGAATTATCCATAATTGTTTGGAAGGGAGGCAGATACCAACTCCGTAAGAGAATCAGCAAACAAGTAGTTGTGCAGAAGGACTCATAGCCACGGATTGTATTGTCAGTTATTTTCTTTTCAGTCTAAGTAGGGGATTTTTCTTCTGACATGCTTGCAGGAAAAGAAAATGCCATGCAGAAGCACTTGTCTCACTTAAGTGGAAAGAGAGCTAAATTAACATGCTGACCATGATAATGAAAACCAGCCATGTGGTGCAAAACTGCTAAAGTAGGTTAGATTTAATGGAGGAGTGCAGCAGAGCTAGAATAATGAAGAAGTGGAACTGGAGGATCTGGCACTTACTGCTCTGGGTTTTTTTTTTTCCCTTTTAGTTGGCAGCTAATGGCGTCATATATTATGGCTGGTTGGTTACAACCTTTGTGAGAACCATGGACCAGGAGAGAGTTGATCTCTTTCTTGCTGCTCTTTGTACCGCATTTCGTTCAGTCCATTGCTTAGGGTTTTCTTAGTTGCTCTTTGAGGATCCTAATTTTAAGAAGGTGTCTCCAGTTCTGTTCCCATGGGGAAAGCCTTTGGAAAGCATGGTTGAAGACAATAGAAGAAAATCCTGCATGCAAGTATAGTCTTCGGGAATTCAAGAAATTACACTGCTTCTGTTTCTCATTGGACATACAGGAGGATTGATTTGTCAGGATCTACTGTGACAGGGTTGCTGCACTGTTATGCAATTTTAATGATTTCTGCAGCTATTGCTTCTGATAGCCTCAGTTTTGGAAGGCTCCTGAGTCACATAAAAGACGCAATATCTGCAAATATTCAACCCATGGAATCTTTCTCATGCTGTAAGAACATTCAAGGAATATTTGATTCTTTCCCAAATTGATGTATTGCTCTGAAAATTATTTAGTATACGTCAGACTTATGGAGAATTACAATCTATTGAAATATTGGTTTTTTTTCCTTTTCACCGTGTTCAGCATGCATCATAATACACGGTGCAGCACACTGCATTTGATTAGAAATGATATGACCTGGGATAATGAGGTTGCTTTGGGATGTGCTGCCATTGTAATGGCCAGGGAAAAATTGCATAAACATTACAAAGCCTTAAAGCTAAACAAAATCAGTGAAATTGCTCAGGGATTTTGTCAAGGTACATGCAATAGAACTATATAGTAAGGTGCACGGACTGATTCTCTTGAAGGAGAGAAATAATGTGAGCAAAGGTCATTAAACATTTACTTTTAGCTGCAATTGAAGCCTCTACAGTGGCAATACATAACAGAGCTTTTTTTTTTTTTGCTTCCTAACAATAATGGATAAGGATGTCTGAGCTGCAGAATGCTCAGAGTGCCCAACATGAAGGCTGAAAACATTAGACAAATGTTTTCTTTCAGTCTGCTCTTTATGTTTCTAGATGGTTTCTTTAGATTATAAATGCTGTATACAGAAGTATATATTTTATTTTGACATTTGATTTACATTTATTTACTTTAGTATTGGCATAATATTTTAGACAATTTTGCTTTTTTTTTCTCGCCAAAATGTATTTTGCAAATTGGAGAGAACATGAGTGACACAGTAAGGCTTCCCTATGGACTACAGAGCTGGACATTTATGTCCTTAGAATTGCTTGCTACTATAGACAGACCGAAATCTCTCAGCAGCCCATGTTTTTGGTCACATATTGATGGGTTAAAAATGCTTTATTTGCTTACATTGGGGGTAGATTTTCAAAGGGTTGCGTGCGTAAGATACGCACGCAACCCCAGAAAACCTACCCCTCCCTCCCCCTGCGTCGCCGAGCCTATCTTGCATAGGCTCGGCGACGCACGCAAGCCCCGGGACATGCGTATGTCCCGGGGCTTGCAAAAAGGGGCGGGGCATGGCCTGAGCTTCCAGGCACAGCGGCTATTTGCTGCTGTGCCCGGGATCGTGGGCCGGCTGTTGGCCGGCGCGCATAAGTTACGCCTGCCAGGAGGCAGGCATAACTTCTTCAACAAAGGTAAGGGAGGGGGTTCTAGGTAGAGCTGGGGGGCGGGGTTAGGTAGGGGAAGGGAGGGGAAGGTGCCGGGGGGCGGAAGGAAAGTTCCCTCCAAGGCCGCTCCGATTTTGGAGCGGCCCTGGAGGGAACGGAGGCAGGCTGCGTGGCTCGGCGCGCACAAGTTGCACTATTGTACACCCCCTGCGTGCGCCGACCCTGGATTTTATAACATACATGCGGCTGCACACGCATGTTATAAAATCGGGCGTAGATTTTAAAATCTGACCCATAGTTTACAATAGCAATTAGACCCTCTACGGAAAATGTCTTTTGGGGTCAGTGATGTTAGGGAAAATTAGTGGTAAGTGACCAGATGAGGTCTACTCCTCTGGAAATTATTAATTATGATGACTATACATGTAATAAACCACCTCATTTTGAGAAGGTCTGCTTTTGAGTTAGGATGTCCTTGACTTTTGTGTATGATCTACAGACTGTGTATCATTTGTAACATGGCAATTGATCTTCTACTTTATTAATTTTTTTCCCACTTTTTGGTACTTCAAAGCAAGTTATGTTCAGGTACTGTAGTTATTTTCCTATTCCCAGGGGACTTACAATCTGACAGGGTCATTTATCAACTCGCGTTATGGCATTTTCATATGCGAAAAATGCCTTAATGCATGTGAAAAGCACCATAATGCATGGTGCAATGCTAATTTTTAAAAGGGGAGAGATTGGGGGTGGGAATTTTGTAAAAATGGGCTGGCTTTCCAAAGCTATAACATTGCATAATTTTAATGCTGAAGATAACTACACCTTTTTCATTAGTGTTAAGTTGAGAGAGAGAGAGAGAGAGAGAAAGAGAGAGAGAGACTGAGACTATCTATAAGGCCCTTGTAGTAGTTAGCTATTTAGGCTACTATAGGAGTCCCACCTAGTAACTTGAGGTGAGGTTTAGGTAGTAGTGAAGGGGTTAGGGACCACTTTTACATGCAGAGTGAGACGTACAAATAGAACAGTACACTCTTGTGAAGATTTGATGTCCTTCGGAGTCAGGAAACTCAGACAACGATGAGATTTGTACAATGTTCTCTCAACCTAGATGGGTTCTCTAGGTTGTCTGAGTTTCCTCACTCCGAAGAACATCAAATCTTCACAAGACTGTACTGTTCTACTACTACCTAAACCTCATCTCGAGTTACTAGGTGGGCCTCCTATAGTAGCATAAATAGCTAAACTACTACATGAGGCTTGTAGATGGTCTCTCTCTCTCTCTCCCTCTTTCTCTCTCTACTGAGCACTTTGCAGGTAGGAAAATGCAATTATATAGATATTACTGCAAAGTTAACACACTTTGCTGTAATACCTATGCAAAGCACTAAGATAACACACATTGTGATAGATAAACTATTACCATAATAACACACCCCTTTTTATATCACATGCAATATTTACTGCTTTTTGATAAATTTGGACCTCAATTTGTACCCGATGCAATGGAGAGTAAAGTGACTTGCCCAAGGTCACAAGGAACAGCAGTGGGATTTGAGCCCTAGTTGCCAAACCTGCTGCTCTAACCACTAGGCTACTCCTCCACTCTACTTCAGTAGGAAACTATTTTTAAGCTAATTTCTTTTAAAGGAACATTGAGCTATATTAAAAGACGACAGAAAGGGCAATGTCCGGAGGTCTCTAGATTTCCCTGGAGATGCAGGCTGAAGATAGCAAAGCTTCTGCTTAAAAATGCTTGGGGTCTATTGAAAGAATATATGTTATTGCATAAAAAGAACAAAATAAGTGCTACTACATACACTTAAAGATATGGAGTGAGAGGATGAAAAAAATGCTTTATTTTAAATATTCTTCCACTGTGTTGATCTGAACTAATCAACTGAGGAAAGGTCGATTGTGCATCCATTGGCATTAATGGGAGCCTGAGACTCAGTGGACTGGCATTGAGATAACATGGAGCCTTAGTTTTCTCGATCGATAGATATAAATATTAGCACAGGAAAGATACTAAGATCAGTGGATCTCACTTAAGCCTTGGTGGTCTTATACAACTAAGCTTTCCATTTTAAAGCTTTCATACCTTAGCTGGAATTCCCTTGCATTTAATGCCTTTCCCGGTTCCTTTATATCATTTTCCCCCTTATTTTAATTGTACTACCATCCTTGAACTGAGAATCTACTGCAAATAGAATATCCCATGTTAAGAAATTCCATGTTGTGTGGCAAACTGGCAAGTGTGTTAGTACAGGGTGGCCCATGGAAAAGTGGCCCACCTCCAATACCAGTGCCACACAGGCAGGTTACTTTTCCATGGGCTACCCTGTATATATGATTTCTAAGCATGTCTATACAATAAATGAAGCATAAACCATTCACATGACTTTATAAAAACATTATAATTGCTGTACTGGGTCAGATGGAAGGTCCATCAAGCTCATTATTCTGTTTCCAACAGTGGCCAATCCAGATCACCTGAATACCTGGCAGGATCCCACATAGTAGATAGATCCCATGTTGCTAACATCCAGGGATAAATCTATCTGGTTAATATTTATGGACTTCTCCAAGAACTTGTCCAAACCTTTTATAAACCCAGCTATACTATCTGCTTTTACCACATCTTCTGGCAATGAATTCCAGAGCTTAATTCTGTGTTGAGTGAAAAAGAATTTTCTCCAATTTGTTTTAAATGTGCTACTTGCTAACTTCATGGAGTAACCTCTAGTGTTTGTATTATTTGAAAGAGAGTAAATAACTGATTCACATTTACCCATTCTATTCCACTCATGATTTTTCATAGTTCTATTATATCTCCCCTCAACTGTCTCTTCTTCAAGCTGAACAGCTCTAGCCTCTTTAGCCTTTCCTCATAGAGGAACTGTTCCATTCATTTTGGTTGCCTTTCTCTGTACCTTTTCCAGTTCAGCTATATCTTTTTTGAGATGAGGCAGCCGGAATTTCACACAGACTATAGGTGCGGTCTCACCATGGCACGATACAGAGCTATTATGACATTCTCTGTTTTATTCTCCATTCATTTCATAGTAATTCCTAACATTTTGTTTGATTTTTTGATTGCCACCCGTACATGAACTGAGGATTTCATGCATTGTCCACTATGATGCCCAGATCCTTTTCATGGGTGAAAACTCCTAATATGGAATTTAATATTGTATAACTATAGTGTGGGTTAATTTTCCATATGGGCATCATTTTGCACTTGTCCACATTAAATTTCCATTAATTCCATTAAATTAATTGCCATTTGGATGCCCAATCTTCCAATCTTTCAAGGTCTTCCTGCAGTTTTTCACAATCTGCTTGTGATTTCATTACTCAGAATAATTTTGTGTCATCTGTAAATTTAATCACCTTAGTGGTTGTTCCCTTTTCCAGATCATTTATAAATATATTAAAAAGCAATGGTCCCAGTACAGATCCCTGAGGCACTCCACTGTTTACCTTTCTCCACTGAGAAACTGACCATTTATTCCTACTCTCTGTTTCCTATCTTTTAACCAGTTTGCAGACCACAACAGGACATCACTTCCTATCCCATGTCTTTTTATTTTACCTGTAAATACAGAATATGCTGCATGCAAAGGTCTGAAGGAACGACTATGATTGATTTTAAATCTAATAGTGATGATAAAATAAACTTTCCTATTTACAGAGGTTTGTTATGTGTGAATGAAAAAGCGTGCTTTATATAAAAGTTTTCTTTATAGCATGGCCAATGAATGATACTCAGAATAATAGAATATATTTAGTTCTATTTTATACATTTACACCAAATATTCTACTTGACTTTTATCCAAAGACTGCTGTACATGATTTTTTTAGGTCAGTTGGCAGTCACTGTGCAGATGCCGCCTATAATAAGGCATTTGTGCTCCCCACCCCAGGGCTACCTCGGACTTACCCCACAGGCCCTCGTTGTCCTCAGTAGGGGGTGAGGGCAGTCTTTGTTCTGACCACAGGTAATGGTGCAGGCCATGTGGCTCAGTGGCCAGGGTCTAGTCTCTCCTCAGTGCACTGATGCATTGTGATTTTCTTTTTATTTGATCTGATTTTATATTCCACTTTCCAGCACTTCAGAGTGGATTATATTCAGGTACTCTAAGGTATTTCTCTGTCCCCAGAGGGCTTTCAATCTAACCCCTAGATTAAGCACTAAGCAGCGATGTTTTATCGCAGGAGGGTGTTGCCGCGATAGTGGGGGCCCCCTCCCCTGAAAAGGCTTTGTGGCTGTATGGTGCACTCTTTTGTCTCAAAACCAAACACCGTGGCACAAAATAATGGGGCGATCAGCCCTTTAATGAGATGGCAGCCCCAACCTCACAGGATTGCCATCACCTTAAAGGGCTGCTGGTTTGAAAAATAAATGTTGCGGAAAACGAAGAGGTTGAGTGGGGATCAGAGCTGAGCTATGTCTCAACCCGGGAACACCAATTGGGTGGCCCCCAACTTCCCCTAAAATATAAATTTAAAAAATGCACCTGTGTGGCAACAGTCCCACCCCCACCCCCAAATCCCGCCAATAAAATAAATGCTCTGGCTCCAACCCTCCATTCCCATCCCCATCCCCCACCCTCCAAGTGACACTGATGACCCTCCCAAGTGACACTAATGGCCCTCCCAAGTGACACTGATGACCCTCCCAAGTGACACTGATGGCCCCTCCCCCCCAATTTTTAAAAAGTCTAGGGTCCACCCCCTTTTCACATCTGAATGTACCTTAAAACAGATCTTGCGCTTGGCTGAGTGCACCCTCGCACCCAGACCAGTTGGCACCATTTTTCAAAATGGCATTCACCTAACCATGCTTCAGCCATGTGACTGGGGTAAGGGCCAGGGATAGGACCTCAGCCAAGTGGCCTGCATCTGATCCTCAGACCTTACCCTAGTGCACTTGGCCCCGAAATGGGATCTGTTTTAAGATACGAGGGGGAGGGGGTGCAGGAGAGGATTAGGGGAGAGTGTGTGTGTGTGTGTGTGTGTGAGGTTTCAGTGTTTTGTCATTATTTTTTTTCTACCACTTTAAATCTGCCTTGGGATTCTCATGACCCGCATTAAGGTCCTGGGCCTCCCACAACACACATTTCAAATAGGTGTTATTTTATGTGGCTAGACCACCTTCTCGGTCAGCCGTGATAAAATGTTAGCAGCAAATTGACAATGCATAACCTTATTTGTATGCATTTGCATTATTCATGCTTTCAAATGCATGCAAAGGAGGTCATTGTAATAGGGGAGGGGATCTGGGCGGGTTGATGCAAATTATCATCCATATTGTGCACTAGAGCAGCGCTTCTCAACCGGTGTGTCGCGACACACTAGTGTGTCGCCAAACACCGCCAGGTGTGTCGCGTCTCCCGGTGTCCCACTGCCCCATTGTACTTTCCTTCTCCCTTTTTCCAGCCCCCGCGGTCCAATTGAAAGCTTCCTTTCTTCCTACCCCCACTGCCCAATGGGAAGCCTCCTTCATTTTGCCTTCCCCCGCGCAGGCCAATCGGAAGCCTCCTCCCTGCCAGTGGTAGTAGGAAGAAGGGAGGAAGCCTTTGATTGGCCGGTGAGGCAGGCATGGCACTGTCCGGGAGGTGGGTGGGAGGAATAGCAGTGTAGGACCCCGACGAAGCAAGGCCGCTAAGGGAGCCCAGCCCCGTAGCGGTGAAGAGAAAACCCAACCCCGACGGTGCAAGGCCGCTACGGGAGCCCAGCCCCGTAGCGGTGAAGAGAAAACCCGACCCCGACGGTGCAAGGCCGCTACGGGAGCCCATCCCCGTAGCGGTGAAGAGAAAACCCGACCCCGACGGTGCAAGGCCGCTACGGGAGCCCATCCCCGTAGCGGTGAAGAGAAAACCCAACCCCGACGGTGCAAGGCCGCTACGGGAGCCCAGCCCCGTAGCGGTGAAGAGGAAAACCCGACCCCTAGCGATGAAGAGGAAACCCGACCTCTGACTGAGGCGCCCATCCCCGTGGTGCCGAAAAAAGAAGGCCCGCCGGATTAAAGCCACGGCGGAACCGGAGCCTATCCCTGCAATGAAGGAAGAAGTTATTTTTGGTGAGAGTTGGTGTGTCTGTGTGAATGGGGGCCTGGGTGAGAGCTTGTGTCTGTGGGTGTGAATGGGTGCCTGGGTGAAAGCTTGTGTCTGAGGGTGTGAATGAATGCCTGGTGAGAGCTTGTGTCTATGGGTGTGAATGGATGCCTGGGTGAAAGCTTGTGTCTGAGGGTGTGAATGAATGCCTGGGTGAGAGCTTGTGTCTGTGGGTGTGAATGGGTGCCTGGGTGAAAGCTTGTGTCTGAGGGTGTGAATGAATGCCTGGGTGAAAGCTTGTGTCTGTGGGTGTGAATGGATGTCTGGGTGAGAGCTTGTGTCTGTGGGTGTGAATGGGTGGCCTGGGTGAGAGCTTTGTGTCTGAGGGTGTGAATGGGTGCCTGGGTGAGAGCTTGTGTCTGTGGGTGTGAATGGATATCTGGGTGAGAGCTTGTGTCTGTGGGTGTGAATGGGTGCCTGGGTGAAAGCTTGTGTCTGAGGGTGTGAATGGGTGCCTGGGTGAGAGCTTGTGTCTGTGGGTGTGAATGGGTGCCTGGGTGAGAGCTTTGTGTCTGTGGGTGTGAATGGGTGCCTGGGTGAGAGCTTGTGTCTGTGGGTGTGAATGGGTGCCTGGGTGAGAGCTTGTGTCTGAGGGTGTGAATGGGTGCCTGGGGGAGAGCTTGTGTCGGAGGGTGTGAATGGGTACTTGGGGGAGAGCTTGTGTCTGTGGGTGTGAATGGGTACCTGGGTGAGAGCTTGTGTCATTGGGTGTGAATGGGTGTTTGGGTGAGAGCTTGTGTGTAGGGGTGTGAATGGAAGCCTGGGTGAGAGCTGGTGTGAATGGGTGTAAGAGCTTTTGTGTGTGATTGAGAGCTTGTATATAAGAGAACATGAGTGTGATTGAGAGAGCGAGACTGGTCAGGGAGGTGATGTGTTTCTGTGTGAGAGAGAAACTGGTCAGGAAGATGACTGGTGTGAAAGAGACCGAGACTGGTCGTGGGGTCTATTTGGGGGTGTGTGTGTTGTGAGTGACTGGTTGTGGGTGCTAAGGAAGAAGATTGAGGACAGAGCTTCAGCAGCCCTTGCTGCTTCTGGTTAGTGCTATTGGCCTGGAAGGGAAAGGAGTAGGAGAGTTGCTGGAGAAGGTAAGTAAAGGTGGCTTTTTAAATTTATTTTTCTTGATTGACTGCCATTTTAATTATTGGGTATTATGCGATGTCTGCTGTTTTGAAATATTTTATTGATATTTGGACATGTTTTAATAATTTTTATGAGTATTTAATTGAATATTATTCTGTTCAGCAGCTGCTTTGTAACATTTTTGTTATAACTTTACAATGATTTCTGTGGGGCTCTGTAGCAGCTTGGCTTATTCTGTTTTCCCAATAGGAAATGTTTTTAGTGTTTAGGGCCTGGTTTAATAGTTGTATTTCTTAGATAGGGTTGTTACTGTTTGCGTGTGTTCCGTAATACAGGTGTAACTTTGTGCAGGTTAGTTTGTGTGCATTATTGCAAATCCTGAGTCCGTTAGGTGCTATATTTCTCTTTCCATTTCTCCAGGTTCGCACTGTATGCAGAGTGGCTTTTTTGGTTTTCCGTTCCAGTTTCTGTCTCTATATTTATAATTTGTGTTTTTTCTGTACTTGGTGAAGGTCAGTTCTGGGTGTGTGACCAAAGTGAGGTGTTTTACTAGCATGTAGGCATTTGTATCAATCTTATTTGATGTGTTTTCTCAATAGGATATGCATTAGTGGTAAATTACTGTCTTTTCATAAGGAAGGCTATTGTGCCTGGTAGTAAAGGGAGTTTGTTTTTGCTTTTACTGAGATGTCATCAGAACCAGAATATCTTTTTTTTTGTACGGTGAGTTGTACGGGTTATGCCCTAGATCTGCTCTGCACTCATTGCTGAGGGTTGAGGGGAGTCCTGTGGATGCAGAGTGCATGTTTACACTTAGCCCCGTGATGGTCACATGTTCAGTGTGTCACGCATATGAGAACCATTTGTCAGGTGTGTCCCGGCCAAAAAAAGGTTGAGAACCACTGCACTAGAGCACTAACACAGCCCGAGGCATTACCCATAAATTTTGTACCTGAGGCATTGGATTTATTTATTTATTTATTTTAACATTTTTCTATACCGTCGTTCAGTGGGTACCGTCACAACGGTTTACATTAAGGCACATAAAAATGATGCTAAAGTATATCAAGTTACACTGGTGCCATTAGGGATCAGTAACATAGGGCCTCATTTTCTAAAGTATCGCAGGCCTGCGATACTTTAGGGAATGAGGGGCGGGGGGCCGAAACGGGGGGCGGGCCTGCGCTGCTGGTTTCGCACCCAATAGCGCCACCATAGGAGGTGTAGCTATTGGGAGCGAACTAGGACGTGAAAAGGGCCTTACCGTTTCGTCGTCCGTGGCGTCTTCGCGGAGTCGGCTCTGGTGATGCCCAGACTCCTCCTCTTCCGGGACCGACTCCGCCCCCATTTTGGTATCACACACGAAAAGGGACATTTCATGTGCGAAACGTCCCTTACCGCGTGCGATACGTTTAGAAAATAAAGCCCATAGTTTGTAAACAATAATAATTGGTAAGTGTAATGAATCATGTCCATTTCTCCTTGTAACAGTTTAGGATACGAGATTAGCTTTATCATTGTACTTTTGTCCTTTATTGATGAACTAAAAATGAAACTGAAACTAAAATAACAAATAACAAATTAAATTATACACATATTGATTTTGGTTATGTGTTTGTTGTGCAATTGTTTGTACCTGCATTCCCCTGGGTACTATTCTCCTTTCTCTTTTTGATAAGCTTATTTAAAGAGCCAGGTTTTTAAATTTTTTCTAAAGGTTTTGATGGCTTTAGGATTTGAATGCTGGTTTCCCTGGTTTATGGTCTACTGCTCTAGCCATTAGGCTATTCCTCTACCTCATACATGGTTGACATGCTGGGCATGCTGGTGATGATGCAGACATTGGCAGGTCCTGTGACTGGTTTCAATGGAGAGCACCATCATAGGAAGGCACTGCCAGCATGCCTTCTTGATGCATCAGGTGCTTTGGTGGTGACATTTGCTTTTGCATGCCCCACTATTGGCTGCAATAGGCTGTGCTGATGTTGGTGTATGTGTGAGTGTGTGTTGGGGGGCAATGCCAAATTTAAAAACAGAACCAACCCCAGCTCATGCCCTCTTGCATCCATCACTCCGAGGGCTCTGTTGATAATTTACCTGCCCCTCCCAACCTATTGCTATATTTATTTATTAAAGAAGGACACTTAGGCTTCCCCTACCTTACAGGGCTTGGGCCTATTAATAGATGTGTACATGTCAGAAGAGTTTGTTGTCTTCTTTCTTTATTATCACTGTTGTGCCGAGATATTTGAGCCTAATACTGGGAGAGGTAGGGTAGGGGAAGATCTAAAGGGCTCACATGAGAAAGACACAACTTTTGTCAAAGCTTTAGTTCAATCAAGTGGAGGATCCTGAGGCATAGCAGCAAACAGGCCTGGCAGAAAGGGATGAGAAGGCACATAACGCTGCTGAAGATGGCAGGGCCGGCAGTCTTGCTGTGTGTGGCAGCCTGCCTAGTGTGGCCACCTCCCTGAGGATTTCAGCATTAAGAAGGCTCAGCTGATCAAAGGCAGATCTTGGAAGACTACTGAGTGGCGGCCACGTGGTGGCCTGAGAGCTCCTTCCAGGGGTAGGGGAAGAGCTTAGGCCATAGGTAGGCTTCAGTACCTAAAATTAGATTCCATTTTTAGGTATCTAATAAAGGCTACAGCACATGTTATCCAATATTATCTGGTTTTAACTGCTCTTGTGTAATCACTATATAAAGTAGGGAACAGCACAGCCAAGTGTATCATTGATGCCACAGTTACATAGCACTCTCATATTCAGCAATGTTCTTAGATAATTCTCAGGTCAGTCCATTAGAAAGATAGCAATCACAAAAAATCTAGTTTGGTCTAGAACTAATATGATTACTAAGACGCAGTGCTTTCTCGTCCAGATTTATAAGTTTTTTGCTTATAGACATAGAATAGAAGAAATCCTTTAGTACATATGATCAATCAAATAATTAGGTCCTCAACACGCAGGAATGAACACACTGCAATGACCTACACTTGAAGCTTTGGATAGTTTCTTCACTGAATTATCACTCCAAGAAAAATCCTCTTCTTTTATTTGCAAAGTTAATTAGAAACGGCCCGGGGGAAGATTTTATATCAGATTGTATGATTGTGGATTTGCTGATTAAATAATTCATGCTACTCTGCTTATGGTACTCAGTTCACCAAGATTTATGATTTAGAGGTTTCTGGCAGAAAGATATGCAAAGATTTTGATGAATAGAAACATTCAAATCCTAAGTTAAAACATTTTGCTCAGTGGTCTAGTGCATCTAATTAAATCTTATTTAGTCTGGTCTATAGCCCAAGCCTTGCTTGGAATTATGTAATACATTAGCAATTTGCATGAATCTCATTATCCCTTTTCTGATATGCAACATTGTTCTGATATCACCTATATCTGCAATTGGGCAGAAGCATTCTGAGCATGCTCCATAAGAACATATGAACAAAGAAATTGCCATGTTGGGTCAGATGGTTCCATCAAGCCCAGCATCCTGTTTCCAACAGAGGCCAAACCAAGCCACAAGAACCTGGCAAGTACCCAAACACTAAGAAGATCCCATGCTACTGATGCCAGTAATAGCAGAGGCCATTCCCTAAGTCAACTTGATTAATAGTAGTTAATGGACTTCTCCTCCAAGAACTTATACCAACCTTTTTTAAACCCAGCTACACTAACTGCACTAACCACATCCTCTGGCAACAAATTCCAGAGCTTAATTGTGCGTTGAGTGAAAAAGAATTTTCTCTGATTAGTCTTAAATGTGCTACTTGCTAACTTCATGGAGTGCCCCCTAGTCCTTCTATTATCTGAAAGTGTAAATAACCAATTCACATTTACTCGTTCAAGACATCTCATGATTTTAAAGACCTCTATTATATCCCCCCTCAGCCGTCTCTTCTCCAAGCTGAACAGCCCTAACCTCTTTAGCCTTTCCTCATAAGGGAGCTGTTCTATCCCCTTTATTATTTTAGTCGCCCTTCTCTGGACCTTCTCCAATGCAACTATATCTTTTTTGAGATGCGGTGACCAGAACTGTACACAGTACTCAAGGTGCGGTCTCACCATGGAGCGATACAGAGCCATTATGACATTTTCCATTTTATTCACCATTCCCTTCCTAATAATTCCTAACATTCTGTTTGCTTTTTGACTGCTGTAGCACACTGAGCCAATGATTTCAATGTATTATCCACTATGATGTCTAGATCTTTTTCCTGGGTGGTAGGTCCTAATATGGAACCAAACATTGTGTAACTACTGCATGGGTTATTTTTCCCTATATCAACACCTTGCTCTTGTCCACATTAAATTTCATCTGCCATTTGGATGCCCAATCTTCCAGTCTTGCAAAGTCCTCTTGCAATATATCACAATCCGCTTGTGATTTAACTACTCTGAATAATTTTGTATCATCTGCAAATTTGATAACCTCACTTGTCGTATTCCTTTCCAGATCATTTGTAAATAGATTGAAAAGCACCAGTCCAAGTACAGATCCCTGAGGCACTCCACTGTTTACCCTTTTCCACTGAGAAAATTGACCATTTAATCCTACTCTCTGTTTCCTGCCTTTTAACCAGTTTGTAATCCATGAAAGGATATCGCCTCCTGTCCCATGACTTTTTAGTTTTCTTAGAAGCCTCTCATGAGGGACTTTGTCAAACACCTTCTGAAAATCCAAATACACTACATCTACCAATTCACCTTTATCCACATGTTTATTAATCCCTTCAAAAAAAATGAAACAGATTTGTGAGGCAAGACTTCCCTTGTGTAAATCCATGTTGACTGTATTCCATTAAACCATGTCTTTCTATATGCTCTGTGATTTTGATTTTTAGAATTGTTTCCACTATTTTTCCCGGCACTGAAGTCAGGCTCACTGATCTATAGTTTCCCGGATCACCCCTGGAGCCCTTTTTAAATATTGGGGTTACATTGGCCACCATCCAATTGTCAGGTGCAATGGATGATTTTAATGATAGGTTACAAATTTTAAGTAATGGATCTGAAATTTCATTTTTGAGTTCCTTCAGAACCTAGGATGCATGCCATCTGATACAAGTGATTTGCTACTCTTTAGTTTGTCAATCTGGCCTAACAAATCTTCCAGGTTCACAGTGATTTGGTTCAGTTCATCTGACTTATCACCCTTGAAAACCATCTCTGGAACTGGTATCTCCCCAACATCCTCATTAGTAAACACAGAAGCAAAGAATTAATTTAGCCTTTCTGCAATGGCCTTATCTTTCCTAAGAGCACCTTTAACCCCTTGGTCATCTAACAGTCCAACCGACTCCCTCACAGGTTTCTTGCTTTGGATATATTTTAAAAAGTTTTTATAGAAACATAGAAACATTTATTTATTTATTTATAACTTTTCTATACCGAAGTTCAAATAACAGCGTTACTTATCACTACGGTTTACATTGCAACCATAAAACAGACAGTAACAATAATTGTCTTACAATGAACAAGGAGGAAATAAACTTGGATACAACATAAGCAAGGGGAAAAGCTAAGTGTCAAAACTAGTAAGAACTGGATTATTGGGGTAGTGGCCAACGGGTAGGGAGGTTGACTGCTGGAGGGGGTGAGGGAAGATGGTTATTACAGCTTTATTGGAAATCAGAATTGTACTGCAGGGAAAGTCACGCTTGAGGTGCTAAAAGTGATCCTTCCCTTGCACGGGTGCTGCAGTGTGACCCCACTTCTGAGCACCACAGGGTGGGGGCCTCGGGAGAGCAGCGTCCTGTGCTCCTTAGTGGGAAGGGGCACGGATTCCTTCTCACCCATGAGCTCTGGCTTCTGGCTTTCAGGAGAAGCTTATGCCTAGCGGGCTGGAAATTCACCTTTAATTCTTACAAAAAACAAACCCTCACACCACTGAAACATAGAAATGACTGCAGAAGAAGACCAAACGGCCCATCCAGTCTGCCCAGCAAGTTTCACACTTTTTTTTTTCATGCTTATCTGTTTCTCTTGGCTCTTAGTAACCTTTTGGTTCTATTTCCCTTCCACCCCCACCATTAATGTAGAGAGAAGTGTTGGAGCTGCATCTAAGTGAAATATCTAGCTTAATTAGTTAGGGGTAGTAACCGCCGCAATAAGCAAGCTACACCCATGCTTATTTGTTTACCCAGACTATGTAATTCAGTCCTTGTTGGTTGTCTGTATATAGATCCACTTTTCTTCATTCCCCCTCCATGGCCAACTTCCCCCTCCATGGCCAACTTCATTTTAAATTCTCTCTTCGCTTGTCTTATCAATTTTTTACACTTAACTTGACAATACTTATGCTTTTTCTTTTTTTCTTCAGATGGATCCTTCTTCCAGTTTTTGAAGGATTTTTTTTGGCTAAAATAGCCTCTTTCACCTCACCTTTTAACCATGCCAGTAATCAGTTTGCCTTCCTTCCACCTTTCTTAATGCGTGGAATACATCTGGACTGCGCTTCTAAGATTGTATTTTTAACAATATCCATGCCTCTTGAATGCTTTTAACCTTTGCAGCTGCACCTTTCAGGGTTTTTCTATTTTCCTCATTTTATCAAAGTTTCCCTTTTGAAAATTTAGTGTTAGAGCTGTTGATTTACTTATTGGCCCCCTTTCTGCTATTAGTTCAAATTTGATCTTGTTATGATCACTATTGCCAAGTGGCCCCACCACCGTTATCTCTCTCACCAAATCCTGCATTCCACTAAGAATTACATCTAAAATAGCTCCCTCTCTTGTTGGTTCCTGAAACAATTGTTCCATGAAGTAGTCATTTATTACATCCAGGAACTTTGTCTCTAGCATGTCCTGATATTACAATTATGAGGTCAGCTTAAACTAAGCGTAAGAAACTAAAAATACACATTTCAGTCACACAATGCCTCAGTTCAATATACTCAAAAGCAATTATGCAACTCAACTCCCTAGAAATCAAAGGGGAATTAAAAATAGAAATCTTGTTTATATGCATAAAATACATATTTGTAAAGAAAATGCCATAAAAATTGTCGGATAGGAGTTAAAAAAGTGTCTCATTTTGTAGTAATACAAATATCAAAATGAAAAAAAAGGTCTCATGCACCTAGTAGTTTTCACTTTAGAGTTTAAAGTAGAAATTTCCAGCATTTGGGAGTTTCCTGGGATAAAAATGATTTTGATTGATTTCTCTGGCCCATCTCCGAAAGGCTGGGCTTCTGTCCAAAATTATAAAAGTGATTCCATGCATCAGCAGAGGTGTCATCAACCAGGAGGGCTAGCGGCAGCAGAATGCTGTGCTCTCTGAAGCTCCACGGAAGGAAAGGGAAGCTGTGTTTCTAGACCCACAGGGAGAGAGTGTTTGCTCATTAATTCAAATGGATGGGATTCCTAGAGAAGTCCTGCAAGGAGTCAACACATCTACTTTCCCAGCGAAAAGGAACAGTGTGCATTGTCCTCAGATCTACTTGCACCAGCCAGGTATTTTTGATACTGCACTTTTCTATGTAGAAGAAGAGGATCTGCTAGTTCCAGAGGTGCTTAATGGGAAAAAAAAATAGCCTTTGTGGGAACACAAAGAAGTCCCAGTTTCTCAATCAGTTTTCTCAATCTGAGTGAGAAGTGGTATTTTTGGTCAATCTGGACTGTGTAAATATACAGACTGTTTCCTGTATGATTTTCTTTTCATCCTGTCCTGCTTTACTTCATTTTTGACATCAGTAAAACGTTATTTTGGCTTTGGAATGCAACTCACTGTGTGGACAATTTTCATTAAGAGATGTGTGAGTGATCCCCTGGGTCTTACAGCTATTTTTCCCTCATGGAAGAATCCTAATCCAGAGCGGCAGCCAGGTGTTTCTCAACCCTGTGGCATCTGAAGATGACCCTGTTTCTGGGCGTGCCCTGGACAAAAGGCAGCGGCATGTGTGGCAGATTCCCTGGTCTGCCACCAGATGGCCCTAGCTCCTTTATTATAAAAATAATACTCAGTGAGACGTCCATTCCTTTTCAGTCCCTCACAACCTGGAAGGCTGTGATTGGTTGTCTCAGGGTATTTAGTGAGGTGATCAGCAGGTTTGGTGTGGTCATTTCTAGTTAGCTCTTGGAGAGGCAAGCAGCTCCTTTGTGCTTCCCTTCTAAGTTGGACCCCCTAGTCCAATTTAAGGAGCTTTATTTTTTTTTTTTTTTCGAGGAGGTTAACCTCAGTACACTCCCTGACTGAGAGGTCCCTCCTCATTTTTGGATGAGAGAGAGAGATTTTCCAGATTCCTCTTGGATTTTCTTTCTGGGGAAAACCTTGACTTCCTTGGCGAAGGTCCAGGGGCTGAAGGCCTGTGAGTCTTTTTCTACTCCCTAAAAGAGGCAACATAACATCAGCCACAATGAGATTTTTGAAAATAAGAAGGTAATTCCCATTTTGTTTGTGGGAAGGTTTTTTTCATCCACCCCCCCTCCTCACTGGGAAATAGGGCTGGGACAGATCATGGAGAGCCTCCACAGGATCTCCACAGGCTGGGAGACCGGGAATAAACAACTGGACTCAGGTAGGATTTTTCTGGTTCTAAGGGGATTCCCCCAAAAGTAAGGTTTCTCTGGCCCCTGGGACAGCTTATGCATTTAAAGCACAAGGTCTGCACTCAACCCCAGGAGCCTGAGTCAAAGGACACATACCCAGAGGAAGAATAACATCTGTAAGTCAGGCAGCTGAAATCTCACACATGTGGATAAAATTTAACTTTAAAGAACCAGTAGATTTTTATTTTGAACACCCAGTACCTTGTCCTGCCTGTTTGTCCCAGGAACAGCATTACATTTACTGAGGAAGAAGGAGCTAGAAATGCACCACCACCTGGGCCAAAAGCTTAAGCTTCCCCCACAGAAAGAACCCACCCCCTTGGGACAAAGAGAGAGAGGGGAGAAGCACTGGCCAGCGTAGCCCCAGAAATAGAAAATTAGTTTGGGTGCCCTCGGGAAACTGAACTCCCCGGCCAAAGGGTTACACATGCAGATAGAATACTTTTCCAGGTAATTGAGGCAGAAAAACTGCAGTGTGATTCATGTAGCAAAAATGAGTTTTCACAAGGCTGGCCATGTGCTCAATAGCGCTGGTGAACTGATGAGCACTGCTGTAGCACTTTTCAGAGCTAACAGATAAGTGCAAGAACAGAGGTAACAGCAAGGACAGTGCAAGGGTATTAGGCACCCTAGGTGAACCTTAAATCTTGCGCCCTTCCCGTTACCCACCTATCAGCAGCATCCACTTCTCATTCTCCCCTCACCCTCTGCCAAGCCCAGCATTCCCTGTTCCCTTTGCCACTGGTGCACAGTGACTAGCATCTCCTCACTCTGCTTCCCTGCCCAGAACCAGTCTTCTCTTTTTCTCCCTCACTCAGCATCCTCCTCATTCTTCATGAAACTCCCTGCTCAGCACCCCAGCATCACTCCAGTCTCCTTGCCGCCTTTTTGCAGTGCTCAGCATTCGCTCTATCTGCCCCCTATTGCCCAACATCCTCTCAGCACCCTTTCTCTCTCTACCAGCCCACAACCTCCCTTCACAGCACCCCATCTACCCAGCTTCCCCTGTGTCTCCCCCCCCCCCCCCCCCCCCCAACATCCATCGATCATCCATTCCCCCCCTCTCTTGTGGTGCCTTGCCTTAAAAGTAGGTAGGTGGCCCCTGGAGGATTTCAGAGATTTATGCTGCCCCTCAAAAATAAAATAAACATTTTGGTGTTCTAGCAAACTGCCTAGTTAGACTAATGGAAGAACCGACCCAGATTACAACCAGGGCAGGAGAAGATACCAATTATTACCAGCATACCACATAAGAATTAAACCTCTCCTTCATCATCATGACTTCCGTTTAGTTTTGCAAATTCTACTATTATCCAAATTAGACTATTGCAATTCTATACTCCTTGGACTACCTTCTACTACCATCACTCCACTTCAATTATTACAAAATGCAGCTGCACGACTACTCGTTAATCACAAAAAATCGGATCACATCTCCCCAGTACTAAAATATTTACACTGGTTACCTATTCTTTATAGAATACAATATAAGACTATGTTTCTTATTCACAAAATATCATATAATAATATGACAAACTGGATGGTAGGGATGTGCAGAGGGATGCCATACGTTGCATTCGGGATTTGGATTCGTCGGCGAGCAGATACGTTGCATTCGGCCGTATGGCGCCCTGATGCGTTAATACGGCGATTTCTATTCGTGTCCCAGCTAAAATTAAAATTAACTACAACCCCCCACCCTCCTGACCCCCCCAAGACTTACCAAAACTCCCTGGTGGTCCAGCGGGGGGTCGGGAGCCACTCCCTGCACTCTCACATCCTCGGTACCGGTTTCATCATGGCGCCGATAGCCTTTGACCTACTCTGTCACAGGGGCTACCAGTGCCATTGGTCAGCCCCTGTCACATGGCCATCGGCGCCATCTTGTGCTCCTACCATGTGACAGGGGCTGACCAATGGCACCGGTAGCCCCTGTGACAGAGTAGGTCAAAGGCTATCAGCGCCATGATGAAACCGGTACCGAGGGTGTGAGAGTGCAGGGGGTGGTTCCCGGAACCCCCGCTGGACCACCAGGGAGTTTTGGTAAGTCTTGGGGGGTCAGGAGGGTGGGGGGTTGTTTGAATTGATTTATTTAGGTGGCCGAATAATTCGGCGAAGATTCATATATTTGTGGGGAATCGCGATACGTTTCTCTTCCCCATGAATACAACGAAAATGGCAACATCCGTTGCGGATTGCCAATACGTAGGAACCAAATGCACACCCCTACTGGATGAATACAATCATATCTTTCCAAATCTCAAGGTGATCCCTACGATCCTCTGACACTGGTCTTCTTGAAATACCACCTTCGAAGAGATCCCGTCTTACCTCAACAAAGCTACGTGCGTTCTCAATTGCTGGTCCAACATTGTGGAATTCACTTCCTATTGAATTAAGACTGGAAAATTCTACTCAAACCTTCAAAAAGAATTTAAAAACTTTACTATTCCTAAAAGCTTTTCCAATATAGTTATTATAATTATATATTAATTTTTACTCTACTTTAATTTTTACTCTATTTATTCTTTTTCATTTTTCTTCTCCACTATAATTCTCTCTATTATTCTATGTAACACAATTATTTTTATATTTTTCACATTGTAACTGTTTATCTTTTTTGTTGTATGTGAACTGATGTGACGGATATGACTGAATGTCGGTATACAAAAAACAAACAAATAAATAAATAAATAAGGAGGACATCACCACATACAATATTCATATCAGACTTCCGTCACCATACAACTCCTGCTCTTCCATTCCTACTAAATGGAACTCCATCCCAAGGATCACAACTACACCTGTTCATCTAGGCAGGGAGTGGAGGAGGGGCTCTGCCTACATATATGAACCTCACAGCCCTTCTCAGGAATGGTGACCCCCAGCATGGGGTGTGAACGAGCGATATGACTTATGGGGTTGAACAAGCAAAACAGGGCACATTTAGCCATGGATTTGCACCAGTAATCAAGGCAAAGTAGTTTTGCTTTGATTATTGCCCAAGGAAATATTAACATGCAGAGATTTGCATCTGACTAATCTGTATGTAACTGCTCGGCACAAAAGGCATGTTTTTTCATTCTCCCTGCCCCCCCCACCAGACGGTTTCTGCAGTATGTGGGTAAATATAAATGTGTTGTTGAAGTGCGCATGTACCTTTACCCGCTTACAGGGTGGGTAATAATCAAGGGACCCATTTCCATGGATAAAACAGCTTTACCTGCAGAAGTGACTTTGATAATTGCCCTCTCTGTGTGTACATTAGCTTGTGTGATTGAGAAATGACTGTATGTTGTAGTGCTGACTAGTGTTGTAAATTACCCAGCTACATGCTGGATTTTGAATATCCCTGGCACTTATCCGGCCAATTGTTAGCTGGATAAGTCATTATCCAGCTAAAATTTAGCTGAATGAATAAGGGGCGTTTTGGAGGCATTCTGGGGTGGAGCTGAAACAGCCGAAAACGTATTCATTTAACTTCGATATTTGGAGTTACTGGATACGTTATTCAGCTATGTGTATGTGGGCAGGAGGAGGGGTAAAGTTTTCTGGAAACCTGTTCCCAGATAACTTGAAAGTAACCGGTGGTATTGAAAGAATATTGCCGGTTAAACAGTGACTACCGTAAAAAACAAAGAAAGAAACAAAAAAATCTCCCGAGTTAGCCTCATACTCCAATTCTCCACCCCACTGGAAAGCTTTCTGGACCTATTGGCTGATCCTGGAGCCCCCAGAAAAAGTAAATCATGGGGCTTTAAGCCCGAAAAGCCTTCTGCTCTCCCTCCAAATGACCAAAACACTATTAATCTGAGGGCCATCTCACTAAGCCCCTCTCCCCTTTCTCCCCACCACTGCCAAGAAGTCCCCAGCTATACCCCCCCCTCCCCCCCGAAACCTCAAACCGTGACTGGGAGTTTAGAACTTGCATTCAGCTCCTAGTGTTTCTCTGACAGCAACGCTGATTGCTTACATGACCAATGTTGCTGCCCGAGCATGATTGGATGCACCGGGAACAGGATGCAAGTTCTGAGCTTCCAGTCCTAATTTGAGGTTTGGGTGGAGCAGGGTCTGCTTGACAGGGTGTGGGGTATATTGATGCAGCGCTCAGATTAATAGCGTTCCGGACTTTGGGGGAGGGGTGGAATGGTTTTAAGGCCTAAAGGCCTTAAAACCATTCCACCCCTCCCCCAAGGGGGTTATTTACTAAAGGTTTTCTCCCATTTTGTGAGCATGGGCAAAATGCTTGGTAAATATGGCATTAAGTTTGTACCTGACGCACTGGAGTGTGGTATGATTCACCCAAAGTTGAATTTGAACGCTGCCTTCCCTGAGTTTTTAACCTGCTCCTCTAACCACTCTGCTACTCTTCTCTAGTCGGCTACACTTGTCTCTGCTCCACTTTTGCCTCTTACCCCTTTAGCATAGATTTTATGTTAAAATGAATGTGAGCAAGCTCACATGCATTATCTGTGCTGTTAATACACATTTACCTTGTGAGATACATAATGTAGGTGTTTAACATGCATGAACACTCGTGTTACATTTGATACAGTTTAGTACGTTCATCCCTGTATAGAAAAGCATTTGCATGTATGTAGAAAGTGTGTGGTATTCAAATGCAACCATCAGGAATGACTGAATGCAAATAAAAGAAAGCTAATCCCAGAGTTGGATAAGCAAGATGGCATGAATGTTATCTAGGCTAATGAAGATGCCAGAGCAGGGTAAATCAGCTTTTGCAAAGGCAAGTAACACATTTCCTGTTGGGAAACACAGCACTGGTTCTTTAAAAGTGGGTCTTGTATGGGAAAATTAACCAGTGTTTTTTAAAAAAAAAGGATGATGACAACTTATTGGAATGTTACCTAATAGAATAAAAGAAAAGAGTTTGTTTCCTATTTTGACCCAGGGAAGAAAAGTTTCAAACATGATCAATGTTTCTCCTTTAGGAAGGACTAGGAGCAAGAGTAACTGTATTTAGGTCTAATGATTGACAGAGATGAATAAAAAAGCTCAGATATATTTGAATAGGAGTTTGTGAGCAGGTCTGTGGGTGGAATGGAGGACAAAAAAATAAATGCTATGTCGTTCCTCATTCTACATACTCAATATCATTGGGAGGCGCATCTTTATATTGTTTTTGGTTTTGCCAAATATTTCCTGTATATATATATTTTTTTTTTTCAGCATTTGATGTTCAGGGCCTTTTTGCTCTTTGTCTTCCAGAAGCCAGACTTTTGGGTAAACTGAGCCATAATAAGTTACATATACATTTATCTTTCTAAATTTAGGGAGTTAATTACTTGAATGTCTGTGCTTGAGAAAAGTTTTCATAAATGATTAAATTAAAGTGATCATCATGAGGAATCTTATGCTTAAAGCTTCTGCCACACATCATCAAATTTGGATCAGAGTAGCTTGTAGCTAAAATATGATCATTTAAAGATATTTAGATTACTCTCCAGCACTCAGCTTATTGCTGTTCAGACAGAAATAATTAGTACTTTGAACCATGGATCTTATGAAGTGCAAATATTGAGGGTTCTGGCCTGCATGCGTTATTGGATTGTTTTGTTATTTTATGTATTGTAGTGTTATGTTCTACACTGCCTTGTGCGTCAAGCAAGGTGGTTAATAAGAACTTAAAAAATAAATAAATAAAATATGGAAGCCTGCATGCAACCTTAATTCAATACTTTATATTTTTTTTTTATTTTTTGAGTTTGCTGTTGCACCAGGATTGCTTTCTTTTCAGGAAGCACCTGTCTTTTGAAGCCATTTGCTCTTTTGCCAAGAAACCTCAGAGCAGTTCCTTCAAAATCTGACATTGTTGTGGAGTCTGAAACTCATGGACCCTGGCAGCTTGTTGGTGTCATCCCCATAAGCCTAGGGATGGACTCTAAACGGACTTGAACCACTAAGAAGCACAAACAAATCCTGGTCTGGACCACTGGGACATGACAAGTCTTGCAAGGACATTATAGGCATGTCATGGAGGTGATGTGCTAGGGCCTGGGAGGTGCTATGACTGCCGCTACAGGAGGTGTCCCTGCTGATAGAAAAGCACCTATCAAGGGCTCAGTCACAGAGGTCAATTACCCTCCAGTTCTCACTCAGCAATGGAATCTGAGCCATACTAGGTTAGCTCTCTGAATTGGAATCTATGCTAGGTGCCCTCACCTTCTAACTTCCGGTGCTGGCCATTTTCTGGCATTTGCGCTTGTTTCCATGGGGACTGGAACTTAAATATTATTCTTCTGTAATTTCTTCATCTTTTGTTTGCAAGGTTGATTTGGGGAATTTCAAGTGTACTTTTCTACTCGCCATGGTGCTTGCAGACCCATAGATACCCACTGCAAACTTTGAAAATCCTCCTCTTCGTGTATATTTTCTTTCATGGACATGGGGAAGGCGATAGCAAGATTTATCAATTTTACGCACCTACGCCAAATAGTGCAAGTCCTGATCGCAAGCGTTATCTTTCCATATACTTGCGACAGCTCACCTTGCTTGAAACAGGCATTAGGGCTGTGCATTTAATGTAAAGCAAATAGTAATTAGAACCAAATTGGGCATTTTCATTTTGGTTCATTTTTCCCCTAAACAAATGTAAAATCCCCCAAATTTTGGGGGTTCATTTGTTTCTGAAAATAGTGCACACTAATTTTCTTTATAGTTTGTTTTATATAAACGTCTGGTAACACCACCCATCCCTCGTAAAAATTGGATTGGTACTTTTAGGTTCTTGTTCCTCTTAGTTTTGTACTGTACTGTTTTCTCATTATGCATATACTGATTGTAATCCATTTTAAACACAATTTGTGGATTATGTGCAGTAGAAATGTTCGAAATAAATACTTCCTGTTTCCTAATTGAAAAATGAAGATCCAATTCCTCAGTGAGGTCAATGTTCAAAGCCATTTACTCTGGTACAAAGCATTTTGCCTACATAAGGCGGGTGCAGCTCTCTGTGGTTACGTGGGACCCATGGCAATTTTCTTTTTTTCTTTAATCTGTTTATTTGAGCCAACAGACAAACAAACATCCCAGACTGCCACTTTCACTTTGATACTTGGAACAAAGCCCAAGGCCTTCATCTCAAGGCAGACATTGAAAATTGCCCCCAGTGCGTTGAAGTCTGGAGCTGATGTGCAAGAACAAACATTCACCACCTCTAATTGGTCAGTGGAGAAGGAGGCAGATTGCAGAAGCATGACTTCGGCAGGGAGGCAAAGTAGACAGATTATGCCAAGTCAGTTTGGAAATGAGAAAAAAGTAAAAGGACAGAAACCTGATCAGAGTCTTTAAGGGCCTGCAAGAGAATTTAGAACAGATACAGTGCCTGGGGGATGGGGGGGAGAGCGAGGAGGCTTTCTCAGGATGCAGGAGGAGAGAATAGACTTACCTGCTTAAGCTGTCAGAGTGAGAATGACAGATAGTGCAAACAAGCTGCCAAAAGGAAAAAAAAAGTACAGTAACACCAAACAAGATGAATTTGTGCAGCACGAGCTTTTCGAAGAGTCCATCAACATAAGAACTAGAACATTGCAAGGGTTTCCTTATTTATATTTTATTTTTTGATTTGGGCTATTTTTCTTTCTCATTTGAGCTCCCAGCAAAATTGGCACTAGTATTTATTAGGTTATGGCGCCATGAGCCTTTATTCACCTCTTGTTTGCTTCTACTACTAATAATCATCATTATTAAAGCACTACTAGACATACTCAGCATTGTACAGATACATAGAAAAGACAGTCCTTGCTCCATGGAGCTTACAATCTAGTCAAGATAAACACACAAGAAAAAAGGAGGTGATATTTTCCAACTATAAGTCCCTGGTGAAACATCATTTGGAATAATGTGCATAATTCTGGAGACTGCACCTTCACAAGGATATCAACAGGTTAGAGTCAGTCCAGAGGGGCTAATAAAATGGTCAGTGGTCTTCATTCTAAAGCACATGGGAACAGACTTAAAAGATCTAAGCATGCATACCCTAGAGGAAAGGTGGGATAGGGGAGATATGAAAGAGACATTTACCAAATACCACAGAGGTGTCAATGTACAGGAGGCAGTTCTCTTTCAATGGAAAGGCGGCAGTAGAACAAAGAGGGGTTATGGGATGAGTGTGAAAGGGGGCACATTCAGGAGGAATCAAAGAAAACATTTCTTTAAAGAGAGGGTATTGTATTCATGGAACAGCTTTCCAGTGGAGATTGTGGAGACAAGGACAATATCTGAATTCAAGAAAGCATGGGACAAGAAGAGTGGATCTCTGAGGAAGGGGTAGGAATTCTACATACACAGTAAATAGTAAATACATAAGAATTGCCATATTGGGTCTGGCCAATCCAGACTACAAGTACCTGGTGGCAGGGATGGATTTAGGATTTTGCTGCCCTTAGGCACTTTTGTTGCTTTTAATCCCCCCACCTTCTGTAACAATCTCTTACAGGGTAGCAGAAGACAATTTTCTGCAGAATAAGATTCAGCAGAGCTGGAAGGAAACAAATCTTAGCCATCCTGCTGCCCCTAAATGTTTGCCACCCTAGGCACAGGTATAATGGGTGCCTATTGACAAATCCAGGGCTGCCAGATGGGATCCGAAGCAGTAGATATATCCCATGATGGTAACACGCAGGGATAGGTAATGACTTTCTCTACATCTATCTAGTTAATAACAGTTCATGGATTTCTCCAGGAACTTATTCAAACCTTTTTTTTAAACCCAGCTAGGCTAGCTGCCTTTACCACATCCTCCAGCAAAAAATTCCAGAGCTTAATTGTGCATTAAGTGAAAGAATTTTCTCCAATTTGTTTTACATTTGCAACGTACTAACTTCTTAGAGTATCCCCTACTTTTTGAATTTTGAGAGAGTAAATAACCAGTTCACATTTACCCTTTCTAGACCTCTCATGATTTTAAAGACCTCTATCATATCCCCCCTCAGCCACCTCTTTCTCTAAGCTAAACAGCCCTAATCTCTTTAGCCTTTCCTCATAGGGGAGCTATTCCATTCCCTTTATCATTTTTGGTTGCCCTTCCCTTTACCTTTTTCAGCTCAGCTATATCTTTTTTTGAGATGCTGCAACCAGCATTCTCCATTTTATTCTCTATTCCTTTTCTAATAATTCTTAGCATTCTGTTTGCTTTTTTGACTGCTGCCACACAATGAGCCAAGGATTTTAACATATTATCCAAGATGATTCCTAGATCCTTATCCTGGGTGGTGACTCCTAATGCAGCTATAATTTGGGTTCTCTTCCCTACATGCACTTGTGCTTTTCCACATAAAATTTCATCTGCCATTTGGATGCCCAGTCTTGCAAGGTCCTTTTGCAATTTCTCACAATCTTCTTATAATTTAACAACTTTAAATGATTTTGTAACATCAGCCAGTGTTATCACTTTACTCGTTCCCATCTCTAGGTCATTTATAAATATGTTAAAAAGCAATGGTCTCACTATGGGGCACTCCCAACTTTCTCCATTGAGAAAATTGACCATTTAGCCCTTCTGTCTGTTTTATATCTTTTACCTAATTCACATGCCACAAAAGAACATTGCCTTCTATCCTATGACTTTTTAATTTTCTCAAGAGTCTCCCATGAGGTACTTTGTCTATCGTTTTCTGAAAATCCAGATATACTATATCAACTGGCTCACCTTTATGCACATGTTAATTCATGCCTTAAAAAATATGTAGCAGACTGGTTAGGCAAGACTTCCCTTAGCTAAATCCATGTTGGCTTTGTCCCATTAAACTATGTCTATCTAAAATTTCAGTAATTTCGTTCTTTATAATAATTTCAACTTTTTTTCCTAGCACTGACATCAGGATCACTGGTCTGTAGTTTTCTGGATCATCCCTAGAACTCGTTTTAAAAACTGGCGTTACATTGGCCACCCTCCAATCTTCATGTACCGTAGCTGATTTCAAAGATAGTTTACAGATTACTAATAGTAGGTCTGCAATTTCATTTTTCAGTTCTTTCAGCACTTGGGGATGTGTATATGTGGAAGGTTGTTTATTTTTCAGGGTATATAATACTGTGCTGTATACTTTTCTAAAGAAAACATTATTTTCCTATTGAAACAGAACACTGATCCCTTGTTCGGTCCTAATAAGAGATGGCTTTGATTCCTTGAGATAGCACAGGGGTGGCCAGCTCTCTTTCTCAAGAGCAACAAAACAGGTCTGGTTTTCAGGATATTCACAATAAGTATACATGAGATAGATTTATATTTACTGCCTCCATTGTATGCAAATATATCTCATGCATATTTGTTATGGATATCCTGAAAGCCAGTTCTGTTTGTGGCTTTTAAGGACTAGTGTTAGCCATCCCTGTTATAGTGTGTCCATATAAAGATAATGTGTTTGGGAAAAAAAGATTGGAGGAAGAGACAAATTGTCCCATGTAATAGTATTGTCCTCCCTTGTGAGAACATCTACTTTGGTTGGGTTTCAATTCTGCTTTTAAAGCTGCATCTGAATTTTAGGAAGTAAAAAGGGGTTAAATCAACACCTGCATTTAGAAGATTAAAATATCAAAATGAAATAGAGGCTTTATACAGAGATACAAGGAGCTTGCAACTTAAAATATTGAAACTATAAAAGTATAATTGAGAAAAATGAAGCATTCCCATCCATCTAATACAGTAGAATGCTCTGTTATTCTATTAAAAATATGGTAACTTTTTTTTATTTGGAAAAGACACAGTGATAAAATGTTCAGCTGAGTAGAGTGTCCATATGCAGTGCTATATGCTCTGTTGCAAACCAAATTCCCATAAGTAGCTTAGGTTTTTAGCATTTTTACTGAGTCTACATTTCTTAAGAAGTGGTGTCACCTCATTTGAATGTCGCCATTTAGGAAAAGCTACAAGATGAGCTTCGAAAAGTCTTCAAAGATGAAAATTCAGTTAAAGAATTGGAGAGCCAAGGTCCAGTTTAAATAGTGTTGTAAGAAAGAAGGCAGGTCATCTGGATGAGTTATTATTAGATTTCCCTGCTGGTAATTGCATGAGTCATCCATTTTTCATCTGATGACAACAAGAGTTGTACTTCACTAGCAAGTTTAATTTATTTTACGATGAATCAATCTTGCGTTTGAGCATCTATATAGGTATAGGGGGATCTCTTATACCAAACCTCAAGGGAAACTGTGCCAACGACAGTGATTGACATACAACCCATCAGCCAAAATGTTAACTAACCTGACCATTATAAATTCCTTTTTAGCTGCATCTTGAAACAAGTTAAGACTTTTATTGGTTTTATTCTTGTTTTCAAATGTGAAAACAATGATTTAAGGTAATGCAAGTAGTAGATAAATTCCACAGTAGCATAGTAAATGATGCCATCAAAAAAGACCAATTGACCCATCTAGTCTAGCATCTAACTTATTAAGGACATATCCCAACTATCATAGATTGTATTTGCTTATAAGATATCTATTGCTATCCAGAACACATTTTTCTTGTTTTCCTCCTTTCCAGTCCATCAGCTTGGGTAAATAAGTATACAGGATGCCCTTATCAGTTCACATCCAGTATCCTTCCTGTCCCATGCTAAAGCACAAAGCTGTTGCCTGAAGGTCTAGCTTCCTAGGCTCCCTTACATAGCCTGCAAGATAGATCCGGCTATGTGAATGCCTGCAATTCCTCTGGAACTTATAGTTATTACTATACTTGTAGCCTGCCAGACAGACCCAGCTAGTTTGATTCTAGGTCCATTCTGTAGCCTGTCAGACAGATTTCTTTTTTTTTTTTTATCCTTTATTGATGTCCTATTTTTTTGTTTGGCACCGTGGTTATGTGAGTGATTAGAGTGAAATATTGTATGCAAGGGATAACACATGAAAAGGTATCCTTGCAAACGAAAGGGGGCCACTGAAGCAGGAGGCTGAAGACTGAATATCTTCAGAGATCAAGAAGTTAGATATCATGTTTCAAAAAGGGAAAAGCACTATTAATTTTGATGTGGCTATTTGTGTCTGTGCCAGAGGAGCTATGCAGATTATGGTGTTGGACAACAGTAAAATGCTCCTTTTGAGCTGTAGATAGATATATATAGTCATTCATCATAAAAAACAACCTTTGAGAATATCTCTATCTCCTTCCTCTGCCCATGAAGTGCACTTTACTAAACCTCCTAGATTTTTGAGTCATAAACAATGGCTGAGAAAGAGAGAGAGAGAGAGAGGCATTGATAGGAAGGGCATTGAGAGAAAAAGACTGTTAAGGATAGGGGGGTTTGATAGAGACTGCTGATGACAGGATGGGACGGGGGATGCGACTCATCCAAATACCCCACCCTGTCCCCAGCAGTCTATCTCTCAATTCTCATGTGTTCTCAGCAGTCTCTCAAGTCTATCCCCACATCCCTAGCAGTCCTCTTAGTTTCAAGTCTCATCCCCCTACCCCTGTTCCCAGCAGTCTCTCGCTCATTCTCTATTCTCCACCCTGTCATCTCTATCTCAACCACCCATTGCCTCACCCTGTCACCAGAGCCTCTCTTCTCTGAACACACCACCAGGACCTTCCAGTGGTCTTGCTAAGTATTTAAAAGTCTAGGTGTTTGGGCCTACAGGCCTCTGCCAAGATTCTGATAGCAGAATCAATCATGATCACCTCTCTCCTCCCTCCCCCACCCAGAGAATGAACCTATAAAAAACACATGAATGGATAACAGATTTTTAGGGAGCAATTTTCAAATGATTTCAGCAAGTAAAATGAGAAGTTATGCATGTAAATGGCATATACGTGCTCAAGTAGTATTTTGTAAAAACCTGAAGCATGTGCATTGCACGTAAATGCAAATGAAAAAATAAATGAATGATTTAGGGGCATGCTGGGGAGGGGTTCAGTAGTTCATGCACAAGTTAGCATTTTGTAAGCGGTATATCCCCACACCTTGTCAGACTTATAGGCACACTTTTACACTGGCTAATTGAGTCACGGAAATCAAACCACTCTTTTTGAGTTAAATGGTAGGAATCAGGGCAAAGTTGTGGATGGTCTAATACTGCATTGGCCTATCGGCGCTTGGAAAACGGGTTTTTATGATTGAGCACTCTCTTTTCTAACGCATGTCGATGCACCTCTCCGGGGCATCTGATGTAATATTTAAATGGGCTGCCGTGGTAAAAAAGAGGTGCTAGGGGAGAGGTGGCTGTCAGCGGGTTAGGAATACAGACACTCAATTGCACAGCCACGGGTTAGGAAAATGAACACTCGTTAATTGAGCATCCCTTTTCCTAACTTGAGTGCTAGCATACTTTTTTTTTTTTTTTTAAGGTTTTTCCTTTTTCGGTTCCTCTAACTTAATATCGCCACGATACAGCAGTATTTTTCTGCTTTTCTGTAAACTTTTTGGGCTCTTCAAGAATTAATGCCTGCTCCAGGACAGGCGTTAATTTTTGAGGGTAAAAAATGTGTGCGTCGGGTGCACATGTTTTTATTGCATTGGGGGGAAATAGCTAATGGCCTCATCAACATAAATTTGCATGTGATGAGCGCTATTAGCTATGCACTCGGTTGGACGTGCATTTTGGACACACTAACCCCTGTTTTGCATCGGGGTTATGGAGGCGCATACAAATTGAGTGTCTAATCACAAGTTGAGCCGTGGGCTGTGCCCAGAGCATGGTATTGCATCAGCTTGTAAGTGAACTGGTGGAAGTGTGAGTGAACTGGTGGTGGTGTGGGTGAACTGGTGGTGGTGTGGGTGAATTAGTGATTAAAAATACATGCACAAATATTTTCATACGTGGAGTACACCCATACTTTATAAAACACTTGCCTCTGCGCGGTAAATATGCACTCATCTTACAATAATTGTGTGCGCAAAATATGCGTGTACTTTAATAGATATAAAAAGTATGCAGCTTTCCATCTTAAATAATGTATATCTACTGAAACATAATGCATGTACTTTTGGGACAGAGATATGCAGTATTTTATAAACTGTGCAGCCCCTGCCTTCACTTTACTAAATTTTGTGAATAACATATGCTGAAACTACATAAATGACAAATAATATTTCAATACCTTTGTGTCATTTTGGATGGGGGAATACACAAATGATATAACAAATGTTGATATTTTCATGTCATTTTAAAATGACTGCACATCCCTCGAGGTTAATCTTCAGCTCTCTGTGCAATTCTCGTACTATGAATATGTCAAGATGATAATATTAGGTTTCTTTTATGAAATAATAAAGCTGCCATAAAATTTGCTCGGCTCTGGAATTTTTGGAGTAGGCTCTGAGAAGAGCTTTTTAAAAACATCATATTTTATCTCATGAGCACACAACAGAAAACCCACTGAGATAGTTACATTGCTGATTTTGGTTTTTTCTAACTTCAGGGAGAATCTTTTAGAAAAATATTGCAGCCTGATATTCAACAGAATTGAGAGCAGACAAGTTATTGAGTTAAAATTAGCCAGAGAACTTGTCCGGGATATGCAGCAGAACACTGCTAATTAATAAGTGCTTTGATGAATATAGCCAGACAGAGTCATAGTTAGTCAGTTAAACTTGTCCAGCTACCTTTAGGAGTGTTCGCAGACAAGACCAGACTCAGCTGGACAAATTATATTAGCTCTGAAAACTTATCTGGCTAACTTAAATTCATCCCTGACTGACCCCGGGACTGCCTCCAAATTATATGCATAAGTTTTATCCCACTAATTACTTAGCCAGATTACTTGGAGCTGGTCAGAGTGCAGGAATTTTAAATGCCTATGGTTTGTCCAGTTAGGTCCCAAATTTAGCTGGACAAACCATTTAAATATTGGCCACTTATAGATCAATTTTTAAAAACGTGTGAACAATCCAGATTTTAAAAAGCCATAAAATAGGCATGTAGGTACCTGTGCAAGGAATAAGGGGGTAGAAAGAAGGCGAGGCATTCTGAGGTGGAGGGGGGGGGGGGGGGGTCAAGACTTACACGCATAACTCTGAAATGGAAAACCACAAATTGCAGCACAAGTATGCTAGATATCCACATAACTTTACTGATGCTCCTGATGAGATGTAGATGTTGAGTTTTAGAGCTCATACAACAGGGTCACCATCAGCTGGATAAGTATTTATCCAGCGAATTAGTGGCAAACCTCACTAGATACCCTAATTGACAGTGGCTCGTCGCTAGCAGACAACCAGATAGATCAGTCCTTAATCTGGGTAAGTGGCCGTGATGGTCACCACTTACCCAGATACAACCCTAAATATTAGAAGATTAAGGAGCTATGTACAAGAGCAAGAGCTGTGGGTTCATGAAAGGTCAGGCCCCCGATGAAGAAGGGAAGGTGGCAAGAATCCCATGATGCTTTCCTCTCACTTTCCTGCGTTAAAATATGCGTTCAGCTGATGCTGAACGTACATTTTACAGTTTTTGCTTGCCTTTTAACTCTTGATGCATTTGCATGCCATTATCTTACTGCATCGGGAGTTAATAAAAAAATTAATCCGAGCGTTAATTACTAGCGCACATTTTTTTTTTATGGTCATATTATTGCATCAGCCTGTGAGTTTGGAAAGAATGAAATGGAAACTTGCACACCTTCTCCCTACCCTATTGTACCAACGAGTGCATTTCACTGTGAGCTGAGGATGGATCACATGCAGTTGCTGATCTTTTTGACTTCTGGGAACTGGACCCACATCAGCTAAGTTCCTCCCAATGGTCGTTGACTGGCAGATTTGACAGGTTCCGGGAAATCCCTGTATCCGCTGTTCTGTAGCGCATGCCCTCAGCAGCAGGGCCGGCACGTCCATTAGGCGAACTTCGGCGGTCGCCTAGGGTGCCGAGCTGTAGGGGGCGCCGAAGAGCAGCCACGTGGTGCCGCGGGCGGGGGCCTATCCTGCTCGCGGCAAAGAGAAATAGAGACTGTGTGCCGAAACAGGTAGGGGGGTGCAAGGGTCACCTAGGGTGCCCAATACCCTTGCACCGGCCCTGCTCAGCAGGGAAGAAAAGCAGATGCAAACCGTTCTCTGAATGGAATCCTAGCCCTGTACCCATTCTACGCAGGAAGAGAGTTTTCTGCCACATTCAAACATGTCAATGGGACTGCTTACGTCCATGGTGCTAGTAGTCAGGTTTTGCTAAGCAAAACGTTTTTTGAAGTTAATTTGTTCTCTCAGAATCCCCTTTTCTGTTCAAGGCTTTCATAAATGATTCCTACTTGTGAGCAAACTGACATTTGCAAAATGACTAGAGCTGTCACGCGGCCAGTGTTCCTTCGAATTTTGTTGCTAATGGAAAAGAAAAAGGGCTTCTGAATTTGCTGCTGATGTCATTCCTGATCTTGCTGTTTTTTTTTTTTTATGGGGTGTGTGTTGGCAGTGGGGAGAGCGCTAGGGGTGGATTTCAGGTATGTCACTATACATTATGGGATAGATTTTTTAAAAGGTGCGCACGCACGACCATGTGCGTGCGGTTCCTGGCGCGCACACATGGATGCGCAGAATTTATAACATGCGAGCGCCAGAGTGGGCATGTTATAAAATCTGCAGGCTGCGCGCACATGCGAGCTGGTTTTTAAAATCCGCGTGCACATGTGTGGGCGGCACACGCGGGTAAAGGAATTTTAGTAAGTTACGCTGGGCGATGCAATCGGGCCTTTCCCAGTTCCCTCCCAGTCCGCTCCAAATAAGGAGCGAACTGGGAGGGAACTAGCCTACTCCCCCTACCTAAACCCCCTCCCTCTTCCTCTCTCCTTCCCACCCCTTAAACCAGTCCCAGCAACTTAGTTTTTTTGTTTTACAACTTACTGCTCCCCTGGAGCAAAAGAAATTTGCGCTCGCCAGCCAACTGCCAGTGTGCGCCATCCCAGCCAGCCTCTGTCCCGCCCCCACCTCTCCCTGCCCAGTCTACGCCCCCTGGCCCGCCTCTTTTTCAGGGACTGGCAATTGTGTGCATATCAACACTTTCGGATGTGGCCGGGCTCTTTTGAAAATGCGCACGATGTGCGCAGGGCCCAGCCACACGCGCAAGTGCCAATATTTGCGTACGTGGCTGTTTTAAAATTCGGCCGTATATTTCCAGAACCTGAAGATTTTGTGGTCCAAGTTCTAATCCTTTCAGTATTGGAAATCTCACAATGGCAGCACTTGTGCTACCTTAAACTCAACTCATTTCCTTGAGTCTCAATCAATTCTATGGGAAATGGAATGAATACTTTTTAGAATTCGAGTTTGATGTTATTATTACTGCTCTCCTCCTCAGCAGATCTGAGGCTGTTGGGTTCAGGTACAAAAAATAGTGGAGTAATATTCAATTTGCTGGCAAAGCAGACAAGTTATCCAACTATGGTTAGAAAGATAACGTCCCAGATATTCAGTGGGATAAACGTCCCACTGAATATCCCTGATTTAAGTCTGTCACGTTTGGCCGGCCATGGGGCAAGCCTGCAAGTGGCTGCACTTACCAGTGGGCCCCAGCGCTCCACGCAGCTCTGACACTGCCATCCTCTTCCTTCCGGCATCCCTCTTTAGGTGTGTGCGCGCAGCAATGCATACCCTAAATCAGCACTATGGCAGGAACCTGCAGGGCCAGCCCGCTGCAGTGATATAATGTGGCTGGGTTTTTAAACCCAGCTGCGACTCTGGCTATATGCTTCAGCAAAAGGACTTCGCAGTGCAAGTTGCCTTGTGTTCCTGCATTCCTGTGCCTTATCTTGTCCAGCCTTGACTTCTAGTCTTGCCTCGTCCAGCCTTGAAATGTCCAGCCTTGCCTTTCAGCCTCACCTCGTCCAGCTTTTCCTTGTCCTATTTGTCTTGTCCAGTGTTTCTGTGTGTCTTCGTCCAACCTTGGCCTGACTCTCTGGATCTTGACCTCTTGCTTGGACCCGACCACAATTGCCTGCTACTTAGACTTGACCCCTGGCTTGGAACTGACCATTCTTGCTAGCTGCCTGCTCCGACCTTGGCCTGTTTGACTCTGTTAATCTGTTGCCTGCCCTGACCTCACGTGCTTCTGGACTTTAGTTCTTCACTACACTGGGGACCTGCCTAAGTCCTGCCGGCCTCCAGAACACAAGGGCTCAAACTGCAGAGGAAGTAGCTGGTAAAAGGTGAAGCTCCAGACTGTTCCGCTATAGGGCACGTTCACTAGCTCCCGGCATAGGCCTAGTGAGTTTGCCCTTGAGGCTGAGCCAACCATACCGCAGCACAAAGGGCTCACACACCCGCTACCCTTCATAAAGTTATCCAGCAAATTATAGCCAGATAACTTTAAGCTGATATCTTCTGAATATCACCAGTTAGGTTTAAAGTTATCTGGCCTTATGAGGCTAGATAAATTTAGCCTTAATCAGCTATATTCAAAATAATATAGCCAATCAGTGCAGGCAGCAGATTAAAAAAAAAAAACAAAAAAAAACATTGTGGTCCTAATGGCCCTATCACTGCCCCACTCATCCAAAGTAGAACATAAGAACATAAGAAATTGCCATGCTGGGTCAGACCAAGGGTCCATCAAGCCCAGCATCCTGTTTCCAACAGAGGCCAAACCAGGCAAAAGAACCTGGCAATTACCCAAACACTAAGAAGATCCCATGCTACTGATGCAATTAATAGTAGTAGCTATTCCCTAAGTAAACTTGATTAATAGCAGTTAATGGACTTCTCCTCCAAGAACTTATCCAAACCTTTTTTGAGCCCGGCTACACTAACTGCACTAACCACAGGGTCATGCCAGGTTGAGCCTGCAGCCCTTCCAAAACCCCCTCCAACTCATAAAAAGTTACCTTGAAGGGCTTGTTCCGCCTCCCCCTTTCATCACCTGCTTCCCAATCCTGTCAAATATAAACCAGAATATGGCCTCTAGGGCCCTCCTTCCTCCTCCATCCAGTACCCCGTCCCAACCCTTATCCTTCCAGAACAGGAGGAAAATGAGAGGAGGCGAGGGTAAGGAAGAGAGAAAGGGACGGGGGAAGACAGAAGGAGAGACAGGTGGAGGGGAAGGGGAAGGAAGAAGAAAGAGTTAGGTAGGAGAGTGTGAGAGGATTGAGGGGGGAGGCAAGGAGAGGGAAGAGAGGAGAGAAAGGACTGCACAAGGCTAGGGTGGTGAATGGAGAAGGGAGGAAAAGACTCCATCTAGGAGGGGGAGAGAGGACTGTACTGGCCCTCACAATAGGAGATGCATTGATAAGGTGCATTTAGGTGAGTACCGGCAGGAATGGACACTGACTAGGAAAGGGTCATGGAAAGAGCAATGTAAAGCAAGAGACCCATCGTACGATCAGTGACATTACCTTTTATTTATTTTTCTATAAATGTAAAGGAGAGCTAGAAACAGAAGTTTGAGAGTAAAACAGAAAGCAAGATGGCAGAAATCCAGAGGTTTTGTATAAAGCAAAATTATTTCTCCAGTGCTGACGTAGTTCTAGAGCCTTAAACTGTCATCATCATTCGCACTCTTAAAAATAACAGGAAACATTGTAGCATAGTAAATGCTGGCATACAAAAAAATCCACTACCCAGTTCTTCCCATTCACACTGCCAGGGATATAGCCCAGCAGCTGCCACTCAGATATTTCTCCCTATCTAGGACAGTTTTGGTTGTCTTCCTCCTTTGTACTTTACCCTTTTGGGGAGCTGAGCACGTGAGATCCTTTATTTAATTCACATCCAGCACCTCTTCCTTCCCATGTCTAAACACAAAGCTTTGTATTGATCACGAGAGAAGACGGCACATGAGTGAGCTGGAGAGTGAAGGAAGGGATTGAACTGGCTAAAGGGAGGGAAGAGAGAAAGGGAGAAGACTGCATCCGGGTAGGGGAGAGAGGAAAGAGTATTGAACCGGCTCTCTTGCTAAGAGATTCACTGATTCCAATGTAGAAATTCTTGTATCAAAGTGACAGGACAAACCACACTGGTAGAGGATGGCACTGTAAGTTAAGGATGGCATAGAATCAAGCAGGATAAAAGTTCTCTGCAGGAAACAAAGCACACTCTGGAATCTTTTTGGATAGAAATTCCATGTGTGATGGGGAAGGGTATAGCAATGGTGATATACTATTGTCTGCTTGGCTAGAAAGAAATGTCAGACTGTGAAATGCTAACAGAGATTAGATAGGCTAATGAAATTGGCAACACACTTTTATATTGATTGGAGGTAAGGTTCTAGATTCTATTAATGACTGTGTCATGGAGCAGCTGGTTCTGGGGCCAACAAGATGGGGGAACTACTTGAGATATAGTTCTTAGTGGAACTCAAGACCTGATACAAGGGGTAAATATCATAATACAAGGAAATGACATAATGACTAGAAAAAGGCTATCAAGTTAAAATACTGCAGTAGCATTTAATTTAAAAGGTAGACTGCTTATATGCTAAAGGCCCTTCAATATCTTCATAATGTCACTGTTCATTTTATTACTGGGCCACACATCCTTGAGCAAATCACAAATGTTTTGGCTAAGTTGCACTGGCTTCTAATTCAATGGTGTGTGAAGTTTAAGTTTGCTGTCTTGGTGCATAACCTTCTTCAGCTCCACTCCTTTTCCCTGGGCTAACGTACTTTTGAAAATGAATACTTCTGTAAGAAATTTATGTTCTCTTAATTGGGGCATATTAGTAATTCCATTGCATAAACGGGCGTAATTGCAAGAGACACAGGAGAGAACCTTTTCTGTTGCAGTTCTGAATCTTGGAATTCTCTCCCCATCCATCTGCGTCTTGAAACTGAGACAAAGAAATGTAAGGCTAAGGTAAAAAATTCCCTATACAGATTAGCATTTTTGTAAATATGCTGTTTTTTTTTTCATAAAAGGATTTAACTGGCCAGGTATTGTAAATTTAGTACCTTTTGACCCTGTCAATTATGTGTGTTTTCATATGATTATGTACATACCTTTGTAAATTGTTCAGAGCCTCATGCACCAAGCAAATCATACATTTTTAATAAAGATAAAGGTAAAGCCTATGATAAAATGAGAAAATAAAAAAAAACTAAACTAAAAGAAGCAGTTGTCAGAGTTAAAAGGTTGCATGAGGTATGGAGATTTTTTAATAATGTAATCTTGGAAGCCCAGATAAAAAGTATTCCATGCATTAAAAAAGATTGAAAGAAGACCAGCTGTATGATTAAATGGTGAGATGAAAAAAGTTATTAAAGGAAAAAATGGCGTCTTTCAAAAAATGGAAGGCAGATCGAAATGAGAATAGCAAAGAATATAAGCACTGGCTAGTAAGGTATAAAATATTAATAAGTCAGGCTATGAAAAAATTCAAAAAGAAAAATGCCATAGAGGCAAAAGCTACTAAAAGCTTTTTCAAGTACTTTAGAAGCAAGAGGCCTATGAGGAAGTCATTTACCATAAGCAGAAAGGGACGATCAGGGAGCACAGGGCCATAACAGAAATACAAAATGAGTTCTTTGTGATGTCTTTACTGGTGAGGATATTGGGGAGTCACCATAACCAATAGGATCTTTAATAATGATGATTCAGAGGAACCCTTTCAAATACTACTAAGAATAGGTGACACTCCCTGAAACTAACAAATAGCAGATTTAAAATAAATTGGAAAAATTATTTTTTTCATTCAGTGCACAATCAAGCTGTGGAATTTGTTACCAGAAGATGGGATCAAAACATCTAGCATAACTGGAGTAAAAAGCAGTTTGGACAAGTTCCTGGAGGAAAATTTTATGAACAATTGATATCCAGGTAGACTTGGGAAAGCCACTGCAAATTCCTGGGAATAAGCCACAAAGATTGGATCTACTCTTTGAGATTTTCTGGATACTTCCTATTGATTGGCCACTACTGTGCTTAATGGACCTTTGGTCTGACCCAACATGGCATATCATATGTTCTTATGAATGCTAGTATTGCCATTGCCTGAATATCTGATCTCCGAATCTCCCATGGACTTTCCAGATGGTACCCTCTTACTAACAACATTTTGCATCGACCCGGTCAACATGATTGCTAGACAGATTAACTGCATGAGCATCTGGGTTTCTACTAGGACTTTAGTTATTATTGTACTTGCAACCTGTCATACAGATCCCGCTACTAGTTCATTCCATCATCACATAGAAACAGTGGCAGAGAAATGTGCTTTGTGTCAGTCTGAACCTCTTTGCTTTTAAGAGCTATGACTTGTACGTTTTTCTTGGCACAATTATGCCATGTCATCATATGGTAGCTTTAATTGATTACTTGAGCAGAGATGACCAGCAAACTCTAATTGCTTTGTGTGTACGAATTATAGAAACCTTCTGCACTTACTCTCACTGTATTCAAACACTGTGATGTCACCATCCTTCAGGAGATAGTGAATTGTGATGTCATGAGCACTAAACAGCACTGAATAATTAGTGAAGGTTAATAAACAAGTACAAAGGAGGTTTCTTCCCTCAAATCATTCAGCAATCATTAATCTGAAGTAATTAGGCAATACAAATATGTAATGACAAAGCGTTATTTAATATATAAGTATGAATCTCTTTCATATATATATAAAACCTATTATATACACCTTTATGTGTATCTTAATTTAACTCTATTTCTGTCTATACACACTGTATATAGATAGATATCACTCACAGTATAGAGGTAAATATTTGTTATATATTTTAGAGGCTTATCCTGTGTGATCTCAGCTGGCCTCAGAACAAAATAACTACATTTAAAATTTAATTCCATTCATTAGATTTATCATTTCCATGCTAAAAGCTGGGGATCATGCCTAATTCAATAAAATCTTTAGAAGTATAAGGGAAAAATACATTTTAGTATTCCAAATGTTTTCCATAAGAGGTGGAGATTTCAGTTTGATTCATAGCAACATCAAAGTGCAAAGTTCTACAATATTCTGTCTTGCTTTTGATTTCATAAAACAGTCTGTGTGCTGTACTACTCTATTTCTCATCATGTGCAATATTCTTCATAAACCTCTCCTTGAGAGACATGACCCCTAAGAAAGAAGCATGTGAAACGTACATTAGTGTTGTATCCAGAGGAGAAAATTCAGGGTGACTTAATAACATTCACAGCAGGGCATAAAGAGGAGACTGAGGATAAGACAAGAAGAAGCAGGTTTAAATTGCAGTACAAGGAACAAAGGTAGATTCTAGGAGGAACCTTCTAAATTTACGGTTAGGCAAGTAATGGAACAAGTTACATAAGAAGTGGATATCATTAAAGGAAGGGTTTTTTGTTTTTTGTTTTGTTTTGTTTTTTTAAGAACAGATTAAAAGCATGGGAAGAGAAGGGTGGAATATAGACCCTCTTGAGCAGGTCTGGATTTATGTAAGACCTACTAGGCCCTGTGCTTAGGGCAGCAAAGTTCTAAGGACAGCAAAGTTCACCTCTCATTCTGCACCTCTGCACACCCTTGCCTCCGGCTAATTACCAAACCAATTTGATTTTCATCTCTCCCAGCCAAGTCTCAAGTCTTTTCATTCCGGACGATCTCAGGGCTCCTTCCAGCAGTGCTGTGAGCAGAAGTTAGCATGCACGAGGACAGCTGAGTCAGCCCGTGCCCTGAAGCTTAAATACCCCACAGCGTCCCGGTTTCCAGAAGGCTTCTGTGCAGGAGTAAGGCCTGTTAGCATGCCAGCCATAAGCCAACTCAGTCCCCATGGAGAGACGGAGCTAGCTCACTGACTGACGGAGAGAGTGCTGAAGTCTACATTTTAGGGAAGGGAAGGATTGGAGATCGGGTCGGAGGGAGAGGATGCTTATCTGATCAATTTGAAGGTCTTGGGGAGGGGGAAAAAGATCTGTTGGGGGGGAATGGGAGGAAACTGAAGTCCTGGTGGAGAAGAAGGGGAGGAATTCAGAGGTCCATGGGGAGGAAAGGAGAGGCAGCGCAGTCTCGACAGTTAGTGATGACCAATGGCAAAAGGGGAAAGCTGTCATTACTCATGACATTAAGTTCAGCTTTATCTTTCTATGATTCTGTGATCTAGTTCCCAGCATGAATAAGATGGATTCCTTCATTAATTGTTTTGTTTTTTGGGAAGAAATGTGCTTTCATCAGTCCAGAAGGTACTATAGTTTGCAGTGGTCTTTGGCCAAAGAGATTGGTATTGCAGTGGCTGGGTTACATTGGTGATGGGTGGGGGGTAGGGATGGGAAAGGTGGGAGAGGGGATATAAAAACATTGGAAAGAGCCCTGGCTAGTTCCAAATGAAGGCTCATATTGCCACAGCAAAATAGAAACCAGCTCCAATTGAACTGGAAGCCCAAAGAAGCAGCAAAAAAACCGCTGGGCCAAAAAAAAAAAAAATCCACCCTTTATTAATTAATGTAATTTATTTCTTTATTTCCCGCCAATCCATAGGACTGCCCCTAGCAGGGTGCATCATAAAAATATAAACTACAGCAACGTGTAACAAAACATTGCAATAAGGACTACAAATAACATCCTGGCACAAACAAACAGACTTAATAGGCTTATAACCTGAGTAAACTGATCACAGCATACTTACAAAGCCTGACTGGTATTTGGTGCTTTCACCTGTTTATAAAAACAAAAATGAATGTTTTATTTTTTTAAATATTTCTTACCTTTCTTATTGACAGCTTCCCTGACTCAGCTGTTTGAAAGCAAAATGTCAGTTTACAGCCGAAGCTCTAGAGCAGTGGTCCCCAGCCCTGTCCTGGGGGCCCACCAGCCAGTCGGGGTTTTAGGATATCCACAATGAATATGCATGAGAGAATATATGCATGTTATGGAGGCAGTGCATGCAAATTTTCTCTCATGCATACTCATTGTGGATATCCTGAAAACCTCACTGGCTGGTGGGGACCACTGCTCTAGAGGGAGAGAATTCCACAACAGGAGTTCTGAAAGGGGATTGGTCCTTTTGCTGCCAGCTGCCAGTGAAGGGAACCAATCAGTGGCCAGTGAAGGAGGGCCTAAAGCAATATTAAGCACTGGTACAGCTCTGAGCTTTATCTGCATTGACTGCAGCCCGGAGCTAAGGTCTTCTCCTTCTCCAGCTGGGAGTCAGGGCAGGGGGGAGGGTTTGGAATTTAGGTGCTCTGATTTAGAGCTCACTACTTACATTTTTTGGACGTTGGTGGGAGGTCCATTGTAGCCTGCTTCTTTTCTAAAATTATATATTGTATGTCGTCTCTACCTCAGGAAGTTTAACTCCAGCTCTGGAAAAATTCACGCTAAAACAGGAGTAAAAACCAGAGCTAGGATTAGCATTCCTTATTACATCTGCCCCCTAGAGAATGTTTTCTGGCACATTCTACTGTTGGTAAAACTGCGTTTGGCTGAATGCTCCTCTCTGCATTGGTCTGTGAGGAAGAGAAGCTGTAAATTGCATTTTGTTCTTTGCTGTGCTGCTTATCTCTGCTGTGGGAATCCTGGGAATTCATCCATTGTTCAGGCTTTTTTGTTATTTTTGCTATTGGCTTCTGGAAATACCAGAAAGGAAAAATAAAATGTTCCTATTGTTTTGGAGATTCCCTTTAGCGTGAGACATCTTACTTAATCCTAAGGCATGGGTTTCATGGAGTGAGCCTATTAATCAAGGTAGGGGGGGGAGAGAGTGAAGAGGTGTGGCCCATGGGGTACAGTCAGATAATTCACAGAGGGGAAGGGAGGATTTATGGTTGCTTTCCTTATTCATCAAGAGATTATTCAGCCCTTGTCTCTGGGCAAAGCCCACGTCACCATCTGCTTGACATACTTTTACTTTTGAATCCACATAGACTGGTGTGAGGCTCCAAAACCAGTATTAGATACTCTCCCACTGTATGTGCCACAACAGGGGGGTTACATATGCCTAGGGACCACAGTGAATTTCTTCCGGGTCAGCTCTGGTTGCTGTTCCAGAAGCTTTTTAACTGCAGCAAATTCACTTTTCATGAATTTGCTGCAGTTCAAGGCTCCAGAGACAGGGAAAAGCTGCCACACGCAAGCATTTTTCAAATCTGTGGAGCAGGATGCTGGCACTTCCTGCCTGCTGATTTCATAAGATCAGGAGCCATGAAGTGCTGGCAACTGGTTCACAAGCTTCAAGACAAGTCATGGTGCTAGCTGAAGATATTAGGCCAATGCCCACCTGTCCCAAGCTATGGTGACTGATGGAGCTCACCCCCATCAGCTGCCAAAGAAAGATACCACCACCCACCCAACTCATCACTTCCCGTGGTGGCTGACAGAGCTCATCCCACCAACCTCCAAAGAAGGATGCCACTTGACCTGGTGCAGGAAAGTAGGATAGGAAGGGGAATGGGAGTGGGAGGAAGAGGAGAAAGAGGAGGAGGAGGAGAAAGAAGGTCTTGGAGGGTGGGGTGGAAAGTCAGCACAACCCACAACCCTCAACCTGGAACCGTTTTTCATACAAAGTGACCAATGCATACAGAAAACAGCATCATATGGCAGATTTAGGAATATAGAGTAGAGATGTGAATCATGTCTTAACGATCGATTTCGGCTGGGGGGGGAGGGAATCGGATTGTTGCGGTTTTGTTTTTTTAAATATCGTGTAAATCGTAAATCGGGGGAGGGCGGGAAAACCGGCACACTAAAACATCCCTAAAACCCACCCGACCCTTTAAAATAAATCCCCCACTCTCCCGAACCCCCCCAAAATGTCTTAAATTACCTGGGGTCCAGTGGGGGGGTCCCGTTGTGATCTTCCACTCTCGGGCCACAGGTGCATTGATAGAAATGGCACCGGCGCTACCTTTGCCCTGTCATATGACAGGGCAAAGGTAGCGCCGGCGCCATTTTGCTTCCTGTCCCCCGACGTCACGAGCATAGGAGATCGCTCCCGGACCCCTGCTGGACCCCCAGGGACTTTTGGCCAGCTTGGGGGGGCCTCCTGACCCCCACAAGACTTGCCAAAAGTCCAGCGGGGGTCCGGGAACGACCTCCTGCACTCGAATCGTGTTGCCGTAATGGAAAATGGCGCCGGCCGTATGGCCATATTGCCGTACTGCAAAATGGCGCCGGCCATACGGCGCCATACGGCGCCATACGGCCGGTGCCATTTTCCATTACGGCAACACGATTCGAGTGCAGGAGGTCATTCCCGGACCACCGCTGGACTTTTGGCAAGTCTTGTGGGGGTCAGGAGGCCCCCCCAAGCTGGCCAAAAGTCCCTGGGGGTCCAGCAGGGGTCCGGGAGCGATCTCCTATGCTCGTGACGTCGGGGGACAGGAAGCAAAATGGCGCCGGCGCTACCTTTGCCCTGTCATATGACAGGGCAAAGGTAGCGCCGGCACCATTTCTATCAACACACCCGTGGCCCGAGAGTGGAAGATCACAACGGGACCCCCCCACTGGACCCCAGGTAATTTAAGACATTTTGGGGGGGTTCGGGAGGGTGGGGGATTTATTTTAAAGGATCGGGGTGGGTTTTAGGGATGTTTTAGGGTGCCGGTTTTCCCGCCCTCCCCCTTCCCCTCCTTCTTCCCCCGATTTACGATTTTTGACGATAAATGGGGGGAATTCCTATTAAATATCGCCTCTAACGATTTTTGACGATTTAAAATATATCGGACGATATTTTAAATCGTCAAAAAACGATTCACATCCCTAATATAGAGGGAGATATTTTAAAGAACCCATCTATTAAGTAAGCCGGATGAGACCTATAACTTATATGGGATATTCAGCATCACAGCTATGCTGCTGAATATCCCCACTTTTGGCACTATTTAGCCAGATAAGTTATATCCAGAAAATTTAAACCTGCTTTATGGCAGGCCTAATTTATCTGATTAACTTAACCGGATAAGTCTGAATATTGGCACTTATCCAGCTAAGTAGCACCGCCCCGTTAAGTCCATTGCCTTCTCCCCAAGTTAGTTGTGTACGAACTTACCCCTAAATTTATCAAAATGCTATAAATATAGCAGAAATAGCGCCTGCGATAAAAAGGGGCATGGTTAGGCTAAATTTCTCTTTTCCCGCATTGCATAGGTAATTTCCACAAGATGCGATACATTTATCACACCTGCGCTATTTTTAGCTTCATGCGCTGATCAATGCATCACAGAGTGTGTTACCAGGAAAAAGTTTTTATCGCATATTTCATTCAGGGGAGGAAGAGGGAGAGAGAGGGAGAGAACACCATGTCACTCTACTATTTATTCTTCCGAATCCAATATAAATCTTACACAAAACGGCTCACTGCCTCAAAATTTATCAACTAACAAAAAACAATTATATTTGAGGATTAATGCTTAAAGGCATATGTTGTGATTTGTAACGCTGTTTAGGCGCCATATTTGAATGCTGTGAGAGAGCGGGTGAAAAAGTGCTAACGTGAATAGTGAGTACCATTGAGTGTTTAGTCATTAAGAAATGTATTTATAAGAAGATAATAACAAAAATGTGTTTTTTGTAGAATATTGAGCAGTAAGCCCCTGAAGCAGGCGCACTTGTTGCGCCGAAACATTGACAATGTCGGGCAGGAAGCCAGCCGATAACAAACAAATGAGCACACAATAAGCGAAGATAAGTAATTTTATTAAGTTACAGTACTAAATAATTTTATTGAATAGAGAGATCACATAACAATATAATGGTGATTAGTTTTCACGGGTAAAAAAGAAAAATTTTTTAAGAAAAGTTTTTGGTGATTTATTATAAAGAACACAAATAAAACAGGCTTACCAAGGGGCAATGGTAGATGACGTGATTTAACAGTGCCGATACATGAGAAGGGTTGTAGCCCTGTATAGGGCAAGAGCCTGTGAGACTGTGAGCACTTCTATCTGATACCTCCCCCGGTATAGTTTGTTAAAGCGTTACAAATCACAACATATGCCTTTAAGCATTAATCCTCAAATATAACTCTACTATTTATACCACTGTAAGAGGGGGGGGGAACTTTTAACTCAGAATGGGGTTTGGGGGTTAGGGTAGGTTGGGGGGCAGTTTGCATACACTTTTGGCAAGTCTTGTGGGGGTCAGGAGGGTCCCCCAAGACTTGCCAAAAGCCCCTGGTGGTCCAGCGGGGGTCCAGGAGCGATCTCCTGCACTCGGGCCATCGGCTGCCAGTAATCAAAATGGCGCCGATAGCTTTTGCCCTTACTATGTCACAGGGGCTACCGGTGCCATTGGTCAGCCCCTGTCACATGGTAGGAGCACAAGATGGCACGGGCCATCCAGTGCTCCTACCATGTGACAGGGTCCGGCCAATGGCACGGATACCCTGTCACATGGTAAGGGCATGGTAAGGGCAAAGGGCCATCGGCGCCATTTTGATTAGTGGCAGCCGACGGCCCGGGAGCAGGAGATCGCTCCAGGGACCCCCACTGGACCACCAGGTACCTGTAAAAAGTTTTTTAGGGGGGGTCGGGAAGGTGGGGGAAGCTAAGGTATTAGTTTTAATGGGTCAGGGTGGGTTTTTTGTTTATCAGCTCGGGCACAGCCGATAAACAAAACCGCGATCGGGCCCGATGAAAAAAAACCCACATGTGAATCGGAACCGGAATCCGAACTGATTCCGGTTCCAATTCACATCTCTAGTGGATAATACATTGAAATCATCAGTTCAGTATGTTGTGGCAGTCAAAAAAGCAAACAGAATGTTAGGAATTATTAGAAAGGGAATGGTGAATAAAATGGAAAATGTCCTAATGCCTCTGCATCCCTCCATGGTGAGACCGCACCTTGAATACTATATACAATTCTAGTCACTGCATCTCAAAAAAGATATAGTTGCAATGGAGAAGGTACAGAGAAGGGCAACCAAAATGATAAAGGGGATGGAACAGCTCCCCTAAGAGGAAAGGCTAAAGAGGTGAGGGCTGTTCAGCTTGTAGAGGTCTTTAAAATCATGAGAGGTCTAGTACGGGTAAATGTGAATCAGTTATTTACTCTTTCAGATAATAGAAAGACTAGGGAGTACTCCATGAAGTTAGCATGTAGCACATTTAAAAAACTTATCAGAAAAAGTCCATTAACTGCTATTAATCAAGTTGACTAAGGGAATAGCCACTGCTATTACTGGTATCAGTAGCATGGGATCTACTTAGTGTTTGGGTTCTTGCCAGGTACTTGTAGCCTGGATTGGCCTCTGTTGGACACAGGATGCTGGGCTTGATGGACCCTTGATCTTACACAGCATGGGGCAGATTTTCAAAGGGATACACACGTAACCCCCAAAAAGCTGCCCCTGCCTGCCCCTGCGCGCGCATAGGCTCGGCGGCGCAGGCAAGCCCCGGGACGCGCATATGTCCCGGGGCTTCGAAAAAGGGGCGGGTCCGGGGGCATGGCGGCAGATCAGAGGGGGCGGTCCCGAGTCCTCCGGCACAGTGACCTGTGCTGGGGACTGGCGAGCTGGCGCGCGCAAGTTACGCCTGCCCGGAGGCAGGCGTAACTTCTACAGTAAAGGTTAGGAGGGGGTTTTAGATAGGGCTGGGGGGCGGGTTAGATAGGGGAAGGTGCAGAGGGGCAGAAGGAAAGTTCCCTCCGAGGCCGCTCCGATTTCGGAGCGGCCTCGGAGGGAAAGGAGGAAGGCTGCGCTTCTTGGCGTGCGCAAGTTGCACAGCTGTGCACCCCCTTGCGCGCCAACCCTGGATTTTATAACATGTGCGGCAGCATGCGCATGTTATAAATTCGGCTGTGGATTTGTTTGCGCCGGGTTGCACGAACAAATCTATGCCCCCATGCAGGTTTAAAGATCTGCCCCATGGCAATTTCTTATGTTTTTATGACTAGTGAATGCCAAGAAAAATGCAGTTCTCAAAGTGAAACAGACATTGAATGAGACAATGTCAAGGCCTGGAAAACACTTGTCATGTGTTATCACATCCTGTTTCATTTGAATGACTTTTTTTTAAACATTGCTCCAGCCCACACTTTTTCTTTATGATCAACACTGTAAATAAAGCCATTAAAAGGTGAAACTCATTTAGTTTGCCTGTGTTACATTTCTTGGCTGCTAAAACTGAGAGAACAGTTGCTTGGGGGGCCACAAACTGATATCGCCATTGCATCTTGGATAGCAGAGAAGGAGAGTGCTCTCCAATCCAGTTCCCCTAAATCATTACTTACTAGGAGAAATGGGAGCATGAATAATGCCGATTGAAAGATGCAGGCTGTAAGAAGGCTGAGGGAAACTCATATAATTGTGCTAAGTGGCATTGTGACAGTGACATCCTGTTGATTTAATTTCAGTTGCAAAAAACCCCAACACTTTCTAGGTCAGAGAACCTCTACATACAACCCCGGCAATGCTGTGCATTCATTCTTTATCCTGTGCATTCATTCTTTATCCTGTGCAAAGGCCCATTATTTCTATCAGTAACTACTCATTAAAAGGTAACACATTTTATTTGATAATATTGTTGACCCCATTTTCAAAAGACGTTTTGCAGTATTGGTTGCTTTTTTTTTTTTTTTTTACTATTCAGATACTGAGTTTTATGTTTTTGCCTTTTTTTTTTTTATGCTTGGTGAATCATTTTAATGGAAATAATGGCTGGCCAAATCAAACAAAAAGATCAGCTCTTGTTTGGTTTAACAGATTGACAATGCCCCTATGTCACTGATTTTTAGAAGAAGGTTATTGAAGATTATACAATTTAAATAGGATTTAATTATATAAAAAGTGAAATTACACTGACCAGCATTTGGACAAACAGTATTTGCCTTGCTTCATTTGTTTTTACAGTGTAGGGCACGAATTATTTTTCTGTTTTTGCTACTTTGAAACACTGTAGCTGGATGCTTTTGTAAAGGAAATCCAACAACTTTTCCAAACATGTGCGTGCCCAGCACTAAGAATGCCAGGGGATGCAGGGTTTGGGGGTTTTTTTCACATATATTTTGGTGCTATAAAAAGGTGATGGGAATAGTTCTCTTGAAAAATAATTTGCCAGACCGGAAAATCTTCCAGTACCGATAAAATGATGAGCTGAACTAATGACTTTCTTTCCACATGACTTAGTGAGAAGAAAACAGCTTTATTTAGGTGAAGGGTCTTTGTGGCTTGATGTGCTTCATTTTTGTGACTGTCACAGTGCTTTGTGGTGTTCTCAAGGTAGCCTCCTCTTTTTATTTGTATTTTATTAGGTGAGAGCAGAAAATGCAATTGGTATATCCTCTGGCTTCTCTTTGGTGAACACTCATACAGGGTTAATTCAAATATCTGGGCCCAGAGAAGCCTTTTCTGCAACCAGATAGCAGCAGTGCCTCAAAATCTTATACTGGGAAAGCCTGAATCAGACTGATTTGCCCAATGGACCGCTCTAGGGAATAGTCTTGGTATATCCCTGATAAGTGGCTGAATACAATCATTTTCTTGAAGGCAGATGAATTAATTATCAGGAGTACATTTGGAATCATTTCAAAATTTCAGCCAAAAGAAAAGACTTCTGCAAAAGTGAAACCATCAGTCGTTGTTGGGTTTTTTTTTGTTTGTTTGTTTTTAGTAATACTGCATATTACAGTATTTCCAAAATATATGTTTTTGTATTAGTTCTTACAGTGTTTAATATAGTGCATTTTATTGAAGCAAATAAGGTACACACTGCAGAAAATGTAACTGCTAAAGCAGATTTTAATGAAATGAATTTCTCTCATATGAACATCTTCTAGACTAGTTAACTCATTCTTTATAACAGAATTTACTTTTATAGGAAAGACAAACTGTAATCTGGTAAGATTCTTAGACATGGAGTAGCATGAGGTTCTTTAAAAAATGCTTGAGAAATGCACTATAGTTTTGCAATAGCATTTTTTTTAGAGATTGAATGGAGTATTTCAGTTTATTTTTCTATAAAACCATAGAGAATATGTTGATAATTAAAAGGATTCTTGGCTCTACAATTGTATACTGCTGGAATTCTATATGCAATTTAAGCTGACTAGGACCTAATAGGTCACTTATTTAGCAAACAAGAAAATTCATTTGCTAAAAAAAAAGCTGGAATATACATTAAAGGTTGCAGTGATTGGGTTGCTTTGCCCTTGTGTTTCTGATACTTTAGAAGAAAGGAACAAAGCAAGCTGACATGGACACAGTGTGCAGTTTCAGGAAGATTTGTGTAACCTGTCAGTGTGATTTGAAATGTGCGGAGGACTTCCACCTTGGTTAGTTTAAACCATTAACCTCAGTAATAACTAGAAGGTTGTGCCTGAGGATACCTAGCCTTCAGCTGTAAATTTATTTTTTTGCAATTACAGATATAATTCAGCTGGAGCTATCTGATGGCAGCCTATTCATGTCAAATCACAAGTCATGGAGAGCATTTGAAGTCTGATATCAAACTGAACCAACCCTCCGTTGCATCTTAAACTATTGGCCTGTAAAATTACTAAAGGTCTTTTTAAGGAAATCATCTGACTCAGATCAAAAGGCATCTATTCTTTTGGTTGATGAACACTGAAGGGAAAGAGAATTAGGAAGTGATATTTTGATTACCCATAATGACTGGTCAGAGTAGTATTAGAAGTAAGGTAGCTGCATCCAGTTTTCAAATTCACATAAATAGGTAAATAGTGGGAGAGAGAGAAGAAAGCTCTGAATTAGAAATACAAGCGTATGTGAGTGAAAAATGTAAGCTCTGCATGATAGATTTCCTATGAGAGCTTGACAGATATAAGTGAAGAAGTTATTAGAAGAACTTCAGATATGTTAGCCCATTTTCCTAAATCCTCTTGCTCAAGTGTAGAGTGCTTCACTTCAAACTAATGTCATTAGGATTCTACTGAGCACATTAAGTAAGATACTGGCTTAAATAAGACTTAGCATTGAAAGCAGATCAGATCAAAGTTATTAGGGCACAGGACCAAACCTAAGTTCAACTTCCATTTAATACTGTTTACTGTTTGATCATATTTTTAAGGAGAGAGGCACATCTGTTACAAATTCACAGCTATGTGTCAGTAAAGGAGGATGCCAGGAAATACAGGCAGGTTAGAATGACTTATGTGGTGAGTAAATTAATGGAATCACTGCTAAAACAGAGGATAGTGTGGTTTCTGAAATCCAGTGGATTAGAAGAGGCAGCATGCTTTTACTAGAATTAGATTTCTTTGCAGACAAATCTGACTGATTTCTTTGACCAGGTGATCAGAGAGTTGGATCAGGAGAGCACTAGATATTCTGTACTTGGATTTCAGTGAGGCCTTTCACATGGTTCCACACAGGTGACTTATAAATAAACTGAGCACCTTTGTATGGGCCCTGAAGTGACTGACTGGATTAGAAACTGATTGCTTGAGAGGTGACAAAAAGTAGTGGTAAATGAAGTTCATTGTGAGGAAAGAGGCATTACTTGTGGTGTGTGCCACAAGGATTGGTCCTTGGACTGATACTTTTCAATATTTTTTGTAAGCAATATTGCTGAAGGACTATTACAAAGGTTGGTCTTTTCAGATTTTACCAAAATCTGCATAAGGGTAGACACCTAGGAAGATACAGAAAACATAATAAGGGATCTAGCAAAACCTGAGTCTGCAGCTAAGATTTAATGCTTAAAAATGCAGAGTCAAGAATTGCAACAGCAAAAACCCAAGGGAGTGGTACAGTAAAGGAGGTGAAATTCTTCAATGAATGAAACAAGAGCGGGATCTGGGAGTGATCATATTTGATGATTTCAAGGTGGCAAAACAGATGGATAAGTTGATGGCAAAAACCAGAAAGATGCTTGCGTGCATAGGGAGAGGAATTAATCAGCAGCAAAGGAGATGATATAGCTCTTCTATAAGTCGCTGGTGAGATCACATTTGGAAAACTGTGCACAATTCTGGAGATCGCATCTTCAGAAAGATATAAACCAGATGAGGCTAATTCAGATGGTGGCTACTAAAATGGCCATTGGTCTTCATTGCAACATTTATGGAGAGATATTTAAAGAGCTAAATATGTATATCCTAGAGAAAAGGCTGGATAGGGAAATATGATAGACATTTAACCTTCATCCTACCAACATATTTTACATCACAATCTTACCAAATGTGGTCTAAATGGACCCCATGCAGTTTTGCTGATTGTCCTGTGTGCCATGATAAGTTCTGTGTGCCCTTGATGGACATCTTCCTCTTGCAGGAATATCATTTGGTTGACTAACAACAGGTGGCTTACTGGATTCGGTGTCACAAAGTTCCGATTGCTCTGACATGTGATCAACCTCATCATCAGAGTTGTCTGTATCTTCAAAATCAGAGTCATCATTATCCTTGAAAATTGCTTTCAGAACATCTGCAGTAGAATACCGAGCATATTTCTGCCTAGAAGACCCTCTTGTAGACATTTTTACCAACTGAAAATGCAAAGAATCAGTAGTTATACATTTTTAAACTTGCTTAATTGAAGGTCGCAAATTCTGGGGTCTTTGGACTCCAAATTAAAAAATAGCTGCTGTAGTAAGAATAAAGAAGAATAGTTTAGAATAACATTTGAATCAGACTTAGCATAAGCTAAGTGACAAATTCCTAAAATGGCGGCTGAAAATAATTTCTGGTGTTTATATAGCAGAAGCATATTAGTGCGTGGGGTCCAATTGGACCCAGTTGGTAGGATGAAGGTTAAATACCTCCAATATATCAATGAATGGGAGGCAGGCCTTTTTCAATAGAAAGGAGGATCTGGAATGAGGGATCAAGAGATGATGGTGAAAGGGGGTACACTCAAGAAAATATTCCTTTACAAATGGATGGTGGAACAGCCTCCCAGTGAAGTGGTGGAGACAAGGACAATAGCTGAATTCCAGAAATCATTGGACAAGTGCAGGGGATCTCTGAAGAAGTGGTAGGGATTGTAGAGTTGAGCAGTTGGTATGGATGCACAGATCGCATAGTCTGTATGGTCTTTTTCTGCCATCATGTTTCCATGGTTCTATGACAGCAAGCTCTTTTTTCTGGAAAAAGTCACGTAAAAGTGGATTAAAGTTTTGTATTTAAATAACTTTATAACCCCACCCTTTCATACATTGCATTGAATTTAGGAGGTCACAAAGTTCCTCAGGCAGCTTTTCTATTTTCTGGACCTCTCTTCCTCTTGCACATATCTCACAGTAGTGGGGAAGTTCTACCTCTGGGCTCCTGGTCCAGTCATGGATACAGTCACTCACCCCTCTCTTCCTTGTCACTGATCAGTAATATGCACAGGTGGGAGATCTTCCATTAGGGTCCAGCTGGTAATAAACCATGGAATCAAAGGATGGAGGTCAAATAAAAATTTACTTAAAGTTTGAAAAGAAAGATCCAGGCCAGTATGGCAAAAATTGAAAACAGCATCAAGAAAAACATAATCAAGAAAGCAAGAGTCTCTTTATCCATGGTACATCCCCCAAGTTGTTCTCCCAACTGAACCAGTGTCCAACTAAAAATACCTTCCCCTTGAAGGGAAGAGTAATCATTTGAAACCACTAGCATCAAACAAGGGTAAGATAACCAAACCTCTTGATTCAAGAAAAACGTCAAAGAGGGTAACCCCAATAGTCTCTTCAAAAATCTCTTCAAAACAGCAATAAATCCCCAAGGCTTCTCCTCTGCCATTATGTGAATGCAAAGATAGAAAACCTCACGGACTCAACCCTTCCAGATGCCAGGGGTTTGCCCTTCTCTCAGGGACTGGAACAAAACTTCCAAAATGTAATATTGTTCCAAAAAGACTCACAAAACTTTTCCACAGCTCCACTCAACTTTGGGCATAATCCACCAGGGAAGCAGAAAGACCCTCAGGATGACTCATCTTTGGGAGAGGCAAGGACTCATGAGGAAATTTATATCTCTGAATCACAGCCCACATAAAGCTGGGGATATAGCAGGGGGAAAACCCCAGAAATGCAAAAATCCCTAAGATGCTGAAAAAACAGGGCAACTTGAACTAGCAGGTGCTATAATTTTAAGGGCTAAAACTCAAAGCTTGATGGTGCTACATTTAAAAGAACAACAAGGTAGCAAAGTAGATCATGAATGCATCAGCTGAATAATCATAGCATCAGTTTGGATCCTAGAAGTGGTTCCTTTCTGACTAATTTGGGAATCTGGTGAGTGGAAGGGCATAGTAGTCTGATGGAATAGGAGGTAAATGAATCTGGATATATTTATATGATAATTCGTACTAGAGAAGTGAAAGAGAGTTATTGGGAAGTATCTCACCATGTTGGTTACATCTCATATTTTAAATTGACTATATATACTGTAACTGTGGGAAGCTTACATTTAGAGGACAAAGATTGAATGACGAATTGTAATAGCACCATAGTAATGCAGTAAGTGACATTCTTAACATTACTAAGACTTTGATGGGAATTGTCATTAACAATAAATGGACAACTGTCAATCATAACCATATGGTAAATCATAACATCCTCCTAAACCGACTCTCAGACATAGGAATTATAGGTTCAGCCCTCAGATGGTTTGAATCTTTCCTCAGTAATAGAGGCTATAAGGTAAAAATTAAAAACATGGAATCACCTCATACTAATGCTCCTTTTGGCGTCCCCCAGGGCTCCTCCCTTTCACCCACCCTGTTTAATATCTACATTCTCCCCCTCTGCCACCTACTTTCAAACCTCAAACTCAAATTTTATATTTACGCAGATGACCTTCAAATTTTAATCCCTATATCCAAATCATTGGACTCAACACTCAGGTTATGGAACTCTCATCTACAAACTATAAACCACTACTTATCCAGCCTCAACCTTGTGCTCAACACTTCTAAAACCGAACTCTTGCTAATTACTCCAGAAGGTAGTCCCATACTTCTCCAATCACAAAATATTCCACATATATCACACGCCAGAGATCTTGGAGTCTTAATCGACAGTCACCTGAACCTAAAGCATTTTATAAAACACACTACTAAGGAGTGCTTTTACAAGTTACAAGTACTCAAAAAACTCAAACTGCTCCTATTCCACTACGATTTCAGATCCGTCCTCCAAGCCATTCTGTTCTCCAAGATCGACTATTGTAACTCCATTCTGCATGGTCTTCCAGCCTCTACCATTAAACCGCTCCAGCTGCTACAAAATGCAGCGGCAAGGATTTTGACAAATACCAATCGGAGAGAGCATATTTCTCCCATTCTAAAAGATCTCCACTGGCTCCCAGTAAATTTCCGGATCCTCCATAAATCTCTCACAATCATTCATAAAAATATCCACCATCAAACCCCGCTTGACCTGTCTCATTCTCTCAGACTGCACTCGACAGCCAGGCCTTTAAGGGATGCTTACAAGGGATCTTTACACGTTCCTACAATCAAATTAGTGCACCACGCATACCTCAGAGACCGGTCTTTTTCTACCGCAGGCCCTTCCATGTGGAACGCCATGCCTCCGGACCTCAGACTGGAGACTTGTCTAACAACTTTTAAAAAGAAACTAAAGACATGGCTGTTCAGCCAAGCCTTCCCCTCTACAAACTCCATTGCCTGATCTAGAATTGTACACCACACATCTCTGTAAACAAAACTCTCCAAATTTTTCATGCATAATATCCATTAAAGAGAGGTTGGCCCCTTGCCCCCTCTTCTGTATATAGTATTTATTCTATTTTATTTCATTTTATTATATATTTATTACTCCGTTCACCCCTTCTTTATTTTCCTACTCCAAGTTAAGGCTTCCTTGTTATAATGTAACTGTATGCTCTGTATCTCTTGTTGATTGGTTAATTGTATATTCTGCTTAGTTCATTGTAAACCGAATTGATTTGATTTGTATCAAGAAAGTCGGTATATAAAAGCCTTAATAAATAAATAAAATAAATATGCAACCCCAGGCTGGATTCCTCAATGAGGAGTCCAATGAAACACTTAACTTTCAAGAGCTCAAGATGTCTTCACTTCCAATACCTTCCATAAGCCCACTCTTTCCAGGATTCCATGTCTGAAGTGGGGGAGAGATTATTCTTCAAGGCCCTGGGTATTCTAACAGTCTCTGAAGTGACCAATAATAAGCATAACTTACATCAATATAAATCAAATAAATAAATAACTTTACTGATAATTGATAGTAAAGTGATGTGAATGATAAATTACATAATTGTTTTCCAATAAATCTGTGACTCTGCAACAATGGTATTATCTGATCTTTATTTCTATATCCATCCCAATTTCAGGGGCAGTTTTGGAACTTCCTCCCAAAATGATGGATATGATACTTCGGCTGGACTTGACACAATTCAATATCCCATTTCTTATATCTTAAGATGTATTGGGTAGGCTTCTTTCTGCTTCTCTAACCTTCCATATTCTCTTGATGGCACCACTTCCACTCCCCCCCACAAATCCTCTCCAGAATATCTTGATGATATTTCAAGTAGTTGTCATTGGATGGGTGCCACTGTTCTCTTTTCCTTCTCCCTTCCTCTTCAGGGTCTTAGTTGGATGTCTATGTTTATTATCAATCTTCAGATCTAAGTTCACTTCTCCTTATCTATTTCTGAGTATGACTTTGATCCACATGGGGTTTCTGAAGTAACTCTTTGAGTTTCCCAATATATTTATGCTTTTGCAAATTGATTTTCATTGTCTGCTGGTCAGATTCCTTATATAGGTTTTTCTCTTGTTTTGCAAATTCTGTTGCCTCTTCCAATCATGTGCTGGCAAATCCTCACTCCCTTTCACTCATTCAAATGATTGTCCAAGCTTCAAGATGGAGATCCATTTTGGCCAATTACTTTCATACTTCAGCATTTTTTGAGTACTAGGATCTATCGATACTATTAGGTGTACTTCAAGGCCTTTAATAGGAGTTCTATATGTTAAATCCATTTCTATAAGGCTCATACCACCTTCAGCTCTTGGAATGTACAATTTTGGCAAACACCAATTCTTACAGATTACCTGATGTGCATGAAGAAGTTTTCCTGTTTTTACATTCAACTGTTTATGATTTTTATTAGGCCAGTATACTATTCCAAAATTAGAGGAGAGAGCAGGAATTGCAAGTTGAGAGTTTTCTTAACCTGGCTTACAACTCTCTTGTTGTTATTTCAGACCGTTCCATAGTTTTGATGTTCGCCCATTACATATTTTCCTGTATGCTGGGTAACATTTGTATCTCTTTTGTACTCTACAGGATCCCTATATAAAGTTTTCCAAAACTCTTTTGTTTCAGCTTTAGTTAGTGGTATTTTAACTGCACTAATGGTCTTTCCCAATTCCCTATAGAATTGATTTGGGCTCTGCCTAAATATTTTATTTTGATATCTTCCCTTTCTAGTTTCTTATTATCTTTGCAGCTCTTGTAATTCTGCTGCTATTTTCAGTTTATTATTGCAGTATATGAATTTCAGATCTTTGGTTAGTGTAGTATATTTCAGCTTGAGATTCTGAATTTTTTTCTTCATTTTTGATGTCTTCATCCTTTTGAGGTACTTGTTTCAGTGACACCTCCATATGTAATGAGTTCATTTTTCTTCTATATAATTTTTCCAAGGAGGGGTTGGTTTTTCCCCCCTTGCTTCTGACCTTGCATCTTTATTGGTTGGACTCTCTCAGGAATACTTTTTACTGCATAATATTGACTTCATTTATTGCTGTGGTATCCATAGATGGACTCTTTAGACATATTCTAACCTTCATCTTACTATTTTTTCTTTAATAATATGCACTTTATGGTATCCTTCAATGTTATTTTTATTTTTAGAATTATTGATGCATGGACTTATAAGTAATCGATACGCACAGATTTAAGGTAGATTGTAAGTAAATAAATAAGAAGTGGGGTACCTTAGGAAGGAGTAAGGAAGTAGATGCATTGGGTATAAACTGCATATATTTAATTAAGGAATAAGTTTTAGGAAGCTCTTAAAAACACATTTATTTCATGGTGCTTTTGCACAATGTGACTGAAGTTATCGTGAGCAATTCTCTATATGTTATGTAAGCTAACACGATGTTTACTGATGCTGTCTTACTGTTTGATTTTATTTAAAATAATGTATGCCTTTGTTGAATACATTGTATTATTTTACTGTGTTTTTATGTTCTTTCTTATTGTAATCTGCCTAGAAGAGGCCTTGGCAATAGGTGGAATAAAAATCACTGTAGACAAATAAATAAATAAATAAATACATAACATTAAACATCAGTTGGATAAATGTATCCCAAACATGGGTGAATCTGTGGTCAGGAAGACTTCTGGTGGGTAAGTACTAAAGGATGAGTCTCTGCGGTAGAGTCTAAGGGAAGGCCTAGTTAAACAGCTAAGCTTTCACTTTATGTACTTTACAACTGTAAAGTACATTAAGACCCTACTTGGTTGGAAGGTGTTAAATACACACAAACTTTTACTTTTCCATGAGGAATGTTGGAGAGTTTGTGTAAGACCTGGATTTTGAAGGAATTCATGGTGCTAAATTCAGATTTTGTAAGCTTCCCATGTTTAGCTAGTCCTATTAATCCAAGATTTGAACTTGGTATTTCTTATTGCTTGGTCAGTGGGATTTAAGATTATTTAATCACAGTCGTCTGACTAAAATAGTCATGTGTCAACTGGCATCTTGGGCATAACTGATTCCATACAGTCTGTATTAAATCATCTTGGATTTAGGGTTAAAATGGGCCGAAATGGACTTTGTCCTCAAAAGCTCATGCCTCAATAATTTGGTTAGTTTTTGCTACACCAGACTAACACAGCTATCCCTCTGAAGTTCTTAAGAGTTCTCAGTTTCTGTACAGAGCAGTTAATTATGATGTATCAGTTTTCATGTGAAATCTCCTCAGTCAGACATATAGAATTCCCTGGTAATCCTCATCTTCCAAAAGCAATTGTGAGAGTCATTCCTTTTAAAGTTGTGCTAACTTTACGTTGTCTCTAGGCAACCAGCATCACATTAGGATCACATCCTTCTTTACTTTTGGTCACCTAGTTCTATGGACTTGGTTGCTTCCAACCTCATCTCTTTTCAGTCCTGAAGGGACAACTAACCCATAGTACTCACATTTAGTGGCTTGGGTCCTCATACTTCCTCCAGACTGAAATTTCAAAAGGGTTGTTCTACATGAACTAAACAGGATCATTATTTTGCACAGCATGGGAGCTGAATAGCGTTCCCCTGTTCTATGCTGTCTACTTGCTCTAACTGTCTTAGGCAGGGCATTCCTTCATCTGTCTAGATAAACAAATTCCAGCTCCAAATTCTTTCCCTCAGCTGGAGTTATGTAATATAATCCGGGTTCTAGTCAAAATGTACAAGTCTCTCTTACAGATACGAGTTCAAATCCAGTCCAGGAGAGACAAGGAGGAAAATGTAAAAAAATATATTGCCAGCAGTTCTGATGTAGGATTCTGAGTATCTTGTAAGTTTCCTTGTATCCATTCTCATTGTCTTTGCTCTGTAGAAAACATAGTTCTTTGAAAGCTGAGATTTTTTAAATCCAGACAACAACAAAAAAACTGAGGCAAACCTCCACAGATTAGTGCTCTGAAGACCTGTATATGTTATGTTTTGGTATGGATGTGAACCCTGGGCCAAGGGGAGAGATGACTCCGCCCACAGGGAGGAACCCTGCGGGCCTCACCATCGGTAGGCACAGCCTCAGAGGCTTAGGACACAGCTGTAAGAGAGAATTTATTATAGAGGAGAAAGAGCAGAACCCGTGGCACGGGGAACTGCAGTTAAAGAACAGTTCTTGAGCAGAACCCGTAGAGTGGGGACTGTAGTTGAAATACAGTTCTTGAGCAAGGGGTATGCCCAGGGTGATACCTCAGATGTGAATATCCGGTAGAGGCCCACGGAGCAGGATACGCCAGGCAGCCTTCTCAGAAGTGAAGCAATTACCTCAGGTGTGCAGATCCGGTAGTGGCCCGCAGTGCGGGGTACGCCAGACAGTCTTCTCAGTGGTGAAGCAATTATCTCAGGTGTGCAGATCCGGTAGTGGCCCGCAGCGTGGGGTATGCCGAGGATGACTGTACAATGATGGTGATGCTGAGGTAGTCAGAGGTACGAAAGCTCAGAAGGTTCCTGAAGAAGTTGAGGCAGCAATCTGCAGCACAAGGTATGGTGAAGCGAATCCTGCTGAGGAGGAGGGCATGGTAGTGGCCCGAGGCATGGGGTGCACCGCAGGGAATCCCAGCAAGGCTTGGTAGAGTTGAAGTACGAAGAAAGTACTCACGAGACGTGGTTCCAAGAGAAATCCTGAGAAGTAGAATAAACAGGAGTTCAAAGGCAGGAAGGCACTCCAAGGAGCAGATAGCCTAGGAAGGCAGAAGAGCCCCTGAGCAAGCCAGGAACTGGAACTGGTAGTCCAAGAGAAGTGGATTCAGCAATGAGGAAACTCCTTGCTAACTCGTCAGTGCATAGGGCCAATGTATAGGGCCAATGCATAGGCCAGTGCATAGGGCTAACTCGTCAGTGCATAGGGCCAGTCAGTGCATAGGGCCAGGTAGCGAGACTACGTCATCCGGAGGGGACGCCCCCCGAGGCCCACGCTGTCCCGGGAACACCACTCGTCCTAGATTTGATAGTGCAGTGAAAAAAAGAGGTGAGCATGAAAGGTCGCAGTCACAGAGGATTACGCCACCTCCTGGCACTGAACAACCCAGGTTTTTTCCTTTAAGGCAGTTAAAATTTTACAAAAGAAGTGCTCATAGATATAACTTAGTCTATAATTTGCAGTCAGCCTAAGCTAAATTGCAGATTACTAGTTGGCCGCCATCCTTTAGGTAACTGAAGAAAGCTTATTTTACAAAACCTCAGTTACCACCTTCCACAGCCAACTTCTTACCTTCAATTTTTTTTTAGGAAGGATGCATACTACAGGTTGCCTGTTGTGAATGGCCTCGAAAAGCCTTGCATTCTGTTGTGAGTGAGCTGTTTTAGTGTGCCCTTGGGCCTCAGCCCGACCCCAGGCGAACCCAGGACCGACCCGAGGGTTGACGGCGTATTCCAGCGTGGCTGGTGGGCTGACCCTCTGCCAGGCCTGCAAGCTCCCAAGGCCAACATCCGAGGATGTTGGAAGTTGAATGGTCCTCCGACCATTCTGAGCCCTTTCGGACCTGCTGCGAACAGCATGGAGCAGCAGGCCTGGCCTGAGGTAGAGGGCAGTCGAGAACCTTGACACGAAGACAGGACACTGGTAGATATATACGGTAACAGGGTTCAGGTACTAGAACCAGACAGGAGCTGCAGTAAGACTCAGGTACAGGAACTGCAGCAGGACTCGGGAATGAAGACATCAGGAACTGTAGCAAGACTCAGGTACGAAGACATCACAGAAGACACTTGGGCGGAAGGACAGTTGCACAGTCTCTCAGGGCGCCCTACTCAGCCCACCCGTGGGACTGAGTCGGGGACCACCCTGTCCCACTGCGCGCCCTACACAGCCCAAAGGCTGGTCGTGGACCACGAGGAGAGCGGGACATGCGCAGGGAAGATCCAGGCGAGGAGGAACTCCGATGTCGGGACCAATGGCATCCGAAGCTCTGACGGCTGGCGTGAATGGAAGCTCCAAGCACAGGGACGAATCCCACCTGTTGGCCACTCCTAGGCCCAACAGGTCAGAAGGCCAGGAGCACATACGAAGAGGCAGGGAAGAACATCCGGGAAGGAAGGAACATCTGGACGAAGGTCAGGACCGATACAACAGGATACCTGGACGGGATTTCTGAATGGGACATCTGGACAGGACATCTGGATGGACATGTAGACAGGAACCTCAGGCACGAAGACAAGATGAATGAACAGGAACTGAACAGGAACTCCATGGAGAAGACAGGAAGTCCTGATGGAGCTCTGGCAGGCAGGAGCCTCCAGAAGGGTGACACTCCGATGCAAGGCGAAGAACAGACTGAAGTTGAAGTCTTTACAGGGCAGAAGCAGGAAGTCCAATTAGAGGTGGGGTCAGCCACACTTCCTGTGGCTGGCCCCTTAAATCAGGCAGAAAGGTGCATGCCGGCACCTAGAGGAAGCAACAGGAGAGTACAGGACTGCGGACAGTGGCACTCTCCTGCATCTCAGCGCGGAGACCAGGAAACGGGCAGGCAAGCTTCGGGGCAGCCTCCAGGCCATACCACAAGGACCTCCCTGATGGCGTCGCGGCTTCCCGCCGGGAAGGGTGACCCGGGGCGGCTCCCGGACTGCGGGAGAAAGAGCAAGGCCGCGGCTCCGGCCGCACAGGAAGGCCCAACTTCGGGAAGATGAGGGTGCGGCTCCAGCCGCGTGGCAGGCCCGACGGCGGCGTCCCTGCCGCGTCGGGGAAACAGCGGCTTGGGGTAAGTGAAGCAGGCAGATTCACAACATTTCCTCTGTAGTATGCATCCACTCCTCTTTTTCTGTGGGGTAACATGCTTCTCTCATTTCCTGTTCTCCGGAAACCTCTGTGACTGGGGAAGAAGGGAGATACTCCATCTCCTCTACTTCCTGTGTGCATCCCCTTTCATTCAGTACAGGGTCTCCTCCTTCAACTTCTCCCCTATTACCGGGCCTAATTCCCCATTGGGTCTTCCACAGGGGTCCTCTGTTCCCTGGAGGAGACACTCATTTGGGTGATTTTTCCCTCTTATTTCCCCTATTTCTGCTTCTTTTTTCCCCAGCTTAGCTCTTTTTTTATGTTTTATACCTAGAGAGAGCAATAGGTTGACACATTCTCTGGCCTTATTTCAAGTGGGTCAGGGTCCTGTCATCACACTAACATATTTCTATGTTCCACCAGCATATCTCTACATCTGTTCCTTAGATGTCTGGCTCTGTTTTGTCTATCTAATCTGAGCCCTACCACTAAGAGACTCAAACATAGGGTTCACTGGGTCATTCTGCGTTGCCCAGGAGTTAAATTCCTATAGCATCTAAAATGGATATGCAATGTTCCTGGTATTTCCACCATTTTGTTACTATTCTTTGATCTGTTGTAGTCCTTTCTTCAATAATACTTGTCACCATTTCCGATGGAATCCCGGTGGTTCACTAGTCAATGGTTGGTAATGGAACCATTTTCATTAGCTTATAGAGATCGAGTTCTTATTGAAAGAATAAAGACTGGTAATACATCTCCCTTCCCAGATAATGCAAATAAATTTAATAAAGGTGGGGGGTTCTTTCCCACTGCGGAATAATAATTTCAATAATGACAAAACATGCATTTCATTCCCTTCTCTATTTCTCATCCTTTTCCCTTCTTACAGCAACCTGGGGAAAGTTAACAGCTGAGCAGGAGGCCTAACCTGCCCCTTATCCTACCTAAAATGTCCCCTAAGATTTCAGAAATCCTTGTGTATGCAGTAAACCATGCTAATCAGTGGGCAGGAGTGTGGCACAAAGACTAACGGAAGGCCCAAAGGGGAGATAGGAGATAAATTAAAGTGGTGGCTCTTTTTAAACGGTTATGACAAGATTGATAGAGGAAAGATGCCGCCTGTTTAGGCTCATTTCATTGTGACTGCAGAGGAAGTAATTACAGCGGCAGGGCAGAGGTGGAAAGAGAATCCCTGCACTGTGAGAGGACGGTTAAAGAATCCATGGCCTACCTTTGCACTGGGATATCAGTAGGAATCAGAATCTTCAGCATCCCATGAATGTACAGTGTGGGGATGTTTTCTTTCATTTTTATCATTTACAAAAGAGATCTAGGCCTATGAGAGGTCAATGTATTTTCTCAACTTCAAGAAATACATTGCTAGTTTTCAGTTTTTCCAACTAGATCAAAGTTAGCATGAACATTTTTGGAGATTTTTTAGTTAATGGAGGAATATGAAAGATGTAATTGATTATCTTTTGGACAATGTTAAGAATAAAACCATGAGCAGTTAATCTCATTAATTAATTAAGAGACAAAGGGCTAGATTTAAAAATATACTCGCACGCAGTCCGTGCGCGCGCGCACATGGACGTGTGATTTTATAACATGCGCGCGCTGGCATGCGCATGTTATAAAATACCAGGCAGCTCGCGCAAGAGGGGGTGGAATATCACAAAATCGTGCGGCGATGAGGTCGGGGCCTTCCCCAGTTCCCTCCCAGTCTGCTCCAATTAAGGACAGGAGCGAACTCGGAGGGAACTTTCCTACCCCTTACCCTAACCTCCCTTCCCCTCTCCTCACCACCCTCTAAAACCCTTTAAAACATTTTTTTACCTTTTTAAATTTAATTTTACTTTTTGCTTTGCAAGTTACTTCAGGGCCTGACCTCAAGTAATTTGCGTGTGCCGGCAGCTGGCCGTCGCGCGAGACTCTGGGACAGTGAGGAATGGCGCTGTCCTGGGCCGCCCTGCTTCTCCCCCCGGACCACCCTGCTCTGCCCCCCAGACTGCCCCCTTTTGAGGGCCCCGGCACTTACACGTGTCCCAGGGTTTACGCGCAGGGCCAGGCCTGTTTGAAAATTGGCCCGGCACGCTTAATACCCGGCCACGCTCGTAGACCCCGGGATTTATGCGCGCTGGGGCTTTAAAATCCGGTCTAATATGTTTTTTTTTGGGATAAGAGAGATGTCTTCAACCTATTAATTAAGTATCTTTGAAAATATTAATTACTGAAACATCTGTTGGGGTTGTTTTTAAATTTAATTTTATGTTTTGATGATGTTTTTTCATTAACCGAGTTTCTGAATAAAGATATTTCAATTTTTTTGATGTGTTTTTCAATTTTATTTTATTGAAAGCAAATTTTCTATCAATGTACTTGAATGGAGATTAATTTGTGGGGCAAATGATGAAACATCTGCCATTTTGTTATTACTTATTTTATTTTGTAAACCATTGTGACTGACAACAGATCAGTGGTATATAAATACTATAAATAAAATAAAAATAAAAAAGTGGTATATGCCTGGCAGCATCCATATGTATATGATAACACTTATAGATTGCTCTTTACTTATTTATTTTCAGTACTTATAGTCTGCCATCTTTACCCAGCTTGTTGGTTCATAATGAATATTCATGAGATGTATTTGTATTCAGAAACTGAAGTTTATGGTCAATCTCTTTCTATTGTTTATCCTGAAAGCCAGACCTGTTTGTGGCCCTTGCTGACCAGAGTTTTAGTCCCCTGGTTTAAAATATTACATGAAATCTTAGTGCTACTATGAGGTCCATGTGCTGAGAGGGTAGTTTTCAAAGGGACTTCTAGTAGTGCTTTACCCTCAGAAATGACCCGTTAGAAAATTGCACAACTGATAGGTGTGTAAAATTACCTGGATATGCATTGTATGCAAATATTTTTGCATGCATAGGGGAGAGGTATTCCAGGAAGTGGTATCTGGGTGGGGCTAGGGCTTACATGCATACTTTTTTATTTTAAAATATATGCACATAAATTCTCTCAGCAAAACTACACACACCAAATAGTGAATGTGCATGTGGTTTTGCTGGGATAATATCAAAACAGACTCAGGCATGTAAGTCCGCTTTGAAAATTGATGTAACTTGTGCCCATATTTGCCAGCTAATTTGTTACCCTATAAGCTATGTCAAAACTGGCATGATAATACACATTATTGGATGGTTTTAATGGAGCCAGTATATTGGGTTTTAGCTTCTCTTTTACTGTACTACATTAATGATAGAATGCATGGTGTTCCCATGGCCATGTCAATGCTGCTGTGCTCTGTAGCCAAGTATTCCCCATGCTAACCAGCAGAAAATAAAAGGGACAATTATTGATAGGAATCCCTACCTGCTGTGCAGAAAAAAAGGCCTCTGGACCTCTGTTCTCTAAACACCAGTACTGTAAAAGGCCTCTAAGCCTTGTAACCACCCCTCTTCCAATATAGCAAAAGGCCTTGTTCCTCTCTGGTACAGTAAAATGCCTTTAGGTCTTGTTCCCCACCCACTACTGCAGAAAAAGGTATTTGGGCCTTCCCTGCATCACCCCACCAACTAATTTCTTACCTCCCGCCTTCCCCCAGAACCTATGAAGGCATCTAGTTGCAGAAGGGAGAGTGTCTCTCCTGACAAAATTCATACTTGTGCTGTGCTATTTTGAGTTTGGCAGTGGCTAGATATGTGTGAAACATTCTCCCTCCTGACACCGGTCACTTTTACTGACTGCAGAGTGTTACGTCCGTCGAATGCAGACGGCTGCGACCACTTTTGCTCACCTTATGCCTTCCTGCATCGACTCCTCTGGGGATACTGGCGGTCTCTGCCAGCTACCACCGACCTGCACACCCTAGTTCTCGGGCCCTCCCGCATGGCGTGGACGCTGCCGACCGTCATCTTGCCCTGGGAGTTCTCTAGCCGTGCGCGCGCTCTCGGGCCAGTCTTATTCCCGTCATGGCAGGAACCTTGGGGTGTCCCCTCCCGGATAACGTCAATACTCTTGGACATTTAAGCCGGCTGGCCCTGCCTGCCTACGACTTGGCAATGAGTTCCCTCATTGCTGAATCCACTCACGTCAGACTTGCGTTCCAGTTCCTTCTTCCTTGATGAGACGTTCTGGCCCTATCCTGTCTCTGGCTGTCCGCTCCTCAGAGGGCCTTGCTTCTTGGACTGCTATTTGCCCCGTTCCCCGGGGCTTCCTCTGGAATGCTTGCTCTACTACCGTGAGTACCCTGCTTTGCGGACCATTGCCTTACATATGCTACTGTGGACCCTCATCGATGTACCCCGCTCTGCGGACCATTGCCGTACCAATGCTATTGAGGATCCCTCATCGGTATACCCCGCTCTATGGACCATCACCGTTCATCTCTACAGAGGACTCCTCCATGGGGATTCCCCACTGCACAGATCTGTGACACATCAGTGTCTGTGTGACTTTCTGTTTCACTCTCCGCTCCGCGGGCAGTGTCACTCTGCTCCTTTAATAAAGAACTCTAAGGACATTCTAGCTAGAACTGACGTCAGTTCCCTGTACTGATGTCCTGTGGCTCCACCCCTAGGGGTCACCATCTCTAGCTCTACTGCCCTCTTCTCTCCACTCTCTCTCTCTCTCTCTCTCTAGCACCTGTTGCTATGCACACCTCTTAGCTGAGACCTCGCCTCCCGACGGTGAGACTCACAGGGCTCCTCCCCATGGGCAGTACTATCTCTCACCTCGGTCCAAGGGCCCACATACTCACAAATCCTAACACAGAGTTGGGGAGGGGAGGATAAGAACAAGAACAGGAGGCCATTTGATGTGGAGTGAGAAGGCCAATATCTTTTGGATTGCAGATTTATTGGGTGCACCTTCACCATACTTACTTATACCTTCTGAGTTGTAATTAACTTTGGTGGACTACGTGATCCATGTTAACAGTTGTTAGGTATTCATATTGGAGAGTACTTGCGACGTGAAATCCAAATGAGCAGATTTCAAATCTTTTCATATTTCTAATTTACATGTGCATTAACATTGCCCTTGGGATGTCAGGTTCTCAGGCTGAGTATATTGAAACCCATTCTCATTCAGATTCTAAACATAACATTATTTAAAACACAAGAACAGCAACTTAAGTTCATTTCACCATAGAGCTTGAAGAATTCAAATACAAGCTCTCCTGAAGCATGGGTTATAACTTAAGCAAGTTCAATATCAGTTTCAGCTAACTATAGTCCCAGTCTTAGGTAATTCAGTCAGCAAACAAGTCCTCACAAACGGTCCAATTCCATGGCCATCAATTCTAGATAGCCTCAAATAGTATTCAAAAATAGAGCCAGGTATCCAATACTTCACTTCATCTCAAGCGTCATGGAGCTTACTCTCTGAGTCTGGCAGTATAGGTAAGTAGTCAGCAAATAGCTTGAAATATCTTTTGTGTTCCCAGCAGCCCCTTTTCCAGTCCCAAGAACCCATTTGGTTCCTCAGAGACAGGGTCACTGGTTCTCCCGGTAGAGTCAGTAAAAGATTTCCACCCTTGTATTAGCTTACTTTTCCAGTGGTTCAAGGGCAAAGCACTAGCCTCCCACCTAGGCAGATCCATGCCTGAAATCCACCAATGCATGAATGTAGTAGTACCTGAATATAATCTACTTTGAAATGTCTGAAAGGTGGAATATAAATCAAATATATAAATAAAAGGTGGCCAGCCTTGACGTGGGGTACTGGTGGTAATGCTAATCCGCACATTGCATTGTATGTGGACACCTTCATTTAACACACGCATCTACACTAATGACAATTAGTACATTGGCCTCTTAATCCACAAGGGCAAACTGATTGGCATTTGCCATATCTTGTTAATTATACTGACCAATTACTCATACCTGTATATTACAGGTGAGCAGAATGTCCACTACATCTTTGATAGAAAGAAGCTACAGGATTTTCTTAGAAAACCTGTTTACTAATGTCTTTCAAAGTGATGGACAGTATAATACATTTATTAGATAGTATAATGATATAATTAAATTAATCTCAAACCCTTGAGGTATTTTATGGATTTGCCAAAGAAGCACTAATATGAGAGAAGAAACATTATTAAATAGAACTCTAGGGAAAGAACACATTAATTAAGGAATACTGGAAATAGTAATTTGAGCTAGATCTAAATCAATAGTTTGGATCAAGTACTGTAACATGATGGAATTAAACAGGTTATGTAAAAATGCGTTCAGTACCTGCTGACCAGATGGAAGCTTTATGTAGAATATATTACAGTAGTTTTTATACATATACTACTATATCTCTGTATGTGGATTAGAGCAAAGGTGGACAATTATGATACTCGAGGGCTGCAAACCAGTCAGGTTTTCAGGATATCCCTAATGAATATGCATGAGAGCTTCTTTTGCAGCAGTTCAAGATGCTGGGGTCTGGGGGCCGATTTGGTGGGAGACATGATAGATTTAACCTGCCCCCAGACCCCAGCATCTTGAACTGCTGCAAAAGAAGCTCTCATGCATATTCATTAGGGATATCCTGAAAACCTGACTGGTTTGCAGCCCTCGAGTATCATAATTGTCCACCTTTGCTCTAATCCACATACAAATCTTTCTTTTATTTCTGGTTGGAAATCTGAGGTCTGCAGCGGTTCTAATCCCTACAGCAGAGATTCTCAATGCTGTCTCAAAAACATCAAAGATAGAACAGATCATGTGTTTTCCAAACTCTAACCCTTTGTCTACTAGTGACTGGAGAGCATCTTGTTGCTTTTGAGGAAGCTACTTGGCCACACCCTGATTTTGCTTCAGCAAGTCCCACATATACTGACTTATGAAGAGCTGGAAAGAAGCTAATCAGTCGTTGAGCATATCCCCCTGTTAAACGTTTTCCTAAGTGTCTCAAGGGTTCTAGAGTCCTTTCCTAATGGCACTGAGGAATGGGTTCTAGAAATTTTGACATCATTTTCCCAAGCCGGGGTCCTTCGGATGATGTCATCCATATCTGTGGGTATGTGTGAAGACTGACATTCTACATGTCCATGGAGAAATAAATCCATATTCATTGTCAAAATCTTGAAAATCTGACTGGGTTATGGCCCTCAAGGACTAAGTTTGGAGACCTCTGATATAGAAGAAAAAGAGGGAACAAATTTGTGTGATAACAGCGTTTCAATTTTATAATGGCAATTTTTGTCAGCTAGTCAACTCTGAGTCCTGTAATTCTAGTTCAGTCAGATGTTGTGCCAACCCAACTGCTAACAAATTGGCAAAGCATGGGCCTAACAAAAGATTACTTTCTGGTTTCATCCCATTTTATTGTCTCCACTCATCAACTCAAGTATTATAGCAGCAGTCCTATGGATGGATGCGAAATGCATATAGATTTTTTTTTTCTGAAAAAAAAAAAGCAGTGCTCTTTGCTTTACTGAAAGGTTTCTCAACTGAGTAACATCTGTGCATCCTTAGGAAAGGAAGCCATGACTAGGAGCAATGGCATATTGCTATACTGGCAATGATCATTTGAGGCTCCTTTTTCAGAAGTGATCAATAAAAGGTCTCACAACTTCCAAAAAATCTATTTTTCTTAAGAATCAGTACAACTACTAGTATTCTGCACATTTAGACTCAACATTATATTGCTTTATCCATTCTACCTTTCTGACATAGAAATTCTGTTCCTTTCTCAGTTTAGGTCCTTATTACATCACCATTTTGTAAGCAAGGTAGAGCAATGGGTTTTGAAATAATATACAATAATTACTCTGCAAATGGTAACTGTATGTACTTCACAAGTCCTCTTATCCAAGTAATGTGTATTGATGGTGCATACTTCTGGCTAAGCGAAGGTGTAAGTTGCAAGGAATCCTGTGAAATCCTTTTAGCATGGAAATGTTGAATCTTCAGCTTTGGATAATTGGATGTAAATTATAAACCACCATATCACGCCTCTTTAAATTATATTACAAAATGTGGGAGCTGGTACCTTAAAAGCATCACTTTGTCTTTGTTTTGTTTTTGAATCTATCATAGGTTTATGTAAAGAATTGTTCGTAATGGTCATTCTCATTTAGCATTTTCCAGGTCTATAGTTTTCACTACAATTACATATTTTTAAACAATTAATCCATTTTACACTTATAAGAATATACATTTATGGATGTGAATCTGTATTTATAGAAGGCAATATTTTCCTTGTGTCTTCTTTGTTGACAGTTGACTGAAGGATGCTAATATCTTTGTCCGAAGACTAAAATGAAGATATCATAGTTGATATGAATGCTATAAAACTAGCAGTGTTCCTTAACCCTTAGATTCAAAAAGTCAAGGGAGTCATCTGAACAGTTGAAAAGATGGCTGTAGGTTTAAGGAGTGGAGGGATAGCCTAATGATTAAGCCAGCAGGCTATAAGCAAGGAAAGCCAGAGTCCAAGTCCTACTAATATTTCTTTTGATCTTGGGCAAGTCACTTCACCCTCCATTGTCTCAGGTATAAACTTAATGCCCTCTAGGAAGAGGGAAATGCCTCGCACACCTGAATGTAGTCTGCTTTGAAGTAATAAAAAAAAAAGGGGAATGCAAATAAGTTATTAATAAGCTGACTCCATGGCTTAGCAGCAGTATTGTGCATACCTATGCAGCACCCATGTAGATTATTTGGGTTTAGATGTAATACTCACCTTTCCAAATCCAAGTTCATGACAAATTACAATTGAGTACAGTAGGTAGTTCCTTCCCCCCCCCCCCTATTTTGCATAGGCTCGGCGGCGCGCACAAGCCCCGGGACGCGTGTATGTCCCAGGGCTTGCAGAAAGGGACGGTTCGGGGGCATGGCCAGGGGGCGTGGTGTCGGCTCGGGGGCGGGTTCGGGGGCGTGGCCGAATGCCCCGACACAGCGGCCTATGTCGGGGCCTGCCGCGCCAGCAGACATTCGGTGTGCACAAGTTACAACTACCCGGAGGCAGGCGTAACTTCCTGGATAAAGGTTAGGAGGGGGATTTAGGTAGGGCTGAAGGGTGGGTTAGATAGGGGAAGGGAGGGGAAGGTGGGGGGAGGTGGAGGAAACGGGCAGCGCGCGCTGGGCTCAGTGCGCGCAAGGTGCACAAATGTGCACCCCCTTGCGCGCGTCAACCCCGGATTTTAAAAGCTACGTGCGTATCTATTGAAATCCGGCGTACTTTTGTTTGCGCTTGGTGCGCGAACAAAAGTACGCGCTCACGCTTTTTTTTTAAATGTACCCCTGTGTTTTTGAAATTTGTTTGAAACAAATGCACATTTCTAACCAGCATTCCTTACAATATAAGGACAGAAGAGAGGATTTACAACAAAGAAGTCCTTGAAAAAGCGCCAGATATCTATTGTGGAAGGAATGGTTGTGAAAGCTGAGCTTTGGTAGGCTGGTCATGTTAGAGAACACAATTTCCAAATATGTGCTCTACAGACAGCTAAAAAGTGGGCACAGATCACAGGGAAGAAAATGCCTGCAATTCATGGACCCCTTCCTGTACCTGCTGAAAATTGCAAGGTACACCTTAACAGCTGGGAGGAATGGCCTTAGACAGGGTCAGATTGAGGCAGCTGTGTAACTTGGCCATCCATAGGGGCCGATGCAATACAGTGCGCTCAGCCGAGCGCAATGTTTAACCTGCTGTCGGATGCGGGTTAAATAGGCGCTAATGCACCCCACTAATGCAATAGGGGGATTAGCGCCTATTTAACGCGCATCCGATGTGGAGTGAAGGAGTTAGGCTATTACTCATTCACTCCAAATGCAAAAAGATAAATGTGCGTCTCAGCAGGCATTAATAGCTGAGGGCATTGAAATGAAGTACAGAAAAGCAGAGACATTTTTTTTAAAGTAAAAAAAATAAAATAAAATAAAATAACTCGGCCGTTTTCATTACTGGCAGACAGGCAGGTTATGAAAACCAAGGCTGAGTTTACCGGCGTCGGTCTTCATAACCGGCAGCCGCAGCGGGTCGCATTAGCAAGGAGGCGCGAAGGTCGTGCAAGCGAGCCTAGCGCCTCCTTCCTAGCGCGACCCCCTAATATATATATTGCTTGGTGCCCCCCCTTGCGGGCGCCATGCATGTGTTAAGAAAGCGGGTGCTGAAATGTCAGCGCCCGCTTTCTGCGAAGATTATTGCATCGGCCCCATAGCTTGGAAACTAAGCAAATAGAAAAGAAACCGAATGAGTGAGGAAAGATTAACTCTGCCACATCTTCAACTGTAGGTTTCACCTGTGACACCTATGGTTTCATTTGCAGGTCAAGGATTGGCCTTGTATCGCATCAACAGACACAAATATATTTCGTCAAAAACAGTTGCTGAGAACTCATATGTTATCATCAACCAGTGACTCCATCATATATATATATTAATACCATGCACAAATTGTGCTAAACTCTGATCTGTAGCATCTGATTAATTTAATACATTATACTTGTTAAAATTGTAAAAGTATTTTATTGTGGCAATTGTTGGTCAGATTATATTGCTTGCAGGACTGTGGGGACATAATCTTTACAGGCCTGCAAGTTCATTTTCAAGAGGTTTTTTTTTTTTCCCCCATGGATATCCCTTTAAAAATTCTCTTCTACGTTAAGAACATAAGAACATGCCATACTGGGTCAGACCAAGGGTCCATCAAGCCCAGCATCCTGTTTCCAACAGTGGCCATTCCAGGCCATAAGAACCTGGCAAGTACCCAAACACTAAGACTATTCCATGCTAGTAATAGCAGTGGCTATTTTCTAAGTCAACTTAATTAATAGCAGGTAATGGACTTCTCCTCCAAGAACTTATCCAATCCTTTTTTAAACACAGCTGTACTACTAACTGCAGTAACCACATCTTCAGGCAACAAATTCCAGAGCTGCTTTTCTAGTAGGAAATCATGTCCTTACATGACAGAAAATATCTGTGAAGGAGAGTATACCTCATTTGGCTGTATTCCTCATCTATTCCCCCTTTTTTTTACTCTCATTCTTCTGCTTCCAGGTCCTTGTTCCTCTATTACCCCTGCAATAACCTCAGCAAAAAAACCTGGCAGCTCCTGCAAGGTCTTGATAAGGCAGAATTATTGCTCACTGCCATCTGCTTTGCTTTCTGCCCTCCCAAGCTACAGTGTCTATGTCCTGGAGGTCCCCCCTTGGCCTCACTGTGTACACAGCCATTAGTACCACCAACCTTAACAACCACCACTGCTCCCGTCTATGGCTGGCAGGACCTGTGCCCCAATTTGTGTCCCCAGCATGGCGTAATCCAGCACCGCTGCTCAGCTCCCCCAGTGCAGTCTAATCTAATACCGTCGCTCAGCTCCCTCAGCATGCCATAAGCTTTGACTGATGGATCGCATGCAGCACCGCATGCTATGTGCTGTCTGTTCTCCCTGGCGCAGGGCACAGCAGTGAATACAACACACACCATGCAAAGTGACTGCTTTATAAATGTATATAGTAATGTGATAAAGATATGATTTTTACATCACAACGTTTATAAAACGAACTTCACTTCAGTCTATCCTTTTCCTGGTTGAATGCAATGTGAAACTGAAACATAGAAAATATAGAACTAAAAAAAAAATAATAATTTTTTCATATTGTGATCGTCACAGGATCTACATTCCACACAGGAAGCAACAACTAGAGAAGTGAAGCCGGGATACCGGGGGGAGGGGGGCATATTTCTGTGAATATTTATATTGTTTGTAGATGTGCACCACTTTGATATCAGTTTGAAAGATAGAAAAATCTAATCAATAAGCTAAACTAAGCTCAAGGGCATAGAAGTTAGGCTTCCCTCCCTCCCCGCTCAGAATGAATCTACGCCTGGAGCCCCCCCCCCCCCCCTTTTACAATTAGGGCACCGGGAACTGGGCGGTTTACACATGCAAAGGTGAAAATTCCCGAGAGAGATATTTCCAGCCTAAAACAGAGCCGTCTGATTTTTTTCATGAGGACAAAAGGAATGTTCCCAGCTATTTTCTGGCAGCGGTAGGGACAGAGAGGTAGGGAGCCACAGTAGTACTGACTGTCTTAGTTTAAATTTTCCTTTACCTGTGCTATGCATAGTGAAAAATAGTTTTGAAGAATACTTTCTAGTCGGTGAAGGTTGGATGCCACAAGAGCTGAGTGCATGTGTTATCATATTATCACTATTGAGTTTGTCTTTATGTTAATGTAAAGACAACTCTTGAAACAATCATCCATGCACTGCTTGTTGATTTCAAAACGGGCCGCCCAGTTTGGCTCTGGAGCAGTAGCTTCCCCTCTATGGAGATGGCCCCTGGTACTCATCTAGCACCTTTGTTAAATTCATGCAACTTAAAGGGCCGGTGCATCATGGTAACATTTCATAACCTCCCTCACACATAGGTTTTTGGCCAACCTTACTTAGAATCTTGTCATTTCCAGATAAACACCGTTAACTTTAGGTGCTTGGATTTCCCCTGCTATACTCTTCCAAAGATCCCAACAGCTGGAGATCTTCACTCCCAGTCCTCTTAATCTGCAGATATGCAGGTAAGACTCCTCAGTTCACTGTACTGGATTGATACTCTTACTGTGGTTTTTCTCTATCTCTTCCTCACCGCAAAATGCTGCTGGCGCTCCCAGTGCGATTCTGGAGATAAATTCTACAGCCCTTCTCCTATCCTGGGGAGATTTCCAGTCTCCCTCAGTTAGGGAAGAAATGAGAAACTTTTCCTGCTGGCAAGTCAGCAATGCGCTAAATTTCTAGGTGCCCCTATACACCTTGCGGAGCATCCCATAGTTGCACACCCTGGCAGAGGTGCATAATACAAGGACTGATCCATTATTATTCCTGTGCTATAGAGTATAATAAATGCTAAGAAACCAAGTGGTCCCACAAAAAATTAAATGTTCTTAATGTATACTCAAGACATATGTGGTTTCATATATATATGCATTTTGGGTTTTTTTTTTTAGCATTTCTGTACAGAGATACAACAGAAATCCATGGCACACGAAATTATTTCCAAAACCAATCTTTTACTAGCATTTGGTATGACTTTGCAAAACAAGAAATGGAACTGAACTAACAGTAATTTATTTCTTTTTAAACACAGAGAATTTAAAATAGATTTCTAATATTTTTGAGAAACTGGAAAACAAAGGACTTTTTGTTTTGGTTGTGGATAGTACTGTATGAGAATCAGATTTATTCAGTATTTGGACACTGTGATTTTATGTATTATACATAATACACCCAGCTTAACTTTCAGCTCATTTTTATTCACATTTCGCTGGGCTCCGTATCAAAAGGATTTTCCCCATTCTGTGTTTTTGGCAAAACTGACTTTGTGGTGCCTTGTTTTACTGTTTTGAAGCAAACAATTGAAATCCAGTGGGTCTGCAGACGAGAAATGGCATCTTCCTGACAGAAAAGCATCGTTTAGAAGCCTAATAATACCACAAGGACAATAGTAGACTGGATATTTAGTTTGTGATTTGTTGTGCGCAGCTTTAAATACATAGTCCAGCATACTCACGGGTCATCCCATATTCATTAAAACAGTTACTCTGCTTGCTTATAAGTGTAACAGGGTGACAGATTCTCAGCTGGTCTGCAGGCCCTCAGTATGCGTCAGATCCTGCCCCTGTAGTGATGTCAGTGCGCTATAGGCATGCACAGAGTGGGCTCCAGGAGACTGAGGACAGTGGAGGAAGTCCTGGGACTCTTAATTCACAAGAGTTCTGCATTTGAGGAGGTCTGAGAAGAAGAGATGCTTTTCAGCACCAAGCCTGAGAGGATTATCCTTCGGAGATTTCAGAAAAAAACAACAACAGCTTGCCCTAGGAATGTTCTAGGGCATTGCTGACTGACACCCCCCCCCCCCCCCCAAACCAGCCAGAGGCTCCAGCAAGAGTGAGACGTGAGAAAGAAGGAAAGAAACAAGTTCTGCTTTATCGAATGGAACTGGGAGAGCCCAGGGAGGAAGGGTACTCACCCCTTTGGGGAAGGCTGTAGGTTTGGGAGAAAAAAGACTGACTTTATTTTTAGCTTTATTGAATCTGGATTTTGTGTTCCTGGATTGGTGCATTATTCACTGGTATAACAGATTGTTGGAGTTTTGTATTGCTTGTGAGGCTACACAATGCAGTTTTTAGGCCATACACTAAATATAAATTAGCTGGATGAGAAAAAAGCATACTTATTAGTGTAAGAAGGCCCCAAACTGCCTCTTACTAGAATTTTAAGGTCTAAAGTGTGAGACAGAATACAAAAGGAGTGTTTAGAAGAGGTTTGACATTTCCCAGTGCACATACCTGGGAACTTTTGTTTTCTGAGATATTGCCATGAATTAAGGGTGAGGGTGGGCAGTATAGGCACCATCTTTCTCTTTTTTTGATACCTGTACACATTCATGTTCACTCTCATACTGCCTCACACAAATACACACGCTCACTCACACTCTTCTCATTCTCCCACACACATATATACTCTCACTCACATGCTTATTCTCATACATTGCTCACTTGTACTCTCTTATACTTCTCCCTCACACATATGCCCACTCATTCTCACACACAGTTGCCTATTTGAACGTTCTTATACTCACATAACCATTCACACATGCACATGACATCTCACATTCACACACTGTCTCGCACACAGATGCCCACTCACTTCTCTTCATCTTCCTCACACACTAGGGATGTGAATCGTGTCCTCGATCGTCTTAACGATCGATTTCGGCTGGGAGGGGGAGGGAATCGTATTGTTGCCGTTTGGGGGGGTAAAATATCGTGAAAAATCGTTAAAAAATCGAAAAATCGAAAAATCGAAAAACCGGCACATTAAAACCCCCTAAAACCCACCCCCGACCCTTTAAATTAAATCCCCCACCCCCAAATAACTTAAATAACCTGCGGGTCCAGCGGCGGTCCGGAACGGCAGCGGTCCGGAACGGGCTCCTGCTCCTGCATCTTGTCGTCTTCGGCCGGCGCCATTTTCCAAAATGGCGCCAAAAAATGGCGGCGGCCATAGACGAAAAAGATTGGACGGCAGGAGGTCCTTCCGGACCCCCGCTGGACTTTTGGCAAGTCTCGTGGGGGTCAGGAGGCCCCCCACAAGCTGGCCAAAAGTTCCTGGAGGTCCAGCGGGGGTCAGGGAGCGATTTCCCGCCGCGAATCGTTTTCGTACGGAAAATGGCGCCGGCAGGAGATCGACTGCAGGAGGTCGTTCAGCGAGGCGCCGGAACCCTCGCTGAACGACCTCCTGCAGTCGATCTCCTGCCGGCGCCATTTTCCGTACGAAAACGATTCGCGGCGGGAAATCGCTCCCTGACCCCCGCTGGACCTCCAGGAACTTTTGGCCAGCTTGTGGGGGGCCTCCTGACCCCCACGAGACTTGCCAAAAGTCCAGCGGGGGTCCGGAAGGACCTCCTGCCGTCCAATCTTTTTCGTCTATGGCCGCCGCCATTTTTCGGCGCCATTTTGGAAAATGGCGCCGGCCGAAGACGACAAGATGCAGGAGCAGGAGCCCGTTCCGGACCGCTGCCGTTCCGGACCGCTGCTGGACCCGCAGGTTATTTAAGTTATTTGGGGGGGGGTTCGGGAGGGTGGGGGATTTAATTTAAAGGGTCGGGGGTGGGTTTTAGGGGGTTTTAGTGTGCCGGCTCACGATTCTAACGATTTATAACGATAAATCGTTAGAATCTGTATTGTATTGTGTTCCATAACGGTTTAAGACGATATTAAAATTATCGGACGATAATTTTAATCGTCCTAAAACGATTCACATCCCTATCACACACACACACACTCTCTCTCTCTCATGCTCACATATTTGTTCACTTTCTTTCCCTGTCCCAAACCCTCACTGGCAACAGTGACCTCTTTCTGGCCCACAAGGCAGACAAGATTCCTCTTTCTTCTGGCCATGTGCATTAATGCTGCCTCTGCTCCTTCCAGCCATGTGACTGATGCTTCTCCTTCTTCTGGCTCATGTGAGCTCAGGTAACTTCCTCTTCCAGGGCCCATGGCCCACACAAGCCCCTTTAGCAGCAGCACTGGAGTTTTTCAGTGTTGCCTGGAGACCCAGCAATTCATTTAGAATTCTCTGGGCCAAACCCGGAGATTTTTGCTGAGGATTTCTAAGTTTCCTGAAGATTTGTGTCAGAAGGATTGCTTCAGAGGCTGGTGAAAGAGAATTGGCCTTTGTGGGAGTGTGGCCGTAATAGACCAGTTGCCAGCAGTCTAGGCCTGGTCCACCTTAGCACAGGGCATTCTGGGTCCAGGGCATCTCCTCTGAGCAGGAATAAAGCATAGACTCAGAGGAGAGCAAGGCATGCCTGGAGAGAAAGAGAAGGCAGCTCCTTATAACATAACTGACTGTGACGGGGTCTATGTCCCAAACCTGAGAGGTCAGTTAAGAACCCCGGAACCAAGGATTCAAGAGAAGGGGGGAAGGAAAATACGGCAACACCCGGCTAGAGACGTCCCTTGGTTCCTTCCCCCGGAGGTTATAGGACCAGAGGAACCACAGGTGTGGGAGGTTGAGGGTGGAGTCTGGGAACCAATCCTTGGCTTCAAGGGGAGGGCCAAATTGAGGAGGAAACTTTTCCAAAGCCAATCGCCTACAATTGGGGGAGGAGTTTCCACAAGATAAAAAGGACTCCCTGGGCAAGCAGTGTCAGTCTCCTGCTGGGGACTGAGGAGGAAGGAGTGGATTACCTGGCTGCCCTGGGAGACTGTGACACTGGATATTCCCTGACTGTGTGAAGGACTGCAACCACTATCACAAAGAAGGTGAGCGTGGGGACTTCTGTTTGTTTGGATGTATGACAAGGATATTTTTGCCTGGAGAACTGCCAGCGGGTGGTTGTATCTTAGGGAAGAGGAAAACATCCCGAGAGATATGGTGGTTGGTGGCAGTTAGGCCCAGTGGGGCCAGACTCTGGAACAGAGTATTTAAGTTGGTTGGAGATGAACTTTTGAAGCCAGCCTTCAGGAACTGAGTTGTTGGCTCAGTGGGGAAGGCATCTGCCTTCTATCCAGGTGGAGGGGGTTCAAACTCCACCTGAGGACTTTGTAAAGAATATTAACTTTTAACCTGCTATTTGAGTTTCTGAGTGACCAGGGAAGCTCATTCAGGGATTAGATCCTGGGAACAGACATGGACCGGTGAAAACATCACACTGACCTATTGTAATTGTTTTACGGATGTTTCAGACAGGCATATGATTCCTAATTTCCTTTAACAGCCATGCCATGCTCACAGTGTATACTTTTGAGACTATTTCTTTTCCTTGTTTTTACCTTGCATGCTTTTATTCATTTTTTGTCATTTCTACTTTGTCCTTTTATTTTGTATGTTTTTATTCATTCCTTAATTACTTGTACCCTTTATTAATTTTATATTGTAATATAGTGTTTATTGTTATAACCTTGTACACTGTTAAGATCATCCCCACAGACTGATGGTTTATAAAAGCAATAAATAAGTAAATAAAAGTACTGCCAGATAAGCAGTCTTGAATTATGTTTGTTGTGCAAGAGAAAAGTGGGGTCCAGACTGTGATTCTGTCCTCCAGCCAGCCACAGACTGCTTGTGCTCTGACAGGGAGCTCAGATGGAAAACTGCCTAGCAAGGGAAGTTGCTGAGAGCTACTGACTGAAAAAGGAATCGGTCAGAGGCTCATCTGCTTGAAAGAAAAAGATCAGCAGGGAAGAGCCCAGAGAGGAGGGTTCCTGCCAGAGAGAGCTTACCTTTAGGGTGTACCGAATTTGATACTGTGATAGACTGTTTCTTTTTTGTGTTAAGGGACTTCATTTTTCTATAGCAAATGGTGCCCTACACGGTATTTATTTATTTGATTTATATTCTGCTTTTTCACACTTTTTTCAGTGCTTCAAAGTGGATTACATTCAGGTGCTGTGGATTTTTGTTTCCTGCAATTAAGTGACAAGTAAAAGATTTTCTTTTTTGAACTAGAGTGTTTTGTTCCTTGCTAAACTGCTTACAGAAGAGCTCCAGGTGAGAACAATCCTGAAAGGTCATGAGGAAAGCCTGCTTCCCCCCCCCCCCCCATATGCAACAAAATGGCTGGAAACCATCACCCAATGAGGAGAAATGACATTTTTTGACCTACACACCTGCAGTGATAACTTTATTACTACCTCCTTTGTTCAGATGGCCCTATAAATGGGATATTTGTTTGATATCATGGACCTTTTAATGGCTGAAACATTTAATGTACCATAATTTAAATAAAAAGCACTACATCTAACTATAATAAAGCGGAAAGTTGCCCTGCACCTCCATTGCTAGTATGCAAATTGAACTCTGCCCTTCTCCCTCCCTCTACTCTCTAGCTATGTCCACCTCTCCAACTCTTCTCTGTATGGGAATTGAGCTCCACCCCCATCTCCAGTTCTGCCCCCTCTCCCTGTATTGTCCAATCCACTCCTTACTACCACATATGAAAATAGAGCTGTACTCTCCAGCTCTGCCCCTCTCTCAGAATACTCCGTCCACTCTCTACTACCACATAGTACAGGCTAGCTGTGTACACTCCTTGCCCAAATGGTACTCACGTAGGCCCTCTTTAACCAGGTCTTAAGTAGTGAATATAGGAGCAAAAGCTACACAGTAGACTGGCAGTGGTTTTCAAAACAACTGGTTTATTGTAACTTAAAGAACAATATCCATGCAATGACAGCAAACATAATCACCATGAACAAACGAACAATGGCTCCTAAGATTTATTTATGCTTTTTATATACCATCGTTCCAGCGAATGATCACAATGGTTTAAATAAATTGCATATAAGGCCAGTGTATAAGTTCATATTCATTAAAGAAGAAATAATTAAGTAACAGTTATAATATTAATATGTTCAATAACATTATTTAGAGGATGCAAAACAATTCATTAGGTAAGAGTTTTTGTTAGGAAGAGGTTCTGATATATTAGACTATAAGGGCCGGATTTTAAAAAGGTTACGCATGCTGGGCTTATTTTAAAAAGGCCCGGTGACGCACGTAAAGCCCTGGGATGCGTGTAAGTCCTGGGGCTTTACTAAAGGGGTGGTCCAGGGGCAGGGCCAGAGGCCTCCAACACAGTGGCCATTGCCGCTGTGTTGAAGGATTGCGTGCTGGCAGCCTGCCGGCGGGCGCAAAAGGTAAAATTAAAAATTTTGGGGTGGAGGGGTTAGAGTAGGGCTAGGGGGAGGAAAGGTTAGGGGAAGGGGTGGGAAGGTCAGGTTAGGGGGGAGGGAATGGGGGAAGGCCGCGCAGCTCGGCGCGCGCAAGGTGCACAATTGTGCACCCCCATTGCACGTGCCGATCCCTGATTTTATAACTTATGCGAGCCTGTGTGTACATGTGCGCTTGCACACCTTTTTAAAATCTACCCCTATAAATCTATAACCAGGGTAAAGAGAGAGGATTTATGTTCGTTCATAGGCTTTATTGAAAAGCCAGGTCTTCAGTTCTTGTTTGAATCTCTTTTTTTTTCTGTTAACATTCTTAAAGGACCGGGTAGTGTGCAAAGTTTTGGTCCTGCAAAAGAGAATAGACGATCTCTTATATGAGATAGGTGAATGTTTAGATTGGAGGGAATACATTCTTAAGCATCTCCCAGTTTGAATCAACATCCTTCTCCCAAAAGATGAAAAAAGGGAAATAGAGCTTCAAAACTGTGGGATAAGAAGGCGAAGAGGGGATATAATAGAGGTCTATAAAATCATGAGAGGTCTAGAATGGTTAAGTGTGAATCGGTTATTTATTCTTTTGGATAATAGCAAGGCTAGGGAGCACTTCATGAAGTTAGCAAGTAGCACATTTAAATTAAATTGGAGAAACTTCTTTTTCACTCAGCGCACAATTAAGCTCTGGAATTTGTTGCCAAAGGATGTGGTTAGTGCAGTTAGTATAGCTGGGTTTTAGAAAAAAAAAAAAAGGTTTGGATAAGTTCTTGAAGTGCATTAACTGCTATTAATCAAGTTGACTTAGAGAATAGTCACTGCTACTACTGGCATCAGTAGCATGGAATAGACTTAGTTTTTGGGTACTTGCCAGGTATTTGTATCCTGGATTGGCCACTGTTGGAAACAGGATGCTTGGCATTTATTTACGGATTTTTTATATACCGGGGCATGTAAGTAACATCACCTCGGTTTATATTCAAACATTAATTCAGCATAGTGCTTTACAGTATAACATTATAACTGAAAGAGTACAAAACCATGTATAACTTTGTATAAAGAAAATAAATATCAATTTTGGTTGCCTGTGGAAGTAAACTAGAAATGATGGACCCTTGGTCTGACCCAGTTTGACAACTTCTTATTTTCTTACGCTCTTAACATTAAATCCTGTATGAAAACAGGAAAACTCCAAGATTTCTTCGGCCTCCTTAACTGTCAGACAAGCATTCTCATTCCTGCTTCTTCCAGGAAGGGGGAGGGGCTTCCCTTCAAGACTGGTGAGATCAAAATAAAAGGCCCATTCTCTAAGGCAAAACATCTTTCCTCTGTGCTCGCCATATAGGGAAATCCCCTTCTAGTCTGTGAGGGCACAAAAATAGGATTTCTCTCCGATATCCCCTTTTGTAAACTGTGGGGCCAACTGGAATCACCAGCAAACAAAACTCCAAGCTTTGCCAAAACAAAACTATAATCAAAGCTATAGCCAAACACAAGTTGAACATCTTCAACTGCAGTTTATATAGGGAAGCACCGACCAACCCCAACACCCGGGGAGGATCTAAAAATGCAAAAAATCTCCCAGCAGACGAAAAAGGGAAAATGTTTGGTAAGGGACAGGGTACAAAGCCACCATTACACATGAATAGTAAATCACTTAACATTGGGGCAGGTTTTAAATCTTACACGCGCGGGGTACATTTGTGTGCACTACCCGGCGCGCACAAATGTACACCCCATTTTATAACATGCACGCATCTTGCGCGCCCCGAGCCCTAGGGGAGACCCGATGGCTTTCCCCGTTCCCTCCGAGGCCGCTCCGAAAGCGGAGCAACCTCGGAGGGAACTTTCCTTTCGCTCCCCCCACCCCCATGCCCTATCTAATTCCCCCCCCTACCTTTATTGCAGGAGTTACGTGCGCCGGCTGGGTGCCGGCGCGCCAACCCCCGGCACAGCCGCTATGCCGGAGGATTCGGGACTGTCCCCGGCCTGCCCCTTTTTGAAAGCCCCGGGATATATGCGCGTCCCGGGGCTTGCGTGCACCGCCGAGCCTGTGCAAAATAGGCTCTGCGCACGCAGGGGTAGGTTTTAAAGGTTTACACGTGTAACCCTTTGAAAATCTACCCCATTATGTTTTTCTCACTAATGGAAGTGTTTGCCACACTAGCATGGTCCAGTAGTAGCATGCATGATGACCAAAATCTGTCTTGCATGCTAGCTACTTGTCAAACTCCTGCAGTGTAACTGGCCCTTTTGCTTTGTCCAGCACTGCCTGGCCAGAGAAACCATCTTCTAAATCAAGACTTGATGTCACTAGCACTTATATTTCACACTATATCTTAATTTCAGTGTGTGTGAGGAGCTTACACCAAATTTAAAGTCCACTAACCATGCCATGGAAATGTCCAATACAATCTCATTGTACCTGGCTAAATTTTAAGTGGATCACAAGCTCCTAGACAACAGTTTGCAGGGGAGTAGGGGGAGGGGAAATATTCAAATTTCAGACAAGCCCTTTGAACTTCTAAGCTTGTTCTCCCATTCTGTGTCTATAGGAAAAAAACCAAGTCAATCAGACCCTTAATAAACAGTAAAGCATTTATCTCTCTAATATGCCAGAAATATTTGATTCAAAGCTTTATTTTTCAAGAACAGATTAATTATATTTCTATTAGAATAATGCTATTTTCCATGGAGAAATAATGATTGTAAGGGAAATGAACTATTGAGAATATAGTATATCTACAGAGTACTCCCATTTCAGAAATAAATAACCTTAAACATCCTATTGATATTATGTCAGAGAATTCTTTGCACCATGATATCTGTAGAGAGACATCCCACAGGTGCATGACCAAAGCTCGAATCCTTTGACTGGACATTATTATTAGACATGGACTCTAAAACCAAATGCAATGTTATTGTAAATAATGCAAAAAAAAACAGGACTTTTTCAATACTGCCTAATTAGAGCTATGCCCAGGAAGGACTGGTGTTCAATGTTAGTGCAGAGCGAATCTGGTTTTATGAGAGGACACAGAACTTAACTTGTTCAGGTCCAACCACTTTCTATCATAGTGCACATAGCTCTGCCTCAGAGTTTAAGACCAAGTCTGGTTTTTGGTTTTTTTTTTTACTGCACATAAATACCCAGCCAAGCTTATTATTGTCATGTTCAAAATGCTGTCATGTTTGGAGACATTCTGGGACTTTGACAGTGGCTTTCGATATTTTTCCCATTGTCAGCTGCCATACTGTTTGCACCATTAAGTAAATGTCTTCTAAACAGTACCTCAGGGAGCTATTATAGAGTAGGATGACTCATAACAGCAGGTTTTGCTTTTCTTCCAGAAATTCTACCTGGCATAAAGGCGCATTTAGTTAACCAACCAAACAGATTTTTGTCACTCTTGCATGTGGCTTTTATTTTTTATCTGTTTTGTTATTTCCTTTGTTTCTTTTTGTTCTGTGTTTTTTTTTAAGTGGAAGGGAAACAAAACAAAGGAATCCTCTTTTATCCTTCCAAATTCAAACTTCACTTCATGGAAATTGATTCACTAAATTCATTGAACTTTGAAACAAACCAGAAGTTGCAAAGTACACTCAAACCTCAAACTTAAAGGTCCATATTCAAACGCCATTTAGAATTTAGCAGGATAAGTCGGGAGGCGATCCGGTGGTGGGCAGGAGCTGTTCCAATATTTGGAGTTAGCTGGTTAACTTATCTGGCTAATTGCATCATTCATCAAAATGCGTGCATTAATACCATAACGCAAGCAAAAAACACTGTGGTGCATATGCAAAATATTTTTTTTGGGGGGGGGCAGGATCAGGGAGGATTTTGAGTGTGATTTAGGTAAATGAGGGCAATATTGCATGCTATTGCACCTTTAATGCCGGAAATAACCACCTTTTTTCCTGGTGTTAGACTGTACAATAAGCCTGAAATGGCCATATGGTAATACATTTTTGGAATTATAGGGGGGGGGAGAGAAATCCTCTGGGGAGGGCCTCACTCTGTGCACCTATTTATATCTCTATAGGAGGGTCACCTAATAGGTCAGGGTGAGGTGTTGGTGGTGGTTTAGGGTTTAGGAGCCTGTTTCGCATGTAGAGTGAGACGTACGAAGAGCACAGTACACCTTGGTGATGATTTGACTCTGTTAGTCCATCAAGCTAGGGTGAGATGACATAGCACAAAATTTCATCTTTTTTAGACTTTCCACACTCCAAATGACGTCAAATCTTCACCAAGGTGTACAGTGCTGTTTGTACATTTCTCTCTACATGTGAAACTAATTGTGGGTGTTATCAATGCGTTAGTAACACTTTTTGATGAATCTAGGGGTAACTCTGGTCAGGCCATAGGGCTATCCTAAAGTTAGCCGGTTATACATAACTGGCTAATTTTAAGATATCTGGGTATGTTCAGTGTCCCCTAAACTTCATCAAAAAAAGGGGCTTCTTGGTGTTACCCCCTGCTGAGCACTAGGTATGTCCACAGCCTAAATTGGTTCATGCATTCATTTTTCAGGAGGTTTTTATTTTTCATTTTTTAGGCTTTTATTTTTATGGTTCATTACTTAACTAAGTATTGCAAATAGCATCCAGGCTACAAGAACTTTGCAAAAAAAACAAAAGCTTAACATTTTAATTTTTGGGGGCCAAATTCATTTCATTTGATATGAAACAAAAGCAAGTTCATCTGTTCCATTTTTATTTCAAAACAAATGCACATCCCTAATAAGCAGTGACACATGTTGCAGGGTTCAGGCATGCAGCTTTTGTGAAAGAGATCAGGATAAACCTGTCGGGCCCTATGAGGCTCACACTCCACCAAATAAACTGTCCATACTCGAGGTGCTGTGTTCCAAATAAAAACAGGAGTTTACTGAATAAAGCAAAAGTCTGAGCAATCAGAAAACAGCAAAGAGTCTAGAGCATAGTTTCCTCAAAGCCATGTAAATGGCTTTTGAAAATTGTACCCCTAAATATGTATTTTTACAGGATTGTTCTGGGAAGGCTGGTGGTGGGGTCATCGTGACTGAGCTGGATTATGAAAATCACAGAGGAGGCGGTGACCTAAGGGTCTGAAAGCTAATGGGGGAGGGGATGCAAAGCTGAAAGTTCACTAGAGTGCCTAGCCTGGTGTACAAGGTAGCCCCCTCCCCTATTTCTGGTCTTACAATAGATTTCCCTCTCCTGTGGACACAAAGAGAGCGCACAGCAGAGTCCAGTCCCTTGGCTGCTCTCCCTGGTCTTTTTAACACCTCATCACTAATTGTCTCTTTTCCCTACTGCCTGCCCCCCCCCCCCCCCCCCCAATGACTCCTGTATTCCTCCTCTGACCCATCTTTTGTGGGATGGACCACACTGTCACTCCTGGATGACACTGCTCCTTAAGAAGCTCCCAAGATTGGAACACTCCCCATTCTGAATACAGTGAAGCCAGGAGGGCGTCACATTGACTAATTATAAGCAATATCTGGAAATTCTGCAGCAATTATACCCTTTCCAGTATTTTAGTCAATTTTTATCAGTCAGGCCAAGCATTGGAAAATCAGCAATACATAAAGCTGACCCCCCCCCCCACCCCCCAAATAAAAAAAAAAACCAACTAACATCTTACGTCTTCTTGTTTTTATTAATCCACACTTATAGGGCTGATGTAGAAAGAATTACAGGAATTTCTAGCACACAAATTCTTTCCTAGCATATGGAGCATCTTCATGTGTGCATACATGTAGGGATTAATATGTACGAATCAGGCCTTTTACATGTAATCACTGTGGGATCAATTTACTCGCACTCATTCTGACCTTTGGAAGCTGAATAGAGGGCGTATGTCTTATGCAAATCCATGAGAGAACAAAAGAACATAAGAAGTTGCCATACTGGGTCAGACCAAGGGTCCATCAAGCCCAGCATCCTGTTTCCAACAGAGGCCAAACCAGGCCACAAGAACCTGGCACGTACCCAAACATTAAGTACATCCCATGCTACTAATGCCAGTAATAGCACTGATTGTCCCTAAGTCAACTTGATTAATAGCAGTTAATGGACTTCTCCAGGAACTTATCCCAACTACACTAACTGCCTAAGTACATCCTCTGTCAAATTCCAGAGCTTAATTGTGCATTGAGTGAAAGAATTTTCTCTGATTTGTTTTGAATATGCTACTTGCTAACTTCATGGAGTGCCTCCTAGTTCTTCTATTATTTGAAAGAGTAAATAACAGATTCATATTTACCTGTTGTAGACCTCTATCATATCCCTTCTCAGCCGTCTCTTCTCCAAGCTGAACAGCCCTAACCTCTTTAGCCTTTCTTCACAGGGGAGCCTTTCTGTCAATGCACCTCACTCCTACCCTGTCAGACACCCTGCTATTCCAGTACTGTGACCCCCCCCCCCCCTCACCCACAGCTGTCAATGCACCTCACTTCCATCCTGCAGCACCTCATGCTGTTCTTTGACTAGGTCTCTCTTAAGGAAGCTGCAAGCTTTAGTGATTGTTTTGCAATGCCTGAACTGTGCATTAAGTCCATGGACAGTTGCAAGGAGCGACAGAGAAGATCACCATTTATGAACAGTTTTGGATCTTTCATTGCCCTTGTCTCCAGTTTTATCAGAACTGTGGAGCACTGCTAGACATAGGGAGGAGGGGCATCCAGTCTACTGATCCCAGCCAATCAATGCAATTCCTGGCTAGATATCTCCTCCCTAATCCTCAGATCAGCAGATGAATGCAGTCTCCTGTCCTGTCCCCTTTTCCTGCCTCCCTCAGGACCGGTATGGGGAAAGCTAATGGAAATGCCTGCTCTACCTGCCAGGCCAGCTCAGCTAGGATGCCACTAGAACGGATATTTATAATCCCAGCCTGGGTCAGAGTATCCCAGGATAAGTTCTCACTGCAACAACACATGAAAAGGAGGAGGCCCAAGAATCTGACGCTAGGATTTCCCTCCCACACCCAGAGGAGATGAATGGCCGTGGACACCAGCTCAGAGTATTTCCAGCAGGCCAAGCACTACTTTAGAAATGAGACTGCCCAGGATCTCTTGAATGAGATTAGAATATTGACCAACTGGTCAACATTCAGTGACCTGCTTGCTCAAAGCTAGTCCAGTCTAATGACCTAGCCTGCCTTTTCCCATTCAGAGTTACAAGTCCATGCTGCTATAGAGCAAAACCAAGACTGGGTCAAACTGTTCTTCAAAAATGGAGCCAAGTGGTCCCTTTAGCAAAGGCCAGATACTCCCAGCATGCTAAGTTCCTTCTCCATCAGTTCCTTCTCACTTTGCCAGCCATTCTCCAGGCTCATAAACTGCATCTCTGCAGGGCCTGCCCAGGTTTGTCTTCTCCAGCAGTCTGCAGGTTGACTTTCAATGGTCCTTTAATTGAGACTGCTTGTACCTGGCCGAACCTGTCAGGTTGGAGTTCTTCACCTGCCTCTGCCTAGAGACTTTTTATCCTCTCTGAGCTGGCCTCTGCCAACATATTCGGAGGCCAGTTCCTCCCCTGGGGCTGTTTGCTTGATGCCTATTTATTAATAACCCTGTGCAGGGTCCGTTCACCCTGCCAGATCAAGCATTTAATTTCGTATAATCTCTGAAAGAGAACACCAGAGAGAAACTATAAAAAGCAAAATCGTTTGCAAAAGAAAATGTGGACCTTTTTGGTCCAGTTCTTAAACTTGGCATTATGGGGGAAAAGTCAAGCAACACTTGGTAAGATTTTTTTATTTTGATAATGATAGGAAGTTTGACTGCACTGTTCTGAGGCTTATCTAATACCAAGCTGACTGTGACTTAGGATGCTTTGGTGCATGTAAGGTACTAATTTTTGTAAAAACAAAAACAGTGGTATGAATAAAAAATATTTCAGGTTTTTTTTTTCAAATACCAGGGAAAGCGGTACAGAAAGAAAAACAGTAGCAAAAATAAGAACATAAGAAAATGTCATACTGGGTCAGACCAAGGGTCCATCAAGCCCAGCATCCTGTTTCTAACAGTGGCCAATCCAGGCCATAAGAACCTGGCAAATACCCAAAAACTAAGTCTATTCCATGTAACCATTGCTAATGGCAGTGGCTATTCTCTAAGTGAACTTAATAGCAAGTAATGGACTTCTCCTCTAAGAACTTATCCAATCCTTTTTTAAACACAGCTATACTAACTGCACTAACCACATCCTTTGGCAACAAATTCCAGAGTTTAATTGTGCGTTGAGTAAAAAAGAACTTTCTCCGATTAGTTTTAAATGTGCCCCATGCTAACTTCATGGAGTGCCCCCTAGTCTTTCTACTATCCGAAAGAGTAAATAACTGATTCACATCTACCCGTTCTAGACCTCTCATGATTTTAAACATCTCTATCATATACCCCCCTCAGTCGCTCTTCTCCAAGCTGAAAAGTCCTAACCTCTTTAGTCTTTACTCATAGGGGAGGTTTTCCATTCCCCTTATTTTGGTAGCCCTTCTCTGTACCTTCTCCATCACAATTATATCTTTTTTGAGTGCGTCGACCAGAATTGTACACAGTATTCAAGGTGCGGTCTCACCATGGAGCAATACAGAGGCATTATGACATTTTCCGTTTTATTCACCATTCCCTTTCTAATAATTCCCAACATTCTGTTTGCTTTTTTTGACTGCCACAGCACACTGCACCGATTTCAATGTGTTATCCACTATGACACCTAGATCTCTTTCTTGGGTTGTAGCACCTAATATGGAACCCAACATTGTGTAATTATAGCATGGGTTATTTTTCCCTATATGCATCACCTTGCACTTATCCACATTAAATTTCATCTGCCATTTGGATGCCCAATTTTCCAGTCTCACAAGGTCTTCCTGCAATTTATCACAATCTGCTTGTGATTTAACTACTCTGAACAATTTTGTGTCATCTGCAAATTTGATTATCTCACTCGTCGTATTTCTTTCCAGATCATTTATAAATATATTGAAAAGTAAGGGTCCCAATACAGATCCCTGAGGCACTCCACTGTCCACTCCCTTCCACTGAGAAAATTGTCCATTTAATCCTACTCTCTGTTTCCTGTATTTTAGCCAGTTTGCAATCCACGAAAGGACATCGCCACCTATCCCACGACTTTTTACTTTTCCTAGAAGCCTCTCATGAGGAACTTTGTCAAACGCCTTCTGAAAATCCAAGTATACTATATCTACCGGTTCACCTTTATCCACATGTTTATTAACTCCTTCAAAAAAGTGAAGCAGATTTGTGAGGCAAGACTTGCCCTGGGTAAAGCCATGCTGACTTTGTTCCATTAAACCATGTCTTTCTATATGTTCTGTGATTTTGATGTTTAGAACACTTTCCACTATTTTTCCTGGCACTGAAGTCAGGCTAACCGGTCTGTAGTTTCCTGGATCGCCCCTGGAGCCCTTTTTAAATATTGGGGTTACATTTGCTATCCTCCAGTCTTCAGGTACAATGGATGATTTTCATAAGTTACAAATTGTTACTAATAGGTCTGAAATTTCATTTTTTAGTTCCTTCAGAACTCTGGGGTGTATACCATCCGGTCCAGGTGATTTACTACTCTTCAGCTTGTCAATCAGGCCTAACACATCTTCTAGGTTCACCGTGATTTGATTCAGTCCATCTGAATCATTACCCATGAAAACCTTCTCCATTATGGGTACTTCCCCCAACATCCTCTTCAGTAAACACCGAAGCAAAGAAATAATTTAATCTTTCCGCGATGGCCTTATCTTCTCTAAGTGCCCCTTTAACCCCTCTATCATCTAACGGTCCAACTGACTCCCTCACAGGCTTTCTGCTTCGGATATATTTTTAAAAGTTTTTACTGTGAGTTTTTGCCTCTACAGCCAACTTCTTTTCAAATTCTCTCTTAGCCTGTCTTATCAATGTCTTACATTTAACTTGCCAATGTTTATGCTTTATCCTATTTTCTTCTGCTGGATCCTTCTTCCAATTTTTGAATGAAGATCTTTTGGCTAAAATAGCTTTTCACCTCCCCTTTTAACCATTCTGGTAATCGTTTTACCTTCTTTCCACCTTTCTTAATGTGTGGAATACATCTGTAACAATAAGTACTACATTGAGAACAAAACCAGCAGAGCCTCTATACCATCAATCCCTGAGTTTTTTTTTTTTTTTTTTTTTTTTTTTTTTTTTTTTTTTTTTGGTTTCCACCCAAACCCCCCGGCCCCACAAACATACTACACTCAGCCCCCATTCACACCCTAACCTCCCCATGCCGCTCCCTCCTTTGGGGACCAGTCCAACATGTATCCATTGAGTCGCAGTCCATCTTGTAGGGATGTGGGAAAGGATTCAAAACAAGCAGTCCAGCAGGCACAATAAATTTTGTCCGGCTGCCGTTTGCTCATCAGGAAGTCCAGTCGCTCCAGTTGTGCTAATGAGGCCATTCTACCAAGCCAAGCTGCCTCCGATGGTGCAACCAGCAGCTTAGTCCATCCAGCCAGGATAGCACAACAAGCCATCATAATGCCAACACATTCAAATTTAGACTTGGAGCGGCTGCCAGGGGTCGGGTTGGATGATACGCTAGTTATCAACATCCGATCAGAGACGCTGGGAGGTACTCCAGTACAAGTTCCGATCACTGCCAAAACGGCCTCGGAGGACAACTTTCAAAGGAATTTGCTCAGGTAATGAAGCAATTACCCTCATTTCCTGGGCAGAAAATCACCCTCCCTTCAGAGGTCAAAAATATGGAAGTCCATTAACTGCTATTAATCAAGTTTACTTGGGGAATAGCCACTGCTATTAATTGCATCAGTAGCATAGGATCTTCTTGATGTTTGGGTAATTGCCAGGTTCTTGTGACCTGGTTTGGCCTCTGTTGGAAACAGGATGCTGGGCTTGATGGACCCTTGGTCTGACCCAGCATGGCAATTTCTTATGTTCTTATGGTCCGTAGAGCCTGAAATGGTCGGGGACATTTTAGCAGTGGGAATGAGGTAACATACACACAATTGGAAAACTCAGAGGGACTTTCATACCCTCAGTCCCTGCCGGCCCAGAACTTTCAAAGGAAATCTCCAGGGGAAGCTTTCCTTTGGCAATTAGCTTGCAGGTCTGTGGGGATGCTACAAGGTCTCCACAGGTGCGAAAATTGCCCCCAAAATGTGTATTTGATTTGTTTTTCCTAGACCGGTATTCCTCAATGAAAGACCAGTGAGGCAGTGGCACCTCCTGCGGACTCCATTCGTGGCTCTTGTTGCTGTTGCGTTTTTTTTTTTTTTGTCAATCCCCTGGTTCAATATCTTTTTTTTTTTTTTTTTTTTTTTTTAGCCAGTTGGCACAGAATCATCTGCAGGTGGCGCGGGCCAAACAAAAGGAAGCTTCCTGTGCTGGTCAGTGAGGGAAAGGTGTGTTGGCTGGTGCTGGCTGCGGTGGAGTTGTCGGTGTGGGTTGATGTGGAGACGTTTATTTATTTTAGAGTCATTTTTTTTATACCGAAGTATAACATATTGCCAGGAGAGTAAAATAAAAGAAGTTAAGAGGGGAGGTAGATCTGGACATGAGACATGTCAGTGGACTGCAGGGGCTGAAAAGGAGCAGTGTAATAGGCTGCTGCACAGTGGTCAGCATTCCATACCTCAAGGTCCTGAGTCCAGCATGGCTCCTGGCATCCTGATCATCTGATGCAGCCTGCCATTCTGTCTAAGGGGGCCTTGCAAACTCGGCTGTTTTAGAAGCCCAGCACACAGGGTTTTCTATAGGCACAGCCTGGTGACATCACTGCTTTATTATAAAGGAAACTCAATCATGAGCAACAGGTTTTGGTTCTGTGTGTTCCTATTCTCATTGCATCTTTCATCCAGGGCACAGCCTGATCCTTTCCCTTGCCTTGCCCGCTGCCTGTCTTGACTTCTTGCTCGCCTCTTGACTCAAATTGAACTCTGCCTGCCCCCTGATGTGGCATGAACCCTGCCCTGCCTGTAACTAAGCCTCTGCATCCTGATTCTGTTTTGGTGCCTTGTTGCTCACTGTCAGCTACAGTGGGTCCAATGGAAGGGAAGGAGGAGGCAGCAGCGAGTCATCAAGCACCGCTGAGGGGGAGATACCATTGGTGGCTGGCTATGTGTGCCAAAGGAAGCAGTAACCAGAGGAGGAGATCTGTCACCTAGCAGGGATCCAGTGTAAATTAAGATGCTGTTGCTTTGGAGCTGGGGCAGAGTTGAGCTGGTTGCAGCCGTGAGGGTGGGAGGGTTGAGAGGGTGCCTGAGTAGGGGGTTTAAGAGACTTCTGGAGTAGGGGGTTGAGAGGCTTTTGCAGTAAGGGGTGGAGATTGAATGAGAGAGAGTCTACTGAGCAGAGGAGGCTCAAGAGAGGCTGCTGCTGCTGTGGACTGATTCACTCTGACCCACCACAGAACAGGCAGAGCACAGGCAGCAGCAGCACAAGCTACACTCGGAGGTGGGTGGGTAGATGATGGCATTGACACACGCCAGTCAGCAGTGTTGCTGGCCTGCTAGTACAATACAGGATGACGTTTGTTGGCTCCTCCAGCCCTTTTGGTTTCAAAGTGGGCCCTGCTTAAAAATTAGTGAAGACCACTGCCCTATAACATATTTAGTTATAGACTAAATACCCATGTCATTACTTGCTGTGCAACCACAATTTTTTCCTAGTCTCTGTGTATTTGATACGTTGGCAGCATCTGTTCTTGTCCTCCTACTCCACCCCCACCTTCACCCCCTTACCCATATGTTAGTACATCTGCAATCGTCAATAACTTATCGTTATGAATTGTGCAGATTTCACACAAATAACTTGCAGGAAAAAAAATATGGAGACCAAATATTTTAAGGTGAAAAATATTAATTGTGGTGAGGACACTGTCAACATGTAAGATTACTTACTGCAAATTATGTTTATGAAGGAAAAAAATGGCATAAGCAACAGTAATTACAGTAATTTTTCACCTTACCCCATATCAGTGTTGATGTGGAAACATTGCCGGCTTTCTGTTTTGTGTCTGACATGGGCATTTGTTCATCTCCAAGAGAAATTCTGCATGATTCATCAAGTCTTCTCATTATTCTTGCCTGTGTGCTATGCAATCTCTGGAGTTGTAAACATGCCACGCATTAATACCCACTTCTGAGCAGGCAGTGGCCAACTAAAGGGGATAACCCTGGGGGGAAACTTTCAGTCCTGCCTGCTGCAGGTTATAAACTGGGGGACATTTTCACAATGTGGCAAAATACACATTTACACTTGTGCCCACTTACGTTTTTATGGTTTTTTTATTTGTAATATTCCGCAGTTATGAATTCTCATTTAACGCTGGTACAAACGTCCCCATGTTGTTTGCCCCTGCGTTATCTATAGAGAGCGTGGGGAAGGAGGGAGAGAAGAAAAGACACGTATACATTTGAATATTCAATATACCGGTACTTTCCTCCCTGACCAAGTTATGCCCACCAAGAACACAGAACAATTTTCACCCTGGGGATCCAGCTTATTATCTTGCTAGATCCCTTTGAAAATTCCCGATTGTGAGAACAATTTTGAATGGCCATCCTAGCTGCAAAATCTGCAGGGCCTTTTGACCTGTTGCCCTTGTAGCTAATTTTGCAGATGGCCTACAAGATTTGTGGGAGAAAATTCCCCCAGTAGACTTTTAAACATGATTTCTGTATGGGCAAATGTTTCATGCAAGTGTTTCTATGCATTTGTAACCTGCTGCCATGCTGTCTCTCTAAGCAGGATTTCTCCAAGGGGGGTAGGCTTTGGGTGTACCTTATTTTCTAGTCTCTCCACCTTGCTTGCTCTCATTGACACCAAATAAAACTACAGGATTCACTCACTTTGAGCCCAACCATCTCATTTACTTTCTAGCACATCTGTGATTCAGAAAGTGCAGATTCCTGTTATGAGGCAGTTGAATTCAATAGAATTCCAAACTGTTAGCACATCAAATAGCTGTTATTTCCATCTGATGCAATTCAATAGATCAACATCAGAGGCTAATTTAAAACAAATTTGATTCTTTTTTAATTTAAAAGGAATTTGGACAAGTTTCTGGAGAAAAAGTTCATAAATCATTATTAACCAGGTGGACTTGGGGAGGGACTGGGGTAAACCACTACTTATTCCTAGGAGTGAATAACAAGGAATTGGATCTACTCTTTGGGATCTGTCAGGTATTTCCTAATTGGCCACTGTTGGAGACAGGATGCTGAGCTTAATGGACCTTTCAGCTGACTCAGTATCTTATGTTCTTATTCCCAGGTAAATGACTTTGGAAAAGTTTACTCTGTATGACTGAAGGAAGATTGCCGCCACATGGGTGACTGATGTTACTGCAATATTAACATAGATAACATTTTGTACTGAAATTTTAAATTGTGGAATACAGCTCAGATGATGCCACTGCTTTGTCTTGCTGGGAGAAACGCGCTACAGTTTCAGTGCTATCATGCTATGATCCGTCCATTTTCCATCCCGCTAACATTACTTTTTTCTACCCAAGAAGATTTTAAGATTGTATGAAACAATTTTCTAGCAAAATACTACTATGAGTAGAGAGATTGTATGCACTTGGTTTTGATGGTGGTGAAGGGGAAAAGAGAGGTTTGAAGGAGGATTAAAAAGAGAGAGCAGGCTTTATTGTGGGTTTTAGAAATGTTTCCGCAGCACTGAGTTTTTACTAGGGCCACAGCCCCTGGTTTCCTGCAGCAGATTTTTCAAGATTCTGCAGCAAGAGTTGGCAAATTCTGTGACAGATTTTTTTTTAAAATTCTGTGGCAAATTAGCCTAATTTTGCTGCCACGGTTTCACCTGTTACACAGGCTCTCCATGTCAAGGTTCAGCCTGCTGCAAAGTCTTCCCTCCACCAGGAGTCCTCGGTGAACCTTGCCTATAGCCTTGCCCTGCAGAAATGTTTAGTCAGGAAGAGATGATTAATGGTGCCACCAGATCCCAGCAGTCTCCACTTGCAACTCATAGGCTGCTAATGACTGCAGTTCAGTCTCCTAAGAGAGTAGCATGCACTTTTTTTCTCTCCTGTCATTTGCAGGGATTTTTCTAGTTACAAAATCTGGTTTTGGTAATTAGCTCTGCTCCTGCTACTCAGAATCCTCTCCAGCTTTCTGCTTCCACCACAGCATTAGTTCTGCTGTCCAGGAAAGTTAGTGCTTTGCTCCAGTCAACAGGGAATGAAACTTCCTGTAATACCTTCTGCACACCCCGTTTCCTCTTCCCAGCCTAACAGAAATGAACTCCCACCACAGAGAGACTCTGAGCCAGTGCTCCACCCCCAGAGAAACTCCGAGGGGCCGATGCAACAAGACGCGCAGTAGGAAAACAGGCACTCGTATCGCGTGCCCGTTTTCCTAATGCGTGCGCAGCCACATGCACTGGGCACCCAATGCAGTTCTAAAATGAGATGCTGCGTTAAAAAGGATGAGCTAGGGAAAAATTGTGTGTCCCCAGTACTCAAATGCATTGGGCACCCAAACTGCAATGGGCATGCATCAGTTTTATCCCGCTTCTGGCCAATTTCGCCCCCTTCCTATTTTGCGTGTATACTTTGCGTGTAAAAGTGTGTGTGGAAAGTATGCATCCATTTCATTTTTTTCTTTTTACATTAAGCCATTACATTATACCTTTTTATTTTTAAACACCAAGCAGTAGATTTAAGTGTCACAACAATACTGAAGTAGGAGGAACCACAGAGGACAGTATTTTTTAAATTTCTTATGAGCCCTTGACTTGCAGATTGACATTAACGCCAGCAAAGGGGCTGGAGTTAAATTTGCTGCATTAAATGTTTGCGTTGGGTGCCTAGAAATTTTCTGCATCGGGGGGGTTTAACAGCTAATAGCCTCATCTACATGGCATTTACATGTGATAAGCACTATCGGCTACGCATTTGTTTGGGCATGCGTTTTGTACGCGCTAATCGCCTTATTGTAACAGGTGCTAGTCTAGCGCATACAAAACGCACGTAAACCTGTGTGCTAGGCTGGGTGCACTTTATTACATCGGCCCCTGAATTAGCACTCCAGCTAGAATGAGTCTCAGAACCAGTGCTCCAGCCACAGAAGGACTCTGAATAAGAATTCCAGTCAGGCAGAGACTCTGAGTCTGTAACCCAGCACCAGAAGAGAAGCACTGTTCCAGATGCCAGCTGCCAGAAGGGAGATGCTGTTCCAGATGCCAAGCACCCAGAGAGTGGTGCTATTCCAGATGATGAGCACCCAGATGGAGGCACTGTTCCAGATGCCAAGCACTCAGAGGAAGTTGGTTTCAGATGCCCAGTCTTCAAATAACCCTGAGCCGGTCCAGCCACCTAGAGACCCTAAACCAGTGGTTCCACCATCGAGATGCCCTATGTCAGAGACCCAGCCTTCGACAGTCTGTGTCATAGGCCCAGCCTTCAAGTCATCCTATAAAGGAGGCTCAGCCATCGAGACATTCTGTGCCAGAGGCCCAGCCATCAGTCCAGCCTTGAAGAGACTCTGTATCATGAATCCAGCCTCAGAGAGACCTTGACTCATTAGTCCAGTCTCGGAGGAGTCCTCAGCCCATAGTCCAGCCACAGAGGGGCTCTAAGCCAGCAGCCCAGCCTCAGAGTCCTTGAGCCAATGGTCCAGCCACTAAGGAACTCCAAACCTGCTGTCTAGTTGTGGAGAGATGCTAGCACAATCACTTGCTATCTGGCCCTATATCTCAACACTCTAGAAGCATTTATCTAGCACTTCAGTACCCCAGGGAACCTAATCCAGAGCCTCAGTATTACAGAGAATCTGACTCTACAATTCAATGTGCCAAAAGTGCTAACAATACATGAGTGAGAGACGCTTTAATTATGTAGTTGACCATTCATAATAGGCTTCATCGTAGGAGCAGTATCGTTATATGACTTAGCTTTATTTATAATCATAGGTCAGTTCCAAGTGAACATATATTTCAAGTGAACATATATTTTTTGATTTTTATATTTGCTTAGTGTAATTCCAACTTTACTTAGATATGCATGCTATTTTTAAGTTGACTCTGAAGCCTCACATTCTCAACAAGCCCGGCAGGGGTCCATGTTTCGAATGAAGCTGCTCTCTTTCAAGGGCTCAATAAGAGTCTATGGATAAAATGTATATAATGAAATGTGTATCACCAAAATTATCAAAGGGTTTAAATCTTTGCTACTCTGTAATATTGACGCACTCCCTGTAACTCTCTACTTGTATACTGATAAGGTATGTCCTGACACACTTTTATGGTTGAAATTGTTTTTGTTAAAAGTTATCTCAATGTCGGCTGTTTCCTATATATATTGTTGATCCAATTTCTTGTATTCATTTATACACTTGTTTTTGCAGAATTTATGGTTTAACGGTGCTTTCCCTCCCGACGCAGCCAGTTGGCAAAACACAGGGTCCGTGTCGGGGGACCCTGACTTTGCATTGGAATATTATAATTAACAATGGAGTTGCCATATCAATACAAATAAAAAATCAATTCGGATCAACAAAATATTGACTGCATATCTTATGTAAGGCCTGGAGACCACAAAGCATAAAGCAAGGAAACTGTGGCTAAGTGAAAGAGCCAAGAATTACTCTATGAAGAGCAAACACTGGCAAGGCAGGGTTATTTAGGGCTGGAGCTTGGGTGTGATGTGAGCAGTAAGGAGAAGCTTGGCAAGGCTAGAATTGAAGCTCACTGAGATCCCCTGGTGGAGAGGAGGCTGCACCACAAGCTGAGACAGAAGGCCAGTGAGGATAAGGCTTGAATAGCTCTGAACAGAGCTCTCTGGAGGCCTCTGCTAGTGAGGCAGTGTCATCGCTGTCAGACTCAGGGCAGGGTGAGCCTATGAAAGGTGGTAAAATCTTAACTTAAGGCATGACCTCCCTTTGCTAAATTCATATTGCCTTCTCCTGATTAAAGCATGCTTATCCATATGTTTATCAATTTTGCTTTTACCAATAGCTTTTATCATTCTGCTTGCCACTGAGGTCAGGATCATTGGTCTGTGGTTACATGGTTCATCACTGGAGCCTTTTTTGGAAATTGGTATTATGTTGCCCACCCTCCAATGATCAGAGGCAGACTGAAATGATAATTTACAGATTACTAATAACAGATCTGCAATTTAAAATTTGAGTTCTTTTAGAACACTGGGGTGAATACCATCAAGTCCTAATGATTTGTTACTATTTAGTCTGTGAGTTTGCTCTAGCACCTCTTCAAGATTCACATTGATTTGTTCCAGTTCCTCCAAATTATCACCTAGAAAGATTGTTTCTGGTATGTGGATGCCCCCAAAATCATTCACACTAAAGACTGAAGTACAGAATTCCAAACATATTAGAATATAACTCAATACATCTGTAATTAGCTTTCAAGATCTTGTAAACTTATTGTAACTGTTCTGTTACTTCACTGACCTAACAAAGAAACATATAGAAACATAGAAATGTCGGCAGAAGAAGACCAAATGGCCCATCTAGTCTGCCCAGCAAGCTTCACACATTTTCTCTCATACTTATCTGTTTCTCTTAGCTCTTGGTTCTATTTCCCTTCCACCCCCACCTTTAATGTAGAGAGCAGTGATGGAGCTGCATCCAAGTGAAATATCTAGCTTGATTCGTTAGGGGTAGTAGCCGCCGCAATAAGCAAGCTGCACCCATGCTTATTTGTTTTACCCAGACTATGTTATTAGCCCTTATTGGTTGTTTTTCTTCTCCCATGCCGTTGAAGCAGAGAGCCATGCTGGATGTGCATCGAAAGTGAAGTATCAGGCACATTTGGTTTGGGGTAGTAACTGCCGTAACAAGCCAGCTACTCCCCTCTTTGTGAGTGTGAATCCTTTTTTCCACATTTCCTCTTGCTGTTGAAGCTTAGAGCGATGTTGGAGTCACCGTAAGCCTCTGTATGTTTATTTAATAAGGGTATTGACTCCAATCAGTAGCCATCATTCTGGCAAGTCACCCACTCTTCATTGGCAGCCTCTTGACTTTATGGATCCACAGTGTTTATCCCACGCCCCTTTGAAGTCCTTCACAGTTCTGGTCTTCACCACATCCTCCGGAAGGGCATTCCAGGCATCCACCACCCTCTCTGTGAAGAAATACTTCCTGACATTGGTTCTGAATCTTCCTCCCTGGAGCTTCAAATCGTGACCCCTGGTTCTGCTGATTTTTTTCCTTCGGAAAAGGTTTGTCGTTGTCTTTTGATCATTAACACCTTTCAAGTATTTGAAAGTCTGTATCATATCACCTCTGCTCCTCCTTTCCTCCAGGGTGTACATAAAGGTAGCATTAGCTTTCAAAAGCTAGTCAAAGATGTATTGAGTTAGTTGCTTACAATTTGTTCGTTGATCCTTATTTCTCCTTATTGAGCCGAAAAGATTATAAATTTCAGTGAGCTTTGCAATGGGAGCTGAAAGTCCAGGAGTGAAGCCCAATATGTCATATATAGAAATGAAATGTCTGGTTGTCCTAAATATGCTGCTTAGAGCTCTATTTGTTAATAAAATAAAAATAAATGTGATTACCCTTAATTGGATGATAATAGTCCAACATTCAACTCAACTATCCCATGACCCATGTTCTTGTACTGGATAGTTACCTGAGTACAAACAGATCTAATTTATCAAGTGTGTTTTTTTTTTTTGTTTTTTTTTATTCCCACAGGCTCAAACGTTAAGAAAACCCTTGATAAATCATGCCTGAAGTTTTCAATTGCTTCTGTTGTAAAGTAACAAGCAATTATGAACAAACTGAAGATGGCATTCTTGCCAAATGCAGAAATAAACTTCCTACATTTAATTAGTTCTATAATTTGGGAAGGATGTGCTGATTAATCGACTAATGGATTGTAATCATTCTCAGTCCTGCCTAGTGACTCACGGGAACTTTGGAATTAACTCGATTCATCATCCTGGTTAGCCTGTTCAGCATTTCTATGTTACCTTAGAGAGAGGAGAGTGTATGTGTCCCTGATTATCATCGCCAAACTGCTTCCAGTCTGAAACTAAACAAAATCGACTTGCTGAAAAGATTAGCTTATTATGGACAAAGAGCAGCATCTAAAAATAAAGTCACCAAATAATTTGATGTTCTTTTGCACTAGTTGGCTTCATTGTTATCTTGTCAAATGTTTTCTAGTTAATCAACATCACAGTTTCTACACTATTTTACTTCTGTTATGATGTTGAAAGATTTATTTAATAGAAAGCAGAGGACACACAAACAGGCCAATACAGTAAAGTGGTGAGCGCCCGCTTTCCTAAGGCACGTTCAGGCACCTCTCCTGGGCGCACGATACCATATAGGGATGTGAATCGTTTTTCAACGATTAAAATTATCGTCCGATAATGTTAATATCGTCTTAAATCGTTATAGAACACGATACAATAGAAATTCTAACGATTTATCGTTAAAAATCGTGTTAGTGCGCACTAACGGGAGTTAGTGCGCACTAACTGAAAATGATACAAATAAACACTTTCCAGGTCACTGAAGGTCAGTTAGGAATGAATATGTGTTTGTATTGGCTGGCTGCCCTCTTATCTATTGATGTTACCAAGGTTACCACTGAGGTGATGGTTGGGGGGATGGGAAATGGAAACAGTTGGAAGCTTGACAAAAAAAGTAATGTAATGATCAGCACTCACGTGACTAGAACTTGTTTGTTTATTATTTTTGTTAGCAGGCACCTGAAATGCTAGTGCATGTTGAATTTGCCAATCACTGTGCATTTTAGAAAGGTGGTCCTGGCTGGAACTGTACACAGTTCAAATATATGTAATTGATTGTTGGTAAGTGTATTTTTTAAGTAGCCACACTGGCACAAGTATGTTTACTTTTTCCTCCTACTTAACTCACTAGCTCAGCTTTGTAAGAAGGGCTTCTCTGCTTGTGTGTTTTTGTTTGGTGTGAGGAGAGCAGAAACATCAGATCTTTATTCAATCTACTACAGTCATCTCTTACAGTGCCCTATCCCTATTAATACCAGGAGTGTTGTGATCTTCCTGCACACAGTGCCCTAACCCTGATACCAGTCTGAGACAGCTCCCTCCCTGCATTACTAGTGAGAGGCTGGCTTCACAGACAGGGGGGAGCTGCCTGACCCTCACTCAAGCAGAGAAGCCCTTCTTACAAAGCTGAGCTAGTGAGTTAAGTAGGAGGAAAAGTAAACATACTTGTGCCAGTATGGCTACTTAATAAATACACTTACCAACAATCAATTACATATATTTGAACTGTGTACAGTTCCAGCCAGGACCACCTTTCTAAAATGCACAGTGATTGGCAAATTCAACATGCACGTGTCTGCTAACAAAAATAATAAACAAAGAAGTTCTAGTCAAGTGAGTGCTGATCATCACATGTCAAGCTTCCAACTGTTTCCATTTCACATCCCCCCAACCATTACCTCAGTGGTAACCTTGGTAACATCAATAGATAAGAGGGCTGCCAGCCAATAGGAACACATATTCATTCCTAACTGACCTTCAGTGACCTGGAAAGTGTCTATTTGTATCATTTTGAGTTAGTGCGCACTAATCGGAAAAAACAATTTTTAACGATTTTTCAACGAAATAATCGTGCCAAACACGATTTTCTTCTCCTGCCACACGATTTCTATCGTTAAGACGATATGGAAAACGATTCACATCTCTAATACCATATTTAAATGAGGTGTCGCACTAAAAAGGAGGCGCTAGAGACAATAGCTTGCCCCTAGTGCCTCTTTAGCAGCGGAAACCCAGGAGAGATGGCTGTCAGTGGGTTTGAAAAATGGATGCTCAATTTTACGAGCGTCCATTTTCCTAACCTGACCCGCCGGCACATTTGTGTTTTTTTTTTTTTTTGTTTTTTTTAACCTTTTGGTTCCTCCGACTTAATATTGCCATGATATTAAGTCAGAGGATGTACAGAAAAGCAGTATTTTCTGCTTTTTTGTACACTTTTTCGAGCTGCTCAGAAGTTAATGTCTGCCCTTGGCCAGTCGCTAATTTCTGAGCATAAAATGTGCAGATCAGGTGCACACTTCTTTTTCTGTATCCCGGGCGAATAGCTAATAGACTCATCAACATGCATTTGCATATGATGAGCGCTATTAGTTTCGGAGGGTTTGGATACGTGGTTTGGATGTGCTAAACCCCTTGTTGTATAAGGGGCAGTGGACGTACGTCCAATACACGTGTCCAACCATGGGTAAAACAGTGTGCTCAGCTTAGCGAACTTTACTGTATTGGCCTGAAAATTAACTGTAGAATGAATGTTGCCACAACTAAGGATATTTATTTGTCTAGAGTTTTAGAGTTCTTTCAGACTTAGGGCTATCAGTTGTAGAAATGGCCTTGGGTGGTGACTCAATGTGAAGAATAATCTCTCTGTGGCTCTGAACGCCAAGCCTAGAAAAGGACTACATACAAATTAGGGATGTACCTTCATTTTTTGAGATTTGTGCATATAAATTTCTATGTGTTTAAAATTTGATTTTCTGCATGTAAGCATAACTTAGGCAAATAAAATTCAGTGTTATGCATATAGAATGGCATTTACACACAAGGATGGTAACTTTCCATCTGGCGCATGGGCTCAATTTGGCGCGTGTGCGTCAGTGTACATCCACATACATGGACATTTTATAAATTGTGCACACGTATGCATGCACGTTATAAAATAGCCTGGCCACACGTACATGTGCCCAATTTTAAATGGGAGTGCGCCTAGACGAGCAAATCCTGATTCTACCGCATAAATTAGGGTATTTTGTAATGGACGCACACCCTCACCATTGCCAGTTCATCCACAAGTTCACCCAGTTAAGAGCTTGGTCCTTTAAACCCGGCCAAAATAGCTAAATTCTTTTATTTTTAAAGTTGCACCTCCTCCATGTGTCAGAGGACTGGGGCACTCTCTTGGCCTTGCCCTGAAATGCCCATACCCTGCCCCTTTAAAAATCAAGTGAGATGTGCACCTAGTAGGAGATGCGTGTGTATCTGGGGGCTTTTAAAATTCAGTGGGTGTGCGCAAGCTCAGCTTGTGCACACATCTCCTGATTTTTGCCTGCTCTGGGTTTTTAAAATTCACCTTAACTTCTAAAAGCAAATGGTATATTTGAACCAAGCAACATGAGAATGAACAGAAACAAAATTAACTGAACACACCTACACCAAATAAGAATAAACTGTACTGCATGAATGGTTCCATACTGGTCTCAACTGTCTGTAGATTATATATACAGCTTGCATCCTATAGGCAATCGATACATTTTCAACTTTTATCTAGAACAATTGAACTATAAACAGGATAGAAGAGGGAATGCCAAAAAACATTATACTAGTATCGCCTCTTCTTTCTCTGACCTGATCAATAGGACAAAATGTTCTCTTTTATGAGAGGACCCTAGGGTGTTCAATACTTTTGAGGGACTAATTTTAAAGCAATCCTTCTGAATGGAGAGTCCACCTGAGTGCTTTATATTTACCTCCACATAAGAGTGAAGTTTCTCATCCAGGGAACTAGATCTCGCTCTTCTTTTATGCTGGCTCTTTTCTGCAACAACTTCTGTCTAACTATAAGCTATAAGAATGCAAGAAGTACCATGCTGGGTCAGGCCAATGGTCCATGACCGAGAAAATACTTTCTTAATTTTGTTTTAAATCTGTTACTATTTAGTTTCATGGAGTGTCTCCTATTCTTGGTACAATTTAAAAAGGTAAATAAGTGCCCCCTATTAACTTGTTCAGTACCACTTATGATTTTATAAACCATCTATCGTTAGGGTTGCCAACTGGCTCCGGATTTTCAGGACAGGTTGATCCAGTCCTTGTTATACTCCCCTGTATGCAGGTACTTATATTCTTGCTTTTGTTAGGGAATGCAATAGGGAAATCAGAATTCATCCCAGCATGCATTGAGGTAAAACAAGAACTGGATCAATCTGTCCTGAAAATCTGGAATCAGTTGGCAACTCTATCGTGCCTCTTCTCTAAGCTGAAGAGTGTTAACCTGGTAAGCCCTTCGTCATAAGGAAGCAGTTCCAACCCCTTCATTATTTTTGTTGCCCTTCTTTGTACCTTTACTAATCTTTTTTTTTTTATAAGATGGGGTGACCAAAATTATGCACAATATTCAAGGTGTAACCACACCATGGATACATACAGAGACATTATAACATTTTCAGTTTTATTCACTATTCCTTTCCAAATTTCCAACATTCCATTTTCTTTTTTGATTGCCATCACATACTGAACTAAAGATTTCAATGTTCTTTTACTGAGTGGAAATGCCTAATGTGTACTTGTACTTAGGAGTATTATTTTTCCTGTGTATATTACTTTGCATTTTTCTACATTAGTACCCATATTCATAAGTGTGCTATGTTTTAACACTTAAAAAAATGCATGTTGTTATAGCACTCTTTACTTCTAATGGCATGCATTTTTGCATGCTAATGCATAATGCACCTTTTTTGAATAGGGGTGTATATTTCTTCTGCTATTTAGATGTCCAGTTCCCCAGTGTCATAAAGTCCTGAAATAATTTTGTGTCATCTACAGATTTCATCACCTCCCTAATTACACCCCTTTCCAGATCAGTAATAAATCAGTTAAAAAGCACTGCACCTAGTACAGATCTCTGGAGCAGTGTTTACCAGCTCTCTCCTGGAGGCACACATCAGGCTCGGCATGACCGGGTGTGCATACTGCGCATTTACACGGAGCGGCACACCCGGGGGGGAGGGCGTTAGGCCGGCGGCAGCAGGAGAGGCCGCAGGGCCACTGGCAGAGTTCAACCCGTCGGCAGCTAAAGAAGGAGGGAGGATGCCGGCAGGATGAGCTCTGCCAGCAGCCTCTCTCCTTCTTAAGCTACCGGCGGCCTGCAGCTTCTCTCCTTCCTCGTCGCTGGTGGGTCTGAGGCCAGTGGAAGCAGAAGGCAGGTACCTAGATGGGCGGTGATGACATGGCCACTCCTTCATTTTGCCTGCGTAGCCAGAAATGCTGGATCCAAGCGGGTGGGAAGAAGCAGCAGAGAGTGTGGCGTGTACGCCCTGCCGGGCTGTCACAGGCAACGACAGCATCGGCTCTGTCTGCGCAATTATTTGAGCATAGAAGGAGGAACAGCAGCAACAGCGGCCCCCTCTGGTGCAGGAAGCAGAGCAGCAGGAGCCCCGAGGCCTCAATAAAGAGGAAGAGTCCCGGCTGCCAAGGAGGCTGAAGGAGAAGGCTGCTGCTGTGCTTCTGACAGGGAGAGGGCAGGAAGTGAGTGAGTGTGTGTGTGTGTGTGTGTGTGTGTCTGACAGCATGCCTGAGTGTTTGTGTCTAAGTGTTGGAGCATGTCTGTGGGAACGTGTGTGTACGTCAATGTGAGAGAGAGCATGTCTGTGTGTGTAACGCCAGCGGCAAGGAAGGAGAGAGGCCGCAGGCTGCCAGTGGCTGAAGGAGAGAGGCCATAGGCTGCCAGTGGCTGAAGAAGGAGAGAGGACCTGGTGGAGCTCAATCCACCAGCGATGGAAGACGGAGCCACCGGTAGCTGAAGAAGGCCGCAGGCAGCTGAAGAAGAAGAGAGGTCACTGGTGGCTGAAGGAGAGGCCCGTGTTTTGGGTGTCCGTGCACAATTTCCGCTCCCCCCCCCCCCCCCCCCCCAAGCAGGAAGCCTTTGGGCCATGGTGGACTCATCCCACCACAGCCTGATGACAATAGGAGGCCCTGTTTGTAAATATGACTTTTTCAGGCTCTCCCTAGAGCCCTTATTCTCTTACTCATTTTCTCCCAGTTCTCCCCTCCCCTGTTCCATGTAATTTCAACCTTTCGTTACAATGTAAACCGATATGTGTACTTTAATGTCGGTATAAAAAAAGATGTTAGATAAATAAAATAAATAAATAAAATGTGTAAGCTTGTATGTGTGTGAGTGAGAACCTGTGTGTGTCTGTGATAGCATGTGTGTGTGTGTCTGGTTGTGAACCTATTTGTGTGTTTCTATGAGAGCCCGTGTGTGTGTCTGTGTGACAGCCTATGTGTCTGTATGAGCACATATGTGTGTGTGTTTATGTGTCTGTGAGAGCCTGTGTGTTTCTGACAGGCACACAAACACATACATATATAATGTATCTGTAAGGGAGAAGGAGCCTGTGTATGTGAGAGAGAATGTGTGAGAGAATAAATGGGTTATTGTGTGTGTGAGAGAGGGACGATAAAATATGTACAGCCCTACCTCCCCCAAATCTACAATGATCTCAAGGTGACGATCCCAGGTATGGCGAGCAGGAAATTTTTAAATCCTTATTAGTTTTAATTATTGGGTATAATTTGATGTTCCTGCTCTCTTAAAATATTTAATTTAGGAGGGGGGAATAAAACATTTTTTAATTATTATATTTTGTTACTCATCAGATGTTTTGAAATATTTTATTGGTGTTTGGGAAATTTTGGATACTCTTATTAACTAGTTTGAAATATTTATTCTTTTTATGAATATGATTTTACTATTATGATTTATTTCTTGATTTTAATATTTAATGTTTTATGAAGTATGGTAATGTTTCTATTTTGCCATTGTTCTGCATGTAGGGGCTGGATTTTTGTGGGTTCCAGTTCAGTTCTTCTCAGCACGTTTCTGTTTATACTTTCTGATCCCTTCATTCTGTATTTGTTGAGGTTCTATCTGTGTTCTGCATATGTGATGGAGGTGAGGGGGTGGGGTGGGGTGTGTCTCTTTCTTGGTCTACCACAAGCAACTGTACGTCCTTTACAATTAATACAAAATGCAGCTGCTCGCATGTTATACAATACGCCACGGTCAGAACACATTACTCCTGTTTTACAACATCTGCATTGGTTACCAATTACATATCGCATCACTTACAAAATTTTAACTACAATACATAACCTACTTTATAATATCAATTCCATCTGGTTATGCTCTTTATTGCGAATCTACAGACCATCTCGACAACTCCGTTCTATTGATAAATGTATACTTGAAGTACCTTCTATAAAATCTGTCAGTTTGGCACTCACCCGTAAACGAGCTTTTTCTGTTGCCGGTCCAGTACTTTGGAACTCACTGCCTGAACATATTCGTCTAACTGCTAGTCGTACAGAATTCAAGAAACTACTAAAAACCCACCTTTTTACTCAGGCTTACAATATATATTAAGTTTACCATAACATATATATTCCTTTGTATTTTACGTTTATTTTATGATTTTAATATGATTGCATATGTTTATGATCTATTTGTCAACGTATTGTTAGTATAATATTATTTGTGTATGTATTAATATGTAAACCACCTAGACGGATAGTTCCCTACCCATTGTGCGGTATATAAGAACTGTAAATAAATTAAATAAATAAATTTTAAAAACTATAGATTGCAGGAGGGAGCTGGGCTTTAGTTGATGGGCCGGGACAGAGACTGAAGAAATCGGGAGGGTGGGGGGGGGGGGGGGGGGAGCACAGTAATTGTTCGCACAGGGCAGCAAAAAACCTAGCACCGGCCCTGACGCACATAATGAGTCAAGTTATCAGGATTGCCACAATAAATGTGTATGAAAGATTGGCATACACTGGCTCTCCAATGTATGCAAATATTTCTCATGAATATTCATTATGGATATCCTGAAAAGTAGACAGGTTAGGAAACACTTCTCTGGAGCACTCTACTTTTTACCTACCTCCATTGGAAAAAAACAAATATATAATCATCCTGTCCTTTAACCAGTTACTAATCCACAATATGACATTGGCTGCTGTTATCTCAATACCTTTTAATTCCTGAGGAGTCCTCATGTCTTCTGAAAACCCAGATGCACTATATTGACTGACTCACCATTGCTCAGTGGTATCCACTGTGGTGAGGCCTGGCTGGCATTGTGGCGAGTGCCGTGAGCTGTGAAATGTAACATTGGTCTTCTTTCATCCTTTTTTAACTTGTAGAATACATTTTATCTAGGTTTCTAAGAAGTAATTTTTAAATAATTTCCATGCCTCCTGCAGACTTTTTAACCTTCAGAATGGCTTTTAGATTTTTTGAAATTTCCTTGTTAGTTATATTCTAGTCTTATTTCTTAAATGCTACTATTATAATGCTATTTATTATTTTTCCTGCTGTGATTGTCAAACTTTTTACCAAATGATTCCACTTTTGACACCAGATCCTGTATTCCACTATTACCTCTTGAACCAGGTCCTGCATTCCACTGAGAACTAGATTAATTAGCCATCTGGTGTCAGGCTGTAGGCACTATACAGGAGTACATTCACTAAAAAAAATCACAACATAAAAACAAGAGAAAGATAAAACTAATATGCATAGAGTAACTTCTCTGTTCATCCTTTCCAGGACTGGTTATTCTGTGAGGAAGTCATTTAAGCATCTAGAAACTGTATTTCCTTAACATGCCTTGAGGACAAACTCACCCAATCGATATTGTGGTAATTGAAATCTCCCATTATTATTCTGTTTCCAGTTTTAGTAGCCTCTCTAATCTCTGTTGGCATTTCACAGTCTATTTCATCATCCTGGTCAGCTGGATGGTAATATGCCCTGACTGCTATATTCTTCCTCATCACATATGCAATTTCTATCCAGACAGATTCCAGAATGCAGTATGTTTCCTGCAGACATTTTTATCCTACTTGATTCTATGTCATCCTTAATAAATAGTGTCACCCAGCAATAGGGTGATCTATTCTGCCATTCTGTTGGTTATTGCCCAAGATTTAGTTTAAAAACTACTCTCTGTTGCTGTCACAGAAACGTGGTTTACGGAATCTCATGACTGGGATACGGCAATACCAGGCTATAACTTGTTAAGGAAGGACAGAGAGGATAGGAAAAGGGGAGGAATGGCTCTTTATGTCAGAAACAATATCCAAGCATCTTAGCTGCAAGGAAGATGGGGCAATGAAGAAGCACTATGGGCCGATCTAGAAAAAGATGGGGCATCCATTTTTATTGGAGTGGTTTACAGGCCTCCAAACCAAAAGGAAGAACTGGACAGAGATCTGGTTAAAGACATCCAAAAGATAGGAAAGAAGGGAGAAATGGTGATCGTTGGAGACTTTAATATGCCAGATGTAGACTGGAGAAACCCATCTGCAGAATCTAATAATAGTAGAGAAATAGTGGATGCCCTGCAAGTAGCTTTGTTCTAACAAATGGTAATGGAACCCACGAGAGAAGGAGCTATACTCGACTTAGTGAGCACTAATAAAGATAATGTCTCTGGACAGGTGGGTGCCCACCTCAGCAGCAGTGATCATCAAACGATATGGTTTAATATCACAAAAAGGATATGGAAAAGAAGCACAAAGACCCAAGTTTTGCAGTTCAAAAACATGGACTTTGATGAAATGGGGAAGTACCTGGAGGAAGAACTAAAAGGCTGGGAGAACGAGAGAGATGTGGAACAACAGTGGACCAAACTAAAAGGAGCAATTACCAAGGCAACTAATCTATATGTTAGAAAAGTAAAGAAAAGCAAAAGAAAAATGAAACCTATCTGGTTCTCAAAGGAGGTGGCTGACAAAATAAAGGCCAAAAGAACAGCGTTCAAGAAATATAAAAGATCCCAAAGGGAGGAGCACAAAGAAGAATATCTGGTAGAACTGAGGGAGATGAAGAAATTAATCAAGATGGCAGAAATATTAAACGAATACTTCAGTTCTGTATTCACTAAAGAGGACCCTGGAGAAGGACCATCGCTAGGTAACAAGAAACTGGAGGGGAGTGGAGTAGATGTAACTCCATTTACAGTAGAGAATGTATGGGAAGAGCTGGGGAAACTGAAAGTGGACAAAGCCATGGGGCCTGATGAGGTTCATCCCAGGATACTGAGGGAGCTCAGAGATGTGCTGGCAGGTCCGCTGTGTGACTTGTTCAATAGATCCCTAGAAACGGGAGTGGTGCCGAGTGATTGGAGAAGAGCGGTGGTGGTCCCGCTTCACAAGAGTGGGAACAGAGAAGAGGCTAGTAACTACAGACCAGTGAGCCTCACTTCAGTAGTGGGAAAAGTAATGGAGTCACTGTTGAAAGAGAGAATAGTGAACTATCTACAGTCGGGAAAATTGCTGGACCAGAGGCAGCATGGATTCACCAGGGGAAGATCCTGTCAGACAAATCTGACTTTTTTGACTGGGTAACCAAGGAATTGGATCGAGGAAGAGCACTCGATGTGTTCTACTTGGATTTCAGCAAAGCTTTTAATACAGTCCCGCATAGGAGACTGGTGAATAAAATGAGAAGCTTAGGAGTGAGTGCCGAGGTGGTGGCCTGGATTGCAAACTGGTTGATGGACAGAAGACAATGTGTGATGGTAAATGGAATTCTCTCTGAAGAGAGAGCAGTTTTAAGCAGTGTACCGCAAGGATCGGTGTTGGGACCAGTCCTGTTCAATATCTTTGAGCGACATTGCGGATGGGATAGAAGGTAAGGTTTGTCTTTTTGCGGATGACACTAAGATCTGCAACAGAGTGGACACGCCGGAAGGAGTAGAGAGAATGAGACGGGATTTAAGGAAGCTGGAAGAGTGGTCGAAGATATGGCAGCTGAGATTCAATGCCAAGAAGTGCAGAGTCATGCATATGGGGAGTGGAAATCCGAATGAACTGTATTCGATGGGGGGAGAAGGGCTGATGTGCATGGAGCAGGAGAGAGACCTTGGGGTGATGGTGTCTAATGATCTGAAGTTGGTGAAACAATGTGACAAGGCGATAGCTAAAGCCAGAAGAATGCTGGGCTGCATAGAGAGAGGAATATCGAGTAAGAAAAGGGAAGTGATTATCCCCTTGTACAGGTCCTTAGTGAGGCCGCACCTGGAGTACTGTGTTCAATTCTGGAGACCGTATCTCCAAAGAGAGACAAGATGGAGGCGGTCCAGAGAAGGGCGACACAAAAGGTGGAGGGTCTTCATCAAATGACTTATGAGGAGAGATTGAAGAATCTAAATATGTACACCCTGGAGGAAAGGAGGAGCAGAGGTGATATGATACAGACTTTCAGATACTTGAAAGGTTTTAATGATCCAAAGACAACAACAAACCTTTTCGGTCAGAAAAAAATCAACAGAACCAGGGGTCACGATTTGAAGCTCCAGGAAGGAAGAATCAGAGCCAATGTCAGGAAGTATTTCTTCATGGAGAGGGTGGTGGATGCCTGGAATGCCCTTCCGGAGGAAGTGGTGAAGACCAAAACTGTGAAGGACTTCAAAAGGGCGTGGGATAAACACTGTGGATCCATAAAGTCTAGAGGACGTGAATGAAGAGTGGGTGGCTCGCGGGAATGATGGCTACTACCTGGAGATAATACCCTTATTCAAAAAATGTACACACGGTTAATGCGACTCCAACATTGCTCTAAGCTTCAACAGCAAGAGGAAATGTGGGGAAAAAAGGATTTGCATTCACAAAAAAACAGGGAGTAGCTTGGTTGTTACGGTGGTTACTACCCCAAACCAAATAAGCCTGATACTTCACTTTCAATGCATATCCAGCATAGCTCTCTGCTTCAACGGCAGGGGAGAAAGAGACCGATATTTCACGCATATCCAACATAGCTCTCTGCTTCAACGGCAGGGGAGAAAGACATATCCAGCATAGCTCTCTGCTTCAACGGCAGGAGAATGAAGAAAAGTGGATCTATATACAGACAACAACCAACGAGGACTGAATTACATAGTCTGGGTAAACAAATAAGCATGGGTGCAGCTTGCTTATTGCAGTGGTTACTACCCCTAACTAATTAAGCTAGATATTTCACTTAGATGCAGTTCCAACACTGCTCTCTACATTAATGGTGGGGGTGGAAGGGAAATAAAACCAAAAGGTTACTAAGAGCCAAGAGAAACAGATAAGTATGTGAAAAAAAAAAGTGACGCTTGCTGGGCAGACTGGATGGGCCTTTTGGTCTTCTGCCATCATTTCTATGTTTCATTCTGGTATATTTCTTACCCTTGCATCAAGTGTACCTCTTTGCATCGTTCTCTGAGATGCCTATGATGGCTGCAATCTTTGTTTAGTACTATACATTCAAACTCTTCAATTTAATGTTTTATACTTTTAGTATTTGCATATAGACACTTAAATGCATTCTTTTTATTCCTATCTACAATCCACGTATCAGCAGTTGTTTCAGATAATATGGAATCATTCATATCGGCTGTTCTTCAGTTAAATCCACTTAACCTGTCTTAGCTTTTTCTATATCCTCTCTAGCAGGATACTCTAATTCCTCTGTTTTAATAGTATCTTTCAAGATACCATGTGCCACTGAGTGACTGTTGGTTATTCCCCAAAATTTAATTTAAAAACTACTCTCTGGCAACCAAATTCCATTCTGTTTAAGATAAAGCCCATTTCATCAGAATAGACTCTTCCTTCCCTGGAATGTTTGCCAGCTCCTAATTAATCTACAGCCTTTCTCCTAGCACTCTCATCTCATCCATGAATTAAGAATCTGAAGCTCAGCCTGCCTCCTGCGTCCTGTATGTGAAATGGGGGTATTTCTGGGAATGTCATCCAAGAGGTTCCAGATTTCAATCTCTTACTAGAAGCCTACATTTTGGCTCCAGGATCTCTCTTCTGCACCTTCCTATATCATTGGTTCCCGTATGTGTGATGACAACTGATTTCTCCCCAGCACCCTCTAATCTTATCTAGGGATGTGAATCGTTTTTTGACGATTTAAAATATCGTCTGATATATTTTAAATCGTCAAAAATCATTAGAACCGCGATACAATAACAATTCCCCCGATTTATCGTCAAAAAATCGGGGGGAGGGGAAGGGGGAGGGTGGGAAAACCGGCACACTAAAACAACCCTAGAACCCCCCCAAAATGCCTTAAATTACCTGGGGTCCAGAGGAAGGGCTCCGGTGCTTGTAGAAATGGTGCCGGCGCTACCTTTGGTTTTTCCATACGGAAAAACGATTCGCGGCAGGAGATCGCTCCCGGACCCCCGTTGGACCCCCAGGGACTTTTGGCCAGCTTGGGGGGCCTCCTGACCCCACAAGACTTGCCAAAAGTCCAGCGGGGGTCCGGAACAACCTCCTGCAGTCGAATCGTGTTGTCTACGGCCGGCGCCATTTTGCGCAAAATGGCGCCGGCCGTAGACAACACGATTCGACTGCAGGAGGTCATTCCGGACCCCTGCTGGACTTTTGGCAAGTCTTGTGGGGTCAGGAGGCCCCCCAAGCTGGCCAAAAGTCCCTGGGGGTCCAACGGGGGTCCGGGAGCGATCTCCTGCCGCGAATCGTTTTTCCGTACGGAAAAATGATTTGCATGCAGGAAGTCGTTCCCGGACCCCCGCTGGACTTTTGGCAAGTTTTGTTGGGGTCAGGAGGCCCCCCCCAAGCTGGCCAAAAGTTCCTGGGGGTCCAGCGGGGGTCCGGGAGCGATCTCCTACGCTCCTGACCTCGGGACAAAAAACAAAATGGCGCCGGCGCTACCTTTGACCTGTCATATGACAAGGCAAAGGTAGCGCCGGCGCCATTTCTACAAGCACCGGAGGTCCGAGAGTAAAAGATCACATTGGGCCCTTCCTCTGGACCCCAGGTAATTTAAGGCATTTGGGGGGGGGGGTTCGGGAGGGTGGGGGATTTATTTTAAAGGGTCGGGGTGGGTTTTAGGGATGTTTTAGTGTGCCGGTTTTCGATTTACACGATATTTAAAAAACCCAAACGGCGACAATCCGATTCCTTCCCCCTCCCAGCCGAAATCGATCGTTAAGACTATCGATCACACGATTCACATCTTTAATCTTATCCAACTGACACATGAGTTGTGTTATCAGGCAGGTAAATTACTAAGCAATCCTCACAGTCACCAACTACCCAACTAATGATCCACAGAAAATATTACAACTACCATTTTGTAGAAGATTTGAAACTTTACAGCTCCTGTGATTATCATTTATTGGAACAAGTCTGAGTAATGAAGACCTTTTCAGATGACATCAGGATGACATTTGACCTGGAGAATTGTGCTAAGGCAATCTTGTTTAGTGGAAAAATAAGCAAAACTGAAAACAGTTTTCTGACTGAAAACTGTTATATACAGGAACTTGAGTAGGATGTTGCAATAAATATCTAGGAGTAGATGAAGGTGCAACAATCCAGCACAAATCATTGTGTGATGGGGACCCTAAATCAGGTCCTGGTCATTTGAAATGGTCCTTGGGAAAATTCAGGGATGTCACTTGGGGGTTATGGTGATGAATCATCATGGAAGGGATTTATTAACGGGATTTGCGATATTATTTTAAGAGAGTATTATGAGGGAGAATCACGAGAGGTTTCCTTGAGGTCAATGTAAGGTGGTTCTCACAGCTGGAATTGTGGTTCCTGCTGCAGAGTTCTGAGAGTTGAGTGGGGAACTTCACAGCTCCTTAGGGGACATCTGCTTTATGCAGTCCAGCCAGACAAAGTCATGAGAGGCTAATTAAGCACTACTTGGGACCTGAGTGGT